>NC_090733.1:148785354-148895793 GCF_036898095.1 Palaemon carinicauda
ACTGGATTTCAGAGGTCACTGTACAGAGTGAAGGTGTAAACTTCCATGTGGAACCAGGCGTTCTAGGGAAGATAGATGCTCGAGCAGTCTGCTAATTCTTTGCTGTAAAGGAATCCAGCATTAAGAATGATCTTACAACTTTCTTCTACCTCTGTAACCTGTTCTATGCTGGGAACACTTTTCCTTAAACCGTTTCTATACTTATTCCCAAGATTCTGACTTTGGGGTGAGCATTGATTTCAGAAGATTCAACCTGATCCCCAAATCTTGACAAAACATGAAAAGATATAATCCCTGGGAAAAAAAAGCTGAGACTTTGATTGCAAACAAAAGCCAATTGTCAAGATATCAGAGGAGTCTTATTTCCGTCATGTTATCCCAGGATGAGACCAGTGTGAACACCCTCGTGAACACTTGAAGTGCTGTGGAAAGTCTGAACCAGAGAACCCGAAACTGAAACTTCCTTGTTCCTAGAACAAATGGTAGGTACTTCCTTAAATTCTGATTAATTGGAATTTGAAAGTACTATACAGTACTGTATGCATCTTTCAGGTCTATGGACAGTAGAATGTTGTTCTGTCTTATTGCTTGTAAAACTGTGGGGGTCTCCATCTTAAACTTAGTTTACAAAACAAAGTCGTTCAGATGGGACAAGTTGATCGACTGGTCCCTAACCCTCCTGATAGGTTCTGTACCAGGAACAGGTTGCGGTAGAGTCCAGGATGAGTCATTGACCTCTTTGACTGCTTGCTTGGTTAACATCTGCTTGGCCTCCTCCTGAAGAAGTCAGTCTTTGATGTATCCCATAGAATACAATGACTGGTTCATTGGTAAAGGAGTGCGAGGGAAAGGGTTGGTGAATGGGAGGCAGCATCCGATGTGATGAACCTCTACTGACAAAGGTTCCACTCCAAAGAACTGCCACCTCGTTCACTGACTTGACAGGCATCCTCCCACAGGTGGTGGCATGAGGGATTGCCACCCAACACAAAGTCCTTGCCTACCTTGATGCCTTCAGTGAAAAGGCTGGTTCTGGTTAATCGATCTCTTGAACAGGTAGTTGTTGTTGGTGTGCCTCTCTCTTGCAGGCGGTGGCTTATGTGGCGAGTTCTTCTGTTTTGGAGGTACTGTAGAATGTTGTGGTTGTTTGAAGGTTGCAGCCCTTTTGGAGTAGGTGCCTTGACCTGCCTTCACCTACTTCATCTTGGGGAAAAAAAAGGCACTCCATGTCAGTGAGGTATTTCATAAAGACATAGAATCTTTGAATGACATATATCTAAGCTTCAGTACCCAGTTTCTACAATCTTATGTAGCCTGAAGTACCAAGAAGTCTGTTGCCTTTGCAGTTGAAAAGGCAAGCTCTTCATACTGTTTGCATATCTTAGAATCCATTAGATTATGATACAGAAAATATGAGAGTGCCTCAGACCAGTGGTCTAACCAAGAGGTGGCCTGCAGACATTAGTGCTGCCTCCATATTCATGGCCTAGATGGAATGGGTATTGTGCTAGACTCTCTGCTGACATCTTCAAGGATATGGTCACTACTACCTCAGGATCTATGAGAAGTGGGGAAGAATAAGTTCCCTATGTTATATAGAACTTCCTCTGCTTTGAGAAGACGAGAGGAATATACTTTGAGGAATGAGCAGCTCGTAACGAATCTTTGGCTGCAGAAACCTATACCTCTAGTTTCTGGATAGTCTTCTCAGTCTGACCCAACCATGGGAACTCAATGTAGTGCTTTGAACTGTGCGCTTTCATAGAGTGCATCAATAGATGGCTGTCTTTTGGAGAAGGAAGCTTTTGGAGCATCATCTAGGTTGTTCACTTTTCTAATGAGAAATAAGACCCTCAGGAAAGAATACTCCTCTTCAGGCTTGGTAGAAGTGGACTCTATATGGGCCTCACACCATCATGACCTGGGGAACTGGGAAGTCTCAGCAGGCTCAGGGGAGCATGCTGGGTTCTCTTAGGAGGAAAGCTTTATTTACGAAAGACTACCGAGTCTGCTGTAGAAGGCACCTGTTTATTTTTCTTCTTCGAAGGTCTTTCTTCTCCCTGACTTTATCTCCCCTAGAAAAATGGGCGAGGTAAGGGGTCACAAGACATTCAGAGAGATGAGGTTCCATCTCTTCTGGAGACTTGGGGCCCAAATATGATTGAAGCGATGGTTATTAGTTTGATTTCCATGGCGATGTCTGTTGGATTGATTCCGATGCTCTCCGACAAACAATTTCTCTTAGAGAGAGTCTACATTCACCCGTAAACTTCGGGAGCCCTAGTCTAGGATATGTAGGATGTGGTTCCCCTTCTTAACTCATAACTCTGATGGAGGTTTTACCACAGCACTTCTTTATCATCCTTACTAGGAATGACTAAGAACTGTGATGATCTCTTGGGATAGTGCTCTTTCTTGTGGTTGATGACAGACCTCCGAAAAGGAACTGGTTGATCATCTAGTGGAGCCTTTTTCTTTTTGGCTTTCCTCTCATAGAGAACTTCAAGAGGGGGCTCCTCTAAATGGCTCCTCTTTTTAGCTTGAACTATTCCTTGAGGAGGTGTCCCCTCAAGGTGAAAGTTGTACATAATTGAACGGTGCACACTCTTGAAGATCTCGCTCTCATGGCTGAGGATGGCGTGCCTCTTGGTCGTGCTCTGGTCAGTATCATGAACTTGTAGGCTTCACTCTCACAGTTGAAGCTTCACTTCTATGGGGTTCATACTCTTTAACCATTCGTGGCTGTGGGAGATTTGTAATAAGATCTCTCGGAAACCAAATCCGAAAAGATACAGGAGTGCTCTTTGCTGGTGTAGCCAAAGCAGGAAGATCAATTGGGCTATAGCCAAAGAAACTGCTCCCCTCACTCCCCAAGGTGTATGCAGAGACCATGGAGACAAGGTCTTTGTCATAGGAGTCAATGCTCACAGGCAGGAAAAAGGGTGATGGCACAATAAAGTGCTTTGATGATGAAATGGAGCATTTCTCATCCAAAATTTGTAGGGCTTCAACCAGTATATCTAAAATTGGAGACTAGGGATAATCCTCAAGTGTAGGCCTCCATTTCTCTAGGTGTAGCAGGGCAGTCTACCACCTTGGAAGCTTGTCCTTCTTTACCAAGGTCACCAGAATTCTTGAGTTTTCCCTCCAAAGAAGAGACGAAGCAGCGAGTTTTGGAAGTCGGTATCTCGCTTTCTTTTCTGATCTTGAAGTTGAAACCGACGGAGAACGATCAAGCTTGGATTTCTTCTTGTTCCAACTATGAAATCTTGCACACTAGGAGGACAACCACTCCCTGCATACATACATACATATACCAAGGCACTTCCCCCAATTACATAGCAAGGGGAATCCAAACAGCGGTGCTTTCTGCATGTCAGATAAAAAAAGTGAGGATCCACCTAAAACTTACTCATAAAGGTTCACAGTGTTGATCCAACAGTCCTGGACATCTACACAAATTTTACAAGTTCCTTCACACTTAGGTAAAACCTTCACAAAAAGGTCAGGCCGGTTGGAGAGTGTTTTGAACACGTGTTTAACACGACAGC
This sequence comes from Palaemon carinicauda, assembly GCF_036898095.1. Lineage (NCBI taxonomy): Eukaryota > Metazoa > Arthropoda > Malacostraca > Decapoda > Palaemonidae > Palaemon > Palaemon carinicauda. The sequence continues at coordinate 148,788,906 of NC_090733.1, forward strand.
CAGAATGAGAACAGAGGTTGGAGCACTGTCAGACTCCGACCACCAGTCAATATTGTACTGGGCAGCGGTTGCCAGAACCTCGATGATTCTTCATTGGCTGTTACTAGCTTTCACCAGAATCTTAACCATACTAAAGGATGGTTTGTATTCGTATAGGAACTAAAAACAATTATAAAAGGATGCTCACTGAAAACTATAAATGTATTGTAGAGTGAAAATAAATAAAAATTCTATTGCAGAGTTTATTATTAAATGCAAGCAGCACTGTACAAAGCACTTTGTGACAGATTTTTGCTCAAGGCAATTGGTACAAAACACAAAATGAGAAATGAATATACATTTTTGTGTCTCCTTGTAAATTTCTTTGGATTGGCAGTTTGTTTATAGTGCATAAGTTTAACACGGATATTGAAAAAACTTGTAACGAAAGTACACTAACGGAATTCTCAAAATGCGCATGTACACAACCTCAGCAATAACTCGCTTTCAACCATGCACAGCAATTATCACCAGTTCTCAAAGCTTTCTGTCATGCCTCGCAGAAATTCCTCTACAGCTTCCAACAAGCAACATTTTGCAAAATTATATTTAAAATACCTATTCAAATGCTGAATACTGGTCTCATACTCACAAAATTACCACAACCTATCAAATATTCTAATAATTTGGGCACTTTTATCATTAACAAAAAATTTATTTCAGTGATGAGGCTCCAACCTTGTTGAAGAAATAATACCATACTGTATTATCATAACTAAAAAATTTAAGCAAAAGATACATTACTCTCTATATCAGAAAGAAACAAACTTATTCTATATTCATACCTACATTTTAGTTAATATTCTCCAATTACAGCAATAAAATTGCATCAGTCCGCTACATAACTGAAGCACAACATACAGTGCTCTCTCGGTCAAGGAGCAATAGATTTTGTTTACATTATCATATGATTTCTTAAGCAATCTTGACTCTTCTCCAAGCTGGAATCTCCTTTTTAAGAACACATGACCAGACTCGTAATTAGTCATAAGAAGATTGTAGATGATAATGCACCGTATCCAAAATATCTTCATGAAAGTGATATTATGGAAATATAAAAAAATAGGATACATATGTAAACCACACCACAAGTGAAAAGCATCAAAATTTAACTGAATTTCATGGGTAACGCAATGAAAAATTCGAAAATAAATTAACTCCTTTTCATCTCAATGAATTTTATAATTATCTGCCCTTCAATCAACTGACTTTTCTTGAGCATTCAGGAATCATTAGGCATCTACAAAAAGTCAGGATTAATAATCTTTTTCTGAAAACAAAGAGGAAACGATGTACATAAACAGTCATGCTGTTTTACATTGTACACAGCACTAGACAAACAGCATAGTGTGAATATTTAGTGTAGGCTATGCCTATGATTATTTTCCCTTATCTTTTTTTTGTGATAAGAAAGTCCTGAGTTTGACACCTAAATACCCCTCTGCAAAATAATTTTTCTTGTACAATTTGTATCTCACTTCACAACCATACAGAAAGACAAAATTATATATCACATAAAACAATCTTCAACAACACAAAATAATCTTTCAAAACTTAACAAAAAAGAAAACTTCAAACACAAAAATTCCCAAAAGTTATCAGTATTATACAAAATATAAAAGCTATCAAACTGGAACTACTGTACCAGAAATGTCTGACCTTTTATGAAAAAGTTGCAGCAAAGTCTCAAGTGTGTACAAATTCCCTACATCCAGTCATATTCTCTAAACTTTTGTAAAGACATGGGTAACCTTACAGGCGAACTATGGGTAAATCTTTTTTACTTGGGGTCGTACATCGACAAATTCTGAAGCTATGGATATTTCCCAACACTGTACTATTAAAATAAAAACAAAAAGGAGACTCAAGACACAAGGAACAAGCGACAATTCTATAATACAATACTACATATTCCTCATAACAAAAGGGAAACTATTCTCTTAGGATAACAAATACTGTTTCAGCAAAACTAAATTATATTTTGCACATGTACTGTTTAAGTAAAATATTTCATGAATTATCAACACCATTCCAGTTTGAAATGGACTTTTACACAAAATTTAATACAAAATACACCACGAATCACATCGCAAAAACTTCACGTACTGTACATTTAATTCACAAAGACAAAAGGCTAAAAATTGTATTGATACAGCATACTGTATGCCTATATACCTAATCTTTAAGAAAATGTATTCTTCCAATATATGTTGTTAAAAATAAGAAGGAACATTAATAAAACTTGATCTGCTTATTCTTGTACAAGTTTACATAAATAAGAGCAAAAACAGAGAAGCAAATTCTTTTAGCTTAATATACATTGTTAATATATATATATTTATGTATTTTCCAAGTGTTGCCACTATGAGCTATCGTAAGATGTTAGGACAAATGAATATAAATGAGTCTTAATATAAAGAATAAAATAATGCTCACTTATTATACAATGAACATGTGCATTTGTGCCATCTAAGATGTTTCCATACATCTTTTACATTGATTGTTTTTTTTGTGGTGGTGGACGATGTTCTCTTTCTGTATTTGTGTATACAGTAGTTCACTTGGTACATTCATACACCCTTGCTTTTCCATTCAAACAGTGTCGCTTCCTAAAAACCAGCTAATCTTTATTTTCCTTTAAACTGAAAATTATATAAAAGTTATGGCTAACCATGAAATCTGAAAAAAGTATAAAATTTTGTCTCCAGCCTCAATTGATGTATATAATAGGAAAGACAAAAAAAAAAAAAAAAACTTACACTGAAGTAGGGAAATACAGTTTTTGTTATCAATCTAAAATTCATGGCAAAATTAGCTTATGTACTGAAACTTCTATTTAGAAAAGAGAATATATAGAAAATAGTTCTTAATATGCTCTGATAGCATTTCTATGAACTTTAACTCCGTGTAATTATATGTCACACAAATTGGTTAATTACTTTATTCAATCTTTATATTCTAGAACTAGAGAGAGAGAGAGAAAGGGAGGATATCAAGAATTATAAATACTGGTGAATTGTTAATGTCCAGTAAACTTTGGCTTTTGACAAGTCAAACTAGAATAAAATAAGAATAGTTTCAAGTATAACCAAACTGTGCTTGAACCACCACCTATTTACTTACAATTTATTTTTCTTTATTTTTTCTTTGCGAGTTACATTTTCAAGCAAATCATATACAGTAGGCAATTTTGAATCATGAAAGCCGCAAACTTGTATTATCTGACAAAACCTACCTTTCAAAGTAACAAAAAAGTTGAGAATCACCTGTATTTTCATAACTGAGGGACTTGAAGGTACGCCATAATGACTTGATAGAAAAGTAAACGTAAAACAGAATGCTGATGCTTTAGTTTACATAGTAAACACAGAAAATGAAAAATAATGAACGGAACACCAAGAACATGCAATTCTACAAGAAACATTGAACATTTTGATACAATTAATTTGAGCAAAGACAATAAAAAGGATTGCAAATAAACATACTGTATTGTATACTGTAAAAAAAGCCCGGTGCTAATAAGAAAACAGTAAGGGGAGAAACATCGTCTTTGTGTATATACACATCAATGTAAAAGTGTCTGGAAACCTTAACATAATGACGTATTGAGACCAGCAGAACATTATCTTTTTTATCGTTAGCTTATGCAAAACAATGTAAAGAAAATATTGACTATTGTATTGTCGAGCACAACTCGTGACAATAAAAATTGAGTTTTATCTATTTGGCAAATAGCTATTTTCTGCAGCTTTACAGCAAATATCAAAGCTGAAATGAGATTTTACCGGGATTACATATGTTTTTCAGACTTGTGGCAACTCTGAATATTTCTATAAGCAGTGACGATTATTGAAATGTTAGTACAAATATTGCAATATAAAAGATCACATAAAACTAGGAAGAATTCTTCCTCTATTATTCCAAAAGTAAGGCAGCTTGCTTGACATTATAGGGGGTTAGGAATGGGGACAATGGAGCAACAACTGTCATTGGTAGATGCACCTTGAATGAAGTAAACGCATATCAGTTTATGTCGGAAAAATCATCCCTCTGTTGATGATGATGATACCTTGGAGTTTGAAGAGATTGAAACAGACTGTTTGACCGTGAATATTTATATATATAAATATATATATATGCATGGAGTATACAACCTAAACAGCCACAATTACCTTGAATTGAATGTGAATTCCTATACACAATTGATCGTGGCAAGGTACAAGAAAAAAAGCTTTGTACATTACAACCAATTCATCATCACAAGCAAATGCTGAATAATAAACGACTTCAGTGCTTTGACACTCCTTTACCAGAACGACAAAATGTCCAAACATCAAAACCTTTTTGAGTAGAAACTTTATGAGAAGACATTTATATAATAGCTTGTAAGTCTTCATGTTTGCAAATAGTTGAGGGAGAATGATAAAAATATGAACAGCTGTAATAATGCAGTTAAGGCCAGACTAAGCTCCTTTGATTTCCAATGGAGATCAGGTAACTAGCTTGAATAATATTGGAAATTGGATACGAGTTGAAAGCTTATTACCAGACATGAAAAAATGAATAGACAAAAATTTAGACAGAGTAGGCTTCTCCTCTTCCATTCAGCATACATGCGAAGAAAAAGCATACTAGTCTCAGATTATTTAGCTAAATGAGATATATGCTGTAGTTAATGGAGACAGACCTTGGTCTAATGGAGTGTCTGATAAAGATTAGATAAAATCAATGGCACATAGTATAACTAACCTAAAAATTATGATAATGACTTCCTTCATGAGAGAAACACCAACCGCGCTTTAACCAACATAAAACAAAGACTTCCATCTATCAGTCAAAGCACAAGTACTAAACATAATCCTCATCTAAAGTCAGCAAACACTTATTGAGAACCCTTCCTGAATTTTTCTTTAGTGCCTATAAACAGCCTAATAAACAATAATTTTCGCATAAGATCTGACAGTACACCTAAATTCGACTAGAGAATATTTGGCATTAACATTAAAAAAAATATCTCTTTCTTTACCAGTACTTTGGTAAAATTAACAATACAGCAATACAACTTGGGAGTTCACGTGAGATCATCTGACATCTTTACTGATGAATAACCTACGACGGTCATTTTTCTTTATAACAGTTTTTGACCTGCAGGCATTGTGAGATCAGTGAGCACAGAGGATAAGAGAGCAGTAGCATAGTGCTGGATGGCGCGGGGAGCAGGCTGAATAGTGGGGCAAAGGGTAGAATATAATGAGAATGCAGGAAGGGGACCAGAGGGTCAAGACGTAGTAGATCTTGGAGTGTGTGGCCTTGGTACCGGTAGGGAAGAGGGTCGGGGTGGGCCCTGGGGTGCTGCCTGCCTACTGCCACCAGATTGACTGCCAGAATGACTACCTGATAAACTTCCCGATAAAGAGGACTGACTAGACTCTGACAACTCAGCTTCATCACGACCTGTAGCATCAGCTTCTCCTCCTTCAGCAGAGTCAACAGACAATGTCGATGCATCTAGGGCCGTGGAATTCAAGTCTGCCGATGCAACAGAGGCCATGGAAGCCAATTCTGTGGTTAGGTGCTCCAAATGCTCAGACTGCTTCAAACATGCAACTGGTGTTCCATCAGAACCGTCACTGCAGTGATCGTCGCCACAAGCGCTACCTGTACAATCTCCGCTGCCAGTATTAGCATCACGGCTATTAGAGCTGCTCCTACAACCATCTCCTTCCGATTCTCTCCTTTCAACTCGACTTGAAGGTGACTTGACAATTGAGGTAGTAAGGGCACGAATTGAATGAGTAAGTGAAGAAACAGATTCGCTCAAGGGAACTGGAACAACACCGGCACACTGAGAATTAGGAGAATCTGCACCTCCAGGTGATCTTTCTTGTCCAGATCCACTGGACTGAGACATCGTTAAAAGAGACTGTGATCCTGGAAGATTGCAGAATGCATTCATTACCTGCGTTACCAGGGACAAGGAATCTTGTAGCTGTCCAACCTGGGGAATAGAAAAATATTGTATGAAGTATTTTTACCAAAATAAAATTCACAACATACAAACCACAATTATACTAAAGCCAGTTGCTTCAATTTTAACTATTCTTAATAGCATTTCCTTCTTTAATTTTTTTCCCTACAGTAATCAACTTCTCTACCCACATTTGGACAAAATTGTCAATTTGCTAGGTTCATTTTGCTTACAGACTATTTTCCAATATTTCTTTGACTTTTCTGCTTGGTTGTTAGCTTTCCATTCACATAAGTTTTAGTAATCTATTAATATGATGGTTTGTCAGATATGCTAAAATGTTTTTCATTCCTACTTATTCTAACTTTTCTTGCTTTATTTAAGGAATGTAAAGACATGTTAAAAGAAATAGTACAAAGCTAAATTAAAAACAATTAAAACATTTTTGGTTAAGATAAAGACTTGTATCAGTTACTCAATGTAAGTTCACTTAAAAATTTTTTGCATTGTACCAGAAGATTAAGGAATATTAACTTTACATCAGCTTGAATTTCCCACCATAGCTAAACATACCTGTCCCTGGAGTGATGTGCAAAATTCCGTGAGTTGCTTTACACTTTCTTCAGAATACTTCTTGACGCTGACAGTTCCATTATTATCCTTAATGGCATCTAGGGGTGTGAGCGGCGTGAGTGGGGTCATGGGCGTAGAGGGAGTAACGTCCTCTCGTTTGGTTGCTTGAAGTTTCTGAATCTCTCTCCATAATGTTCTTATGGCATCTAACTGCATGTGACGCAGCCGTCTCTCTCTCTCCAAAGCTTCTTCGGTGCTTCGTAGTTTTTCAGTTAAATGTCTGGAAAGGAGATATGGAATGTCTTCATAAAAATGTATAAAGAACACATGATAATTCAAGCTTTTGAAGTATATGCAGTGGTCATTACTTTTCCAATCAGACAGTTTTGACATTTTTAATAATACTGTATCCAAAAACTCTCACTTTATATGTTGCTCTGCTCTGGAGTGTCTAATATCATCTCTAATCTTGGCAGTCTTTGGGTCATTGTTTCGTGCTTGATACCCTCGCCAGTGTTTCTGTAAAGTAATTACTGCCTGGGTTTTCGTCAGATCAGATGTGCTACTACCACTGCTACTGTTGCTTGATCTTCGATGACCACCTGAAGAAATCACAAGTGATAAGTTTCTAAATTAATCTGATAAAAGAGAAGATTTGAGATGAACTGCATTAAACGTGTATAATTATTAATAATCATTACAGTACCAAAAATCTAAGAATGGAATCACTGTATTTAACAAGAATGGAATTACTGTAGTATGCAAGAGTTATAATAACGTCACTACGTTGCTCACTGTATTGTCATTAACATTTAGGTACAATACTTTACAAGAATGCTTTGCCAAAAAACCTGAATAGATTGACCAAATAGTTTGTCTTTCTACGTAAATTTATATTTATATCTTACACTGCAGTTCTTTTCAAAATATACAGTTAAACCAAAATCAAGATTCTAAAAAAACAATAAAATTAAAAAAAAAAAATTGACATTTGCTGTTGACTGAAATTCGGAGATTTTCATATGTTTAGATTTGCTTGTCAATACCTGTTCTGCTTACACTTTCTTAACATGGGCTTAAAGAAACAAACATTCCTAAGCCAGATCAAATCAATGAAAATGTATACTAAAACTTTAATACTGTACATGTGTTTGCAAAAAGTAGATCAGGGGATACAAAAGAAAAATTTTTTTCTTCAGACAAAAATAACAGGATCAACCAACTACTGATGGCTACCTCATGTATAAATAGTCTGTCCTAGTTGCAACCAGGAATTGGATAACTCAAGCGACACCAACAGTAGAGTGTGCACTAAAAAATACTGAAGTATTTATTACACACATCCAAATCCTCTTGTTATTAGTCTTTAAATTTACTGAAACGACTCCATTAACTTGGCTCTCCCTTGACTCTTTCAAAATCCTCCATGACTACCATCATCATAATGAAGTTTGACCAGACAATGGTGTCAATTTCGCCTTATACAATTGATTCAAAGGATTAATCTTGGATGAGCATTGAAAATTGCGACAAGGCAAAGAAAAAAAACCTTGAATAGAGATGACCTATGTAATGTCAGAAAGCAAAGCAGTTGGGTATGAAAAGAGACTGTCCACACTGTCACTCAATGCAAACTGGGGGCAGCGTTATCATTATTATCATAACTAGCTAAGTTACAAACCTAGTTGGAAAAGCAAGATGCTATAAGTAAAAGGGCTCCAACAAGAAAAAATAGCCCCATGAGGAAAGGAACTAAGGAAACAAATAAAGTACAAGAGAAGCAATAAACAATTACCATAAAATATTTTAGGAGCAGTAACAACATTAATATAAATCTTTCATATATAAACTATAAAAACTTGAATAGAACAAGAGGAAGATACATGAGATAGATTAAGTTTGCCCGCATGCATCCTCTATGAGGCAGTTTACTCTGATCACAAAGTAAAAATTCTTCATTCTAATCTAGATAAGTTTGGTTTTAATACTAAAATCCAGATTTCATCTAATAAATTGCCAATTTTTCTAACATACTAATTTGATAAACAAAAAATTGATGAAGATACCGGCATATTTACTGATTTGTTAACTATACTTTTCATTTGGACATTCATATAGATCTCACTAGGAAAAATGTGGTAATTCACACAAAGGTTCATAATGCGCAAGTATTTCTGAGCTCCCATTGTTAGCTTCATGGGGAACAATAGTGTTTTTGTTAAATGAAAAGTTAACAGCAGCATACCCTCTAAGTAAAATGATAAAAAATAAATAATGTTTTGGCAGTTAATGCATGAAATATTAAATATAGAAACAACATGGACAATATGCAAAGAAGTAAATAAATGTATTTTTTTTTTATAAAACAGAAGTAAACCATATACTAAACTTACAGTTAAGGCAATAAATTATATGTAATAATGTCCTGGTAGTTAATGCATAAAATGTATGTATATAAATGATAAACAAACAATCAAGCAGATTAAGAATAGTGTCAATAAATATGTATAAAACAAAGAAATCAGTGTCGAAGTGTCAAAATACTTTACACTGATATTTACCAGAATTTCTGAGAGCAGAATTACACTTGTACTTTTCGGGATCATAGGCATGTGATCCTTGGTTGGGTTCTCTACCTCTTTTCTCGGTTTTTCGCTCTGCTGCGATACTTCTTATGGTCTGGAGTTTTGAGACGGACATTTCTGAATCCGTGTTATCAGAATCAGCGTCTGAGTACCCATGATGGGGTGAAACTGCCTTGCCCTTCTTCAGTGTTGCTTGTCTCCTGTTTGACGAGGGAACCCATTTATTAGTGAATGAGGCTTTATACATATTCTTAGAAAAACATTGGTGTAATGAACGTTTTCAGAATCCTTAGATGAAAAAACTTGAATAACAAATTTTATATTTCTACACTTACCTGAAGTTCATATACATAATGAACATCAGGGAAGCTTATCAACATACTTTACTAAAAATTGCAAACATCCTTCAACATACCTAGCTGAAGGTTCTACAGAAACAGACCGTACGTATCGAGGAGCAGGTTTAGGGGAAGGCTTTGGTTTGGGAAGCGTAGCAGGTCCATTGGTGGAAGAACCCCCAGTCAACCTTTGAGAATGTGAAGGAGACCCTCGGCCGATGTCATTAGGAGCTGGGCTTTTCATAGGAGATGCTCGGGGCCTTGTGGCTGAAGATGATCTTGACTGTGGTTGCTGAAACAGAAAACATTAAAGCCTCAGCAACTGAGTCCTAGACAACAACAGGTTACAAGTGAAGAGCATCAATTGAGCAAGTTGTAATGATTGAAATGGGTAACAAATAATCAAATTAATCATGAAACTTGTGCAAAAAAAAAAAAAAAAAAAAAAAAAAAAAAAAAAAAAAAAAAAAAAAAAAAAAAAAAAAAGAGAGAGAGAGAGAGAGAGAGAGAGAGAGAGAGAGAGAGAGAGAGAGAGAGAGAGAGAGAGAGAGAGAGAGAGAGAGAGAGAGAGAGTATATATATTGTCAACTGAAAGATTTCATTTTATTACCTCATTAAGACCCTACTGTATAGGTTTTTTTAGGGTATATAAATGTTATGACAGAGACAGTATCTAACATAAATTTTTTATGACTGCTAGTGTCATGAATGAGAGAGCAACTTATGTCAGTTTTTCTTATCTTTTATCTCCACCCCAACCTGTGACCAACAACAATCTACTGACAACAAGGTAAGTCATTTACTGGTTAGGTGAACAGGGGTACAACAGTTTCAACTTGAAATGCTTCATGGATACAATGTGGCTCTAATAAAAGAATCATAACTTTTTGTGATATGTTTTCATCATGTCCTCCATGTGATTTTTTTACTCCATCTTATGTTTCAATGTTATCAAATGTAATTTTAAATGTTAAATTATAACTTCTGTACTGCATTAGCATAGGCGAGTGACTTCGGTGTTTGCATACAGTACTGTATTGCGTTTAGGAGCATTTAAAATTGCATTAAAATTAGAGTTGTTGTACAACACATCATAGAAATGAATCTCCATTGTAGCACGAGGACCTATTTTACTATGAAATTGAAAATCAGTAACTGTATAGTATTCAACTTTATAGGACTGGTAAAAAGAGCTCTTACTCAAAGAGCAGCACACATAATATCACCAGACATTATACTTACTCTTGGAGTAGGGCTCTTGCACAAAGAGCAGCCCACATAATATCAACTGATACAATACTTACTCTTGGAGTAGCTTGCGGAGTTGATGTAGTAGGTCTTTGGGACGGAGGTGGGCGTTGGGAACGTGATGCAGAATTACTTCTGGTTACAGTGGCATTAAGCTGTGAACGAGCCTGTGACGATCTAGGGAGCAAAGAGAAAAACTTTTAGATTCGCGTTTATAAACCTCAAACTCCTAGCGTTATACCTTCCCAGGTATTTTGACCTTTCCCAATCAACCTGTCTCCATAGTTTTAGATGTCTCAGTTTACTTTAAAGCTACTAATGTAAACTTATGAAATGCTTATCACTCAAAGATGTAGAAATATTTTCTGAAGTATACAATGCCTATTCACTAATGCATTATTTATTCTTTTTTACAAATCAGTGGATAAAAAACTGTCAGATAATCAGATCTTTACGGAATATTGACACGAATATAGAGTAAATATGTAATTGCAAACTCTAGACAAATAAAAGAATGACTGCTTGTGTGAGAGAAGCGTACTAACCCCTGAGACTGTGGAGCTTGACCTTGACTGACTCGCATAGCTGCCGTTGCTTGAAATTCGGGACTCATGATGCTCTCTGGTGCTGGAACAAACTTTGTTGAACCACTAAGCTGGCTATTACTTTCTGCAAGGTGGAACAAGATTATTTTAGAACCTTCAGGAACATAAAAAAAAAAAGTGTATTTCATAAAACTTACAGTAGCATACAAACATACCTTCAAGTCACTGTTATCTAAACAATTGTCATTTATGATAAAGCTTATTGAACATTCAGAGAAGTAAAAAAGCAACACAACATTGTATTCTTGAAAAGTGAAAAAAAAAAAAAATCGATTAAATTTGTCATCAGATTTCAGGAGCAAAAGGCTGTGCACTGCAAAGTTCAAAGAGCTTGTGTGAACTACACTACAAAAAATTTAGTAGAGGGCACACTACGATAAGATGTGAAAATTCAATGCAAATATAGTCAAGGCTCACAATAGAGACCAAGAGTAGTTAAGTCATTCCTTTAAAAGTACTACATACTGATTATGATCTAATAGACATAAAAACAGTACATTTTAATATGGCATGGCTAATGAAATTTATCAATTTTTAATTTGAACAAATACAATTATTACTGTAATAAAGTCGTCAAAGTCGTATATCAAGATGCTTGATATAATTTCTACACGTAACTTAACAGTTGACTTTAGCATCTAACTAGTCAAAACAAAATCCACACAATTCAAACCGAGACCTATTAGGCCCCGTTTCCCACAACCACAATATTTCATGTTATTAGAAAATCATTCTGAAGGGAAGAATAAATTGTGAAACCAAAACTCAAAAGGTAGAAAGCTCAAATATAAACATTTCAAGGACTAATTACAATACTAAATATTGAACACTTAGAAAAAAAATACTAGGAAGTCTCCTGATATAGAGTGTAAAGTAGTATAAAGGGAGTTTTATTTATCGAAAAAAGAAAACACAAAAATACCATTAAATTTTTTTTTGCCTAAATTCACACCAATCAAAACAAAATTACATTAGTGTTCCCTTGCAAAGTATTTCTGTGTTCAAAAGTCTTGAAAATTATATAAAAGTCCTCAATCAAGAAAAATACAATGTTGTGCAACTTCAAAATAAAAAAATAAGACATTGTTTCCAACTGACCTCAATAAACTATAATACTGACAACAAGCATATTAGTTAAAAACTTATTTCATGGATGTATAATTTTTCAAAATAAAAACTACTGATTTTTATAAGATGAAAAAAGGAAGTACGTAATTATTGTAATCTAAATAAAACAAAATTGTGCTCAATTCAGGCCTGTGTACCTTGGGGTGTCACATCCTCTACCACCAAGTCATTCTCGTCCCCAAAGAGGCTGGTGGGTCTCGGCTGGGTATGTGCCGGAGGAGGATGAGAAATCCGTTCTCCCCAGGTCTCCGCTTCCCCATTGGTTAGGTGGCCGAAGTCCAAACTGCGGGTCATCAGGTCATTAATGTCTGGTTGCCCTAGACTACGTGCCAGCTGCTCAGGGCCTAGGCTCTGTGTCATGGGGTCAAACTCCATCGAATGCTTCAGGTCCTCGTGTCCTAAAGACTGGCTCAACATATCCATTCCTAAGGAACGAGACATTTGCTCGGCTCCCAAGCTCAACGACATGGGATCCGCAGAACTACGTTTTGAAGTGCCAGCCAATTGGGACAAGATGGCTGGATCCATACTCTGCGTCATGAGACTGGGGGTCTCTGGGGTCCGAAGATCCCCGCCATAGAGTGTGCTTGACAACTCCACATGGTATGACTGGGCCTGCTGGCTTCCACGCACATTACACTCTTTCCTAGTAGCTGCCGAATGAGAGTGGGTACGACGATGGCATTCCCGTGGTGGAGCTGACCGTGAGGGGGCTGTGGGGTAAGGGGATATAACTACCACTTGTCAATGGGTCTTTCTATATTCTTGGTAACTACTCTATAGACAAAACTCAAAAGCAATAAATTGTCATGACATTTGCTTTCAGTTGATTCACTGCCATGCAATTACTTAAGATTTAGTTTCTTTTACTTTAAAAAGGTGGCTTTCTCCTTATAAATTGGATATAATAAATATCCATAGAAAAATAAATCCTCACTTTAGTAATTTATAAAAGGAAATTTATTGTTATTTATACAAGATATAAAAGCTTTAGTCTAATGTGCCAAAAATTAACAAAGTGTGTATCTTCAACTGTCATTAATCTTATGAAAGGTACGATGAATCATCTTTCAATTTAGACAAGAATACTTCAATGACTACATCAACAATGTTTCAATAAAATCATGTAAATACTAAAAACACCAAGTACATCCTGTGACACAAGAAAACTAAGAAAAGTCTACAATCAGATAAACATTGAAAAAGAAATATACAAATTGAAGGTTGGTTTAACATATAAACAATGGCTGAGGGTACACATTATTGAAATTCTATCAATAATCAGGTACTTTAGCTGTACTACAGTAATTACTGTACATAAATTTACCTTAGAGCAGATTCTCGCAAATTTCTTCCCTGCGCACTGCCTAAGCTAATGATATACATACAGTGTATGAAACACAAAGGCCGTCCCTAGCTTATCACCTACAGTATTCACCTTTGATCTATGCATATGACTAACAAACATTTTGCATGTGAAATGCAAAAGGAAATGTATCAACAAAACAATTAATCCATAGTTACTTAAGACCCAAATCAAAATCAATTTTTGATTGTTAAAATCAAAACCAATGGGTGGGATTTATGAATATTGATTAAATAGTCCAGCACTGGGGATTGTGAGGCCATTTAGTGCCTCAAGTGCATCTATGGTAAGCCACTAGAATTAAACTATGAGGTAAAATAAGAGGTTAGAGATAGGAAATAACTACTACTGTATAAAAGGGATACAAGTTTGGTGACTTACAGTAATTTTAAATTTCCACGAATTTTGTTCCACAGACAAAAACCTAATATCATTACTCAGGCACTGTAGTCCATTTTGAGACATTTATATTATAAAATATGCTAAATAAAATTCTTTCGATCTTATTTGTCTCACTGTATAGCAGCCAGGCACTGGAGTCAAATTTCTCCCTCTATTATCCATTGCCTCTTCTTCCCCATGTCCCACCCAACCCCACCCCCAAAAGGCTAAACAGTGATACACCCCAAATTCAGCGAATCTACTTCAATTTCACCTGTTAAGACCTATCTCATTTACCAAATGTTTCCTCAACATTTTTTCTTTATACCAAATATGTTTGTTAATAAAAAAAGGCTGGGTAGACCAATTCATAACAAGAAAAGTTTAGCATCCATGATACAAAGCATATCTTATTCCACACACCGCACTGAAATTGATAACCATATAATTGATAAGAAGACATTCTGCTCCCTTATCTTTCAACCTTAATTTCACCCTATTGGAAATTATTACCAAGTTGGTGGATCCACAACTAAGTTTATACTTATGATCTTTACCCAGATAGCTAGTTAAGCACAAGCTTACCTGTAACTAACAGCTAGATTAAATGGTGAATGTATCTACGAATGACATCTTTAGAATATGATAACTAATGCTGGCAAGATTTTTCCCTTACTTGCATTGGCAAGCATAGGACTTGAGTTTAAGCACACAGATCATAGCCACTGCTTGAGATTATATTGATAGGGGAAATGTTACTGGAGTAGTAAAGTCTCGGAGCAGAGAAGTCTACACATTTCATTGTCCTATACCTGCATGGTGCTATGCTGGGCACAGAAGAACATCATATTTAACCTCTGCCATAAGTTAGTCATTGTACGAATAATAAACAATAGTAGAGCATTGCTGTTCTTCATACTAGGAAAATTGACTTTTACTAGGAAGTTGCAGGCAGGGATTGGAAGTTGGTGGGTATAACTGCTACAACAATCTAACAGGCAAGTTTCTCCAACTCTAAATCCATCCTCCACCTTTCTGGCGTAAGTCAATCTATAAACTACTTTTGTAGTAAAATTAAGACATCATCAACATTCACATTTCTTTTGAAGTGTAACAAGTTGGCTTAAAAGATGGTGAAAAAAAAAATTAATTTTTCAAAATAATGAAATACCTGTACCATTAATAGTAAGATTAAGTAATTATAACTGCCTCTGATGATTATGAAACCAACAGTAATCAATCAGTATAAAAACCATATAAATTTGACATATAAGCACAAGAATGCACATTTAAAAAATGTAGAAGACAACTATTAGGATCATAATGCAGATATTGTATAGAAATAGTAAAAAAAAAACATTCTGGCAGAGTGATAACATTTTCACCTTATACTTCTATAAACATATATTGAACACTTCAAAATGGAATTTTTGTTATGTTGACAACAGCCACAAACTCTTCTACTGTACTAATAAAGATATAAGTGACCTAACACTAACTGGAGGATAACTGAACATAAAGTTAATCTAAAAGAGTACTAAAATGCATGCTTGTGTATGATCTCCAAACTGGATTGAATTCGAGAACGAGTGTATTCAACAGGCTAGATAATGACTCCCCTAAGGAAGGTATCTTTAGCGTCAGTCTAACCATTATACCATCTGTTTAATACAGTCAATGCTTAACTAGGTATACAAACACTTGTGAAAATAAGAGGTCTGTAAGGCTTAAAAATAATAACTGCCATTAACCTACATAACAAACCATATTATAACTTCATACAAACTTTGTATAACACAGACCATGTACAACCAATTTTCCACTAAATTATTAATATGGCTAATTTTCATTTACCTCTCAATACTAATATAGCTGCAAAAGCATGGTGTTTTAAGGTATTTACAGCTAAAATTTTTTTATAGAATTTAAAAATGGCAACATTCTTTCCTCCAAAAGTGTTTTTGGGAAATAATAAAGAGGTCTACCACCCCAAAATTTCTTATTTGCCTTCATACAAAATCCTCATTGGATTTTAAAATTTTAGAAAAAAAAATCTAGTCATACTTTGATTTTGCAAGGAAGCAATGTGCAAGAGTGCTTGAACATCCAAATGGGTGTATAAAGACAAGACATTCCCAATAAATATAAACAAAGCATACAGAATAAAAATTAAAATCTCAGGAGGCACAAACTCGAGGAAAAACTAGCACCATACCAAAAAACTTTATCAGAATGTGATCCCTAATCATGCATAAACTAAAAACCTTAAAAATCCTATTGTAAAATTTAAAAAATATTAAAAAGATGACATAAAAATAAAAAACCCAAGTTAAGCATCATTCAAAGTTAAGAAGCTAAAATTTGTCTTTCTTTAAAAGAAATCATTTATATATACTTTTTCCTTACTATTTGTTTTTCTTATTCAACATCATCCCAATTGTAAACACTACTAAATCGAACATGTACAGTAAACAACCCTGATCCATCTTAAATCAATATAAAGGTAACAGAAAACCTCCATATCACTAGCAAATTATTTTGAATACTGTATAATGTCTTGAATAAACCTGAAACTCCATCCTCACCCACATTCAAGCCATTCTTGAATATGGACAAAGGAGAGAGGCTTCAAGTTTGACAGATCTATGAAATTTGGGCTATATGGAAATTACAGAGGCCATTCTGCGATAAAGGCCAATTAGTGAAATACCCCGTGAATTCGAAAAAATTAAACATGTAGAGTAAAAGGCTAAAAGCACTGGCCTCTTCTGTTAAATGTGCATTCTCCACAGAAATGATTTTTTTTTTATGTGAACTGCTTCGAGTAAGAACTTTGCTTCTGTACAATGTTGAGTGGTTAACAAGTATAATGAGTCGGCTATTCATTCATATAAATTTTGAGGATAGACTTCATTTCTCTGCCGTAAGAGAAAAATAACATCTTGACAATGAATAGCGAAGTGAAAAATTAAGATACTGTAAATGATGGCATATTTATGTACTGTACTGTCTTATATTACCTCAAGTGTTGGGTATTCAAGGATCAAAGCAAATAATTAAAATGATTAAATTTGTTTTATGATATACCAAAAATTTATCTATGGCACCAGAATATTGATAATGCATGATAAAGTCTTTTTACATAATGAAAAGGTTATTGTACTAGGAACTACTGTACAGGTATACCTTGATTTACGTCATTTTGAGTTAAGTCGGTTGTCAAAAATACTGTAATCCACAGGAAAATAAAAATGAAGTTTTGAGTCATTTAGTTAGACTTTTCGTCTCTCCGCCACAAGTATTGAACTCATAATATCACTGGAATGGCATTAAAAGCACATAAAACATGTTACTTCACAATAAACATGAATTAAAGTATAAAAAAATATAAAAATGCTTACAATTATGGTAAATGTTCACATAATTAACATAAATCCTAGCGAACAAACTATGAAAACATTTCCAACTGTTTTTATATTAGTTAGCACTCTTTAAGGGCTAAACAGTGGCGTTTTCTATGGTAGTTCAAATATCTAACATTTACATGTATTAACTCGATATAAATTCCTAATGAAAATTTAAACAGCAAAAATATTTACAGAATATCATGATTTTCATACATTTCATTTATAGCTATTATAATTAGTTATACGATAATATGAATATGCTCTCACTCTCTCTCTGGGATGCCTTACTACACATAGAATAGATTTAACATAAGTCTGTTTCTTTAGAAAATTTCGGCTAAATACTACACACAAAATAAACTTTTACTTTTCTTAAATCTATGTTAAATCGTAGGCTGGAAGTAAAACACGTCATTCGATTTCGTCAGCTGATCTGTAGCTTTAGCCGACAGTATAAATACGTACTGAAAGATGTCTTTAATAATCTTTGTTTTTGATGTTATTTAAACTTCGTTTAATAATTTTTGTACTTTTCTATTATCAATTCAAGGTGTATTTTAACAACAGCAATTACTGATTGCTTCTTACTTTGGTTTTGTTGTCAGCTGCCTTCAAGGTCACGATGGTATCACGATTATGCTCACATCTAGTTAACGAGTAGTATTGCTGATATGATTTTGCTCTATCACCTAATCTTTGAAGAAAAGGAGAGTACGGAACAGTTCAACGAACTCTCGACCAGTTTCTTAAAACGAGTATCGAACAACAATAGACGAATCAGCTGTTGACGCTGTCGATCTACAGCCTTCTACGTAAGCAATGTGGACAAAGATAATGAATGTAAATATTGGTAAATGTAACAACTAAGTTTATTTCATACTATCATAAAATAGTTTTAATAACTTAGTCATTTAACCATAAAAATGTTTTCTATTTTATACTATCTTAGAGCAAATTACATTCACAAATAAAGAGCCCACAATGTACTGTAAACATGCTAAATTGTAAACATCCACATTTATAAGTATGGATGTACATTTATTTGTAAAATTAAATTACTTTTTCCGGTATCACACTAAAAACTGTGAAGAATTACCAAAACTAAATTTATTTGTAAACTTATATAGATTCTTATTAACCATATATAATTCAAATTGAATTTATGAATAAAATACAGAACTGAAAATGGTTATTTGTGGTTTAGCCTATTGACAAGTAAGTTCAGCGAAGTAAATTCAACTTAAGTCGCCTCTCCTGGAACCAATTACCAATGTAAGGTGAGGTATACCTGTACAAACATAACTAAGAAAGCCGCTAGGCTATCAAGATAATGTAAACCATGCTCAACAAAAGTGGCTCTGCATTCTAATTTTTAAAGCAATCCAACAGTCAAACTTGGAAATTTAGGAGCTTAATTCTGTTTAAACTATTTTCTGTGGGTTTAAGCGGATGCTTCATATATCATTGTATGAGACTTGACATGTTTTACAAATCACATGGTAACTGTCATATGGTTTCCCCAAGGCACATTTTAAATGAAACAATATAATCTAAGATTACTCCCTTTACCTTCTTATAAGGTCTAGACTTCATCAGAAATTCTTTCAAAACAAGTCTCTAAAATTCTTTAAACACAATTCTCTGACATTCTTAAAACACAAGTCTCTATCATGTAACATGAATGCTGGAAAAATAATTTTCAAAGACAAAATGTAGTAGAGAAACATAACAACATTTACTCTGTACTGCACAACCTAGTATACAGTAAACAAATCCTGTTGACAAACTATAATAACGGAAATAATGTTAATTTGCAAGTGTGTTGGGTTAACTAGTAACTACAAAATTAGTACTATATACGATATTCCTAACAATTAAAATAAGTTTGCATAGACTGCTGAAGCCAATTAGGAATAATCTCTGTAAGATGCATGTCCAATGCACTACATGCACTTTAAAAGGCTCCCAAATTTGTTAGGTTGTCATAAAAGCATATTATTACTCAAATATAATGTAATGCCTTTCCTGTCCAACTCTGTAAATTTAAATGGAAACATCCTTGCAGCTCAAAATCCCTCTGCATTATGAGCTATTATCCCTTATATATATTGGCAGTTTCATACCTAATCTACAAAACAATAATATATAACCAATTTCATGTCAACACATCAAAATAACCAACATATAAATATTATGAATACTCAAAAGATTAAGAGACTTTCCTTAAATTTAGGCGAATAATCTCACTAATAATGTACAGTACTCAAAATTAATCTAAACAACCTCCCATGCAACATACCTTGGGATTTTCTACTTCAAACAAAAGAGCTGATATTGAAAAAATCTAAAGAAAACTGGATAAAAGCACAAAATAATACTATCTATATTTTCTTTGAAAATTTAGGTAAACAATTCTATTTGTACTTGATTCATTCACTCTTCCTACATGATGAGCTTCATGATTTCAGACCATTTTCGATGATTCAGTTATTTAATAGAGTATAAAGTACTCATGAGAACTTTTAAAGTTATTTAAATACAACCCAAGATTCACATTGGTTCAACTCATTTGGTCTTCATGAAATCTAAATTCTATTCCTGAAGAAGAAAAAGAAGAAGGTGGACTCCCAATTGGCAGGCCGCAGAACAAACACAGGTCTAAGGACCCTGGGTTTTATGCCGTTATGGACTTCTCTTTTCCTATCCATATCTTGCTTACCTAACACCCAGTAGCTAATTAACACATGCATATTCATGGATCATGGTTTCCTAGTAAAGAATCTTTCTTCTTGGGTGTCTACATTGCTTTTTTCAGCTCCTGTTGCTAGCCAAGGATGATTCTACAGTCCATTAGTCATGTTTAAAATTTTACATACAGCTATCTGTAAAAGAACTTCCAGATAATCTCTGTGCAGGATGCTTGGTCTTGCCTATAAGAGGTCAAATTCCAAGCATTATATTTGCAACTTTATGCCTCTTATTCCTAAACTTAGATCTTCTTATCTAACCAAGTCTTTGAGTGAGCTTGGGTGCCCTTCACCAGCAGTGATTTTGGAGGTTTCCCTCCATCACAAACTGTGAGATATTACAAGACCATGGAGTCAACTAATCACTCTCTGGGTGGACTGTCACTGGGATGTTAAAAGTTGGAGCGCTAGCGTTGAAACCACACACGTCGACAGCAGACAATTTTTATCTATTTTAGGGGCTAGACTGTGGTTTAAGGAAAAGCCATGCTTCTCTACTATTCCTTGCTACCATAACCAAAATGACATCCTCTTATTGCGTGGATGATGGAACCGAGGATTTATTAACATGAATAGTGTACAGCATATGATTATTTAGGCATAGGAAATTAATGTCTAAGATTTATGAAGACCTAAGAATTGGCTTAATGTCAATGATGGGTTTGCTATTGATAAATTATCTCTTTTAATCAAAAGAGCTGACATCGAACGTGAATTTCTTCTCAATTTCACAATAACAAATATTTTCAGGTTACATCCTCAAAATGTAGGTACAGGTAAATATAAAAATTTAATTAGAGATGAGAACTTATAGACTAATTTTTAGAATCCAAAATAGAATAAGAGAAAATAATTAACCTTTTAAAAGTCAATTTTGTAAATCATAAAACTATTCTTAAAGATAAGAAGGATTGGCTATCTAAACTATCCATACAGCTCAACAATGCTTACACTGTAATTGGCAACCATATCTATGTCTAATAAATTAGTCCTTCACAGACCATACCTAATTAAAAAAAAAACAAGCAATGGAGAATACACAACAGAGGTGTACAGTTCATCCAACTTACATTAAGAAATATAATGCAAGATTTTAGGACAAAAGAATCCTCTTCAACAAGCATATAGGCTATACAACAATATACTTTCATTACCTATTTGCACAAGATATTCTCTGAAAATAAAAAATAACTAAGACTTCTAAAAGCGGGAATTTAGCTTTTTTCGAAAGAAACTTAGAACCACGAATGATTACGTACAATGTCAGATAAGAGAGAACGAGTGGTTTTCCAGTTTTGGAAATCATTGAATAAGCCTGGAATATCTGAAAGTACACACTGATTTTTAGTCCAAGAAGGATTAGACAGTCAGAGATAAACTTAAAGATAAATAAATGGAACACTTACAAGATAGATTTAGTATGAAGGAATCTTATATTTGAAGCATGGGGAGCCACAATCTATATCCACCTTTTATAGGAAGTTGCAAAATTCTTTATAGCCAAAACTTATTAAGCACATACAAACTGCAGAAGCTTTGACACAGCCACCCGAATGTTCCAACACACTATCATTCGTTCATTTTCAGCAGCAACACTCACATCCCAATTACAGAGTACAGTAATAAAAATACAATGAATCTAAAAAATTTTTGCTACCAATTCAAAAGTTAAGGTTTAAATAATTTCACCTCCAAAACTCCAAATGGCCATAAAAAAAGAAAATAATTCATGACATTCATCATGATTTAACCATTTAACATACAGTAATAAAAAATGAAGCAAAAATATGACATCAAATTTGGTCTCAGAATTTACAACAATTCCCAGTGCATCTCAAAATCTGATCTCGACTGCCTAGTTTCTGAAATCAAAACTGAACTACAACAATCCTTAGTCTTATACACAGGGACACAATTATGAATTTGAATGATTGATAGTGTATATATCTATCATAAACTAACAAACAGGACACTATGGTGGGGTTAAAAATTTGAAAACATGCTCAATGAAAAGGGGGGATTCAAAAATTCTAAATAATTTCTAAGTTTAATAACAACATACAACCTCTTAATTTACGTACACTTTACTGCCCAATAAATTATGGTATTTGATAGAGAGTTGAGTCACCACTGTGAGAAATTTTAAAGTTTTCCTTTCTAGTGAGAGTTCTCCAACAGAGTAAGTACTGTGAATAATGGCTTAACAGCCAGTCATTGCTACCGAAAAATAGATTCAGTAAATTTTAAGCATTTTCAATTATTCAGTGACTATTTATACAACACCGTAAAACGTACTTATTTGTAAATCTACAGTGAAAGAGTTAATGTAATTTCCATAAACGCATAAGACAGCTATTCCTCTATCTGCATCTTCTGTTATATTATCAATGTTATTACTAGCTAAGCTACAACCCTCGTTGGAAAAGCAGGATACTATAAGCCCAAGGGCTTGAATAGCGAAAAATAACCCAGTGAGGAAAGAAAATAAGGAAATAAATAACCTATATAACAAGGAATGAATAAAGGTTTTTAGCAAAGAAGACTAAATACTTATCTTGCCAGCTGATGATTTGCCACCAACACCTTACTTTACTGGGCAGTACGGTACACATGAAGTAAGGAGTTTGTTCTCTAGAAACACTAAAACTACAATCTTTAAATACAAACTCAATTTTTATTTATTTTCAGGTAACCATTATATTATAGGAAAACTTCATAATACATCTTCAGTCATACAGCACTGTTTTCTTATTTCCAAACTACATTTTACCTTCCTTTCCAAAATTTGCCTATCTTACCACATTCCAACTACATGAGTGAGAACTTATGCCTATTTTTCTCCATTTTGATAGGTTGCTAAATTTTCTCATACATTAAACCCTCATTGACATCTTTGATAGTCATTTTGAAAAAATTCCTTTAGCAAAACTACACCTGACGCACCATTTACATGCTTCCAGACCCCTTAAAGAGAGTTGTTTTTGGCAAAACTACAGCTGATATACCAATAGTCTCTTACCCATCAGATTAATATTTTACACTTGAAACTTTCTGATAATGATCATTCATGATTAGTTCTTTCCTAAGGCACCTCAGAAGCTTTTCAATCGTTTTTTTAATGCCCATTGTAACTAGCTTTTCAGAGGTATAGACTAAAATAATTTCCTACAATAGAAAGACCTACAGTATATAGTTATGATTATATCCATGTAAACATCACCCTTGTTAAGGACCAACGGGGCTATAAACATCTCCTTTTCATTATTATGCAAAGCAACAAAATTTCATAAGTGTTGCACCAACAACTGAAAACTGGAATCATTACCTAATGACTATAATCTGAAATGCCTAAGGATTCAGGAAGATCTATTAACCTTGAAACCAACTGGTTCATAACAACGAGCTGTTTAACCTATTCAACAAAGATTAAATTTTTGACAGAGGAACAAGAAAATGAAGCACTTGCAGCCAAGCAAAAAATAACATCTAAAGAAGAAAGGCATACAGTACATAGGAAACTGTGACATTAACCGACTAACCCGTATTTCGCCTCATGGAGGAGGAACGCGAAACACTGCGTCTGTGCATGGCTGGTGAATCATGGTGACTACTTGAACGACTGCCACGCCCACTTGATGATTCGCTAAAAAGAAATGAAGCCACATCATTTCCTGTATGCTGTATAATGGACATGCAATTCAGTTACTGCACTCGTTAAAAAAAAATTATACAAACCCCCAATGTTATCTTTTGCTTAATGATGACAAATTAACAAAAATCTTTCATAAATAAGACTACTTTCACAAATCAGTCTCTATCTGAAACACAAAGGTGCAAGTGTAGTTTGCATGCTAAGAAAAAAAAAAAGTCATTCAAAAGAAGGATAAAAAGAATGTAAAGACAGAAATAAACCATGAATAAAATATAAAAATGCTGGTCATAAATAAAACATGAAATGTGAATACGAATACTGTATATATCCATTATACATATAAACACAAAACAGTATGGCAAAAAATATATAAATATCTATGTCATAATCTTTAAATATTTCAAACCAAATAATAATCTTTTCCTTATGTTTACCAATTACATAGAATATTTACGAAATAATGGAAAAAAATGTTCTTGAAGTTTTTCTTTTCTAATAGAGTTAAAAATTCTTCCAATCTGTATCATGAATGTAAACCACTTATTTTCCTAGATGAACATAAGACTTCTGGGACCAGAATTAAAATACAGTAACAAGACGCAATACTCATGGATTGTCTTGAATCATCATATGAGGGAGGGTGTACTCTTTAATGAAGAGCACCTTATTATTCATCATCATTGATAACATTCTCATGCATTATTTTCTATTCGTAGGCTTAAAAGTAAAAGTCCTCTCTACCATCTTGTGTATTTTTTACTTGAATTTCAATCTGGTCTATATCTTTAACTAAACCCATTTTCTGAAATTTTCAAGGCCGGTCGTTGTCATGCTAGCATCTGTCTTTTTCTAACCGCCCCTCTCAGTTCACCGAGAAGCCACTTTGACAGAAACTTGCTGGCCGGATGAAAGGGGAAGTATAACTCAAAAGAACTCCAATTTTTTTTCCTACACAGCACTACTGTACAGTACTCTTTGGGATCCCTCCCAACAAAACCCGGCAAGGTTGAAATGGATGAGCAAGGTAATAGCCGTGCAGTATTATGAAAGAAAGTAAGTTTCGCCCATTTCTTTTTATGAGGGTTAGATTTTGCACGTGTCACAAAATTCCAGACCAGCTAGCCTACAAGTGCAATCTAGATCTATACAAATCTAGGAGTTTTCATGAGCTTCTACCAACACGTTTGAAATTAAGAAAAATACCCTTTTAAACACAATAGAATAACCTATCACCACTAACAGCATGGACATCTCCATGCTCATGTTCTACAAAAGAGTAGAAAAATAAAAAGTGCAAAAAATTTGATTCTACAAATAAAAATATGTATGAGAATATTAAAAACATTGGTAATTTGTCATAAATCTAAAAAAAAAAAAGAGAGAGAGAGAGAGAGAGAGAGAGAGAGAGAGAGAGAGAGAGAAGAGAGAGAGAGGAGAGAGAGAGAGAGAGAGAGAGAGAGAGAGAGAGAGAACTGCGCAATACATGCAAAGCCATACCAACCAAAAATAAGCTCTGTGAATCACCTTAATTGGTAGAGGTCAATTAAATCAGCAAGAAACAAACACACACTTTTTAAGAAGCAATTTCTGCATGCATAGTGCTGTTGTTTCAGTGTCCACACCTGTTGTCCTGCCCATTGACTGCGTGTCTGAGGTCATGCTGGTGTTGTTTAGCCAGTTGTAAGATCTTGGCCAACTTATCATCATCATCGGGAAGATCAGCCCCTCCCCATCCACCACCAGCCAGGCACACCCCAGACAAGTACTGAACTAACGGTGCATGCTCTCCTACCTGGAAACCCCGTCCTTTCCCTTGAGAGTACAACCACTCGGCTTTGAGGCTGGGAAAACAAAACTTGCTTTAGTCATCGTTTAGCTCTTTATTTTCAAGGACAACTTAAAAACTATAAACACACTTGATTAAAAAACCTTACTTGTTACTCTTGAACAAATAAACACTGCTTGGAGGCTGTGAAATTAACTCTTGCTTTAGCAATAAAGTACCTCAGTTTCTTGATTCCTTAAGAACCTTTTAAAACATCCATTATTCTCAATGAGTAAAATTTAAAATTTGGAAGACTATTTGTTTCTTTCTAAAATACAAACCCAGTTCATTTACTGTATTAGGATATCTCTTTTTGGCAGAAGATTAAATGGCCATAGAAGCTTGGTAATATATTTGATCAGCTGTAGCTGGTGAGTGGGAGAAGTTTAGGCCTCTTACCTGAGCACTCGCCAATCAGTTCTCTTTTCAGGACAAGAAAAACAGGCTGGTTTGAGCCAGGACTTATAAATGACTTAAGAGTTTGTGTTCAATAATTTCCCAGAATTGCTCCAACGAGGATACACACTTTTATGTTCATACCTACCCAGAAAAGTTAGCTTCCTCTTTACATATGTGAGCAAGGACAGGATGACTCCTGACACCATCTATACAGCCCGATACACGGAGAGCAAGGCTGACAATGTACCAGGGTTCCATGTTTGAGTATGCCACGTATGTGGCTTTATCTCAGATGCCAACAAAGCCTGTCTTCATGAGTGATAAAATTATACTAACTTGGAACCTAGCATAAGTCATGAGGTCCCTGACGTATATGCTTTACCAAACATCTTCCCTCTGGTTTAAATGGAAAAAGGAAGGAGCAGCAAATCTTTGACAAATGGCTACATTACAACAGATTTGTGTTGGGTAACATCTAAATATTGTCCCGCCAGCAAGAAAACAGCCTGCGACTGCAAAATGATAACAAAGACGACCAGTCATTACCAGTCATCCAACTTTTTACTTCTATAATTCTTAGATGAAATGCTTTTCCATGAAACTGGAATTATTTCTGTTATGTGTTCCGAAATATGCGATTTTCCATTTATGTGGGTCCATTTATCAACCAAATTCTTGCATAGTTCGGGACCCTACTGTATTTATACAAATCTGACATAAGCCACTCCTTGCGAGCATAAAGGTAGAGGAGACTTACATAACTAAAAAGTACACAATTCCAACACATGTATTGAAAGCTTACAATATTCATTATTAGATGTTATTTTCTGTTTTAAAGACAAAATACTGTCATTCCTAGAATATATAAAAATATATTCAACGTCATCTTGTGTTTGTTGTGCGTCCGTTTTAATGCTGTCCATGGGAGACCATGTTTTTGCGACCAGAACATCTCTGCGGGACTCTGGATAAGGGTTCTTACAATACCTGCCCCAAATAAGAGACTTGAGCAACTAAAGTGTTATCCGGGATGTTGTAACACTAATTCTTAAATGGGTATTGAACGAAAATTTTCATTTTTCAAATGTTCAACTTATTCTAAAAAAATATTTTTTTTATTTATATTTGTGTACCTCTCATTTACCCTTTAAATTGTCTTATATTTTCTCTTTCATTTCAGGTTTGTGCAACACCATACTCAGTAGGGAACTAGTATAACTCGAATACTATTCACAAGCATGGCACTGAGAATGTGGTTGTCCTGTGGAAGGTATGTTGGTGGAGTTGCCGATAAGACCGTGATCCCTTATTCCAATGTAACTATCCTTTTCTACATATTGTTGAAAAATGCATTTGGGGAGTTGATTTAACACTACCAGACCCAAAACTATTGTAGTGGCAATACTTAGTGTGTATGAATACTTATACAGTATCTTGTTGGCATTCTAAACCAGCCTTGTTATTTACATTCTTTTTTAATGATGTGCTTACTAAGGTTCTCATCTTTCTTATTTTTGTGAGATTTGTTTAATTTACTTTACTCTGTTGCGGGTCTTAAATGATAGGTAAGTGGACCAGTCAGTGAACTGGTTATCGTCAAGTGTTTAATGGTATTTTAATTTTTCTTTTTATTATATTAATGTGATATGGACTTTTTGTTAATTTTGCTTAAAAAAAGATTCTAATTAATAATTTATTTAATTTACTCTTCTAATAACCAGACCCAGATTTCTCAATCATGTAATATCTTGTAGCACTACGACAGCACTGTTCATATAGGAAAATTTTTTATGAAGTAAATGTAGCTATGACTGAAAAAGTCATTACAATGACAACAATTTTAATGAATGTTAATGTCAAAATACACATTTACAGATAAACTAAGAAATTATTCATGCCGTAATTAAATAAGAAACGATAGTTTTTACATTGATTACAAGCGAAGAGAGCTAAGACAACCAGCAGGGATGCAGAAAACACATCCTTACTCAGTGATGAGTGAAAGAGAACTGATAGAAAACAAACTCATATGAGGGAGGGTGCCCCCTTCCCACTCACCAGCTACTGCTAGTTGAGTATCTTATTACCAAATTCTAGAACCATTCCAGATTTTGCCTAAAGATATCCATGTAAGACACAAGGGTCTGTATTGTGTGTGTGTGTGTGTGTGTTTGTGATTATCATTCTGTATCTTTGCTATTATTGTATTAGAACATTACCGATTTAAAACTAAAAAAGGAAATATAACTTCTAAGGAACCAAGAACTGATAACCGTTTTTGTATCTAAAATAAATAAACTATTCAGGATCTATACATCTAATAAATAGTGAATTTCACAAGTTATGTTGCAGCTTCATTATCATCACAAATATCAAATACTAACATAAAAAGGTCTGGATTACTCATCAAAACTCTCTTAGTAATTGCAAGGAGGAATTACTAATACATGAAAGGCAAATACTTGAGCAAGGTAAAGCAAAACTGAACAGGCAAGTAAAATGATACCAAAGGTAACAGATGAAGAAAGCAATGCAGCTAGGACTGAAAGGATGCAGCATACAACCTTTTTTCATAATCTACAGTGTGCTGCAAAAGGCACATTCAGTGGTATGGTGTACTTTTCTAGTCCTACTCTTATTAGGTTTGTGAAAGTTGAGGTATTAATAAAGGAAAATTTTCCATTTATAATACATTGTGCCATGGATCCTCTCTGAATCCATAACTCTTTGGCCCGGGTACGGATACGGTGTTTCAAAGGGTATGGAGTCAGTAACCTTGAGTATAATTTTTGCAATTAAAATGCGCTGTGTAGCATCAGCACAAAGTAGAAAGGAGATTAAAGGAGGGAAAGGGTTTATGGAAGACAAAGGATTGTAGCATGAACAAGGGGAAAAGGAATTTGATTAAAAACCAAACAGAAGTTAGTTTACAGGGAAAGACAATAAAAATGAGGGGGTAGATTCAGATACTTAAGACTGACACTGACACAGGAGATAACACACCAGCATTCAGGCCGGGTGGAAAAAAAATGCTATCAGAGAATGTGTTAAGGGATTGAGACAAGGGTGATAAATTACAGTGAGAAAAGTTGGATATGGATGACAAGAGAATATGTGGAATAATCAAGACAAGAAATACAGCATAATAAATACAAGAACAATAAAGGTGGGGAAAATATCAGAGAAGAGAACAGATAACAGACTATGATCCCATTATGAGATTAAGATTATGGAAGAGAAGCATTGGATGTGGATGGGAAGGAGGAGGAGATCAATATAGAGATGGATGGGCAAAATCCAGGATGACTTAAGAGAAAAAAGCTTAACAGGGATGAGGATGGAAGCTAATCAAATATATAGACCACAAGTAAAATATGGGAAAAGTAAAGAAAGCAATCTACATGAAATCAAGTTTCTGAATATAAAGATCAGAAACTAAAACTGGTAAGCTAAACATGAAGCAAGACATAATGAAGGGAGGTATGAGTAAATGTATCTAAAAAAATTACTTTTAGCAGTAATCTTTAAAGGGGGTAAACAAAGAATACAATATACTTAATTAACCTACCTCTCTTTTGGTGAAACTTTGTAACCATCCAAGACCTTTAAATTAAGGCACCAATTAATAACATACGGTCGATAATCGAAAGCAAGTAGAGGCCCCATTGGTGCTCCTAGCTCATCTGAAATGCAGATTGAAATATTCATGTTATACTTTAGGAGGGGACATTATACAATTAAATCTTTATCAGAAACAAAAATTCATAAAAAATTTTGTAATCAAAATTGCCTTTCATTTAGAAAAAAATATCAAGCAAGCAAAAATTCCAACTAGATATAAATAACAAAATGCTTATTATATTCATTAGCCTCTTCAAAAAATTAATAAAATATAGATGCCAATTTTCTTTATCAAAAGTCAAATTTCTAAACTGGTGTAGTATAAAAAAAAATATGCATTTTAGTCAGGAAAAAACAACAATACTGACATAAAATATAACCAACCTCTATGCTACTCTAGACTAATTCTGAAATGAGCAAGCTTTTTAGTCTACTCAGCCAAAACAACTAAAAAAAAAAGAAAGTATTAAATCAAAATCACTCCCTTTATCTGCTAACGCTCACTGACCTGTTGGTTGCAGAGGGTCCAAACACGGATTGTTTAAAATTGTGACCTGTTCTAAATGATTCAAGTGTGAAAGATTTGAGAGGTCATTCAAATCAGCCAATTGATTATCCGACAGTGTTAGAATAATTAGTCCCGGTGGTAAATATTTGTTACACCGGTATAACGTTGTAATTCGGTTGCGATGAAGAAATAATTCCTGTGAGGAGAGAGGTCACATTTAGTTTTAAAGATTAGTTTTGGTTTCATTTCAACCACTATTGATTGCTATAGCATACAAGTATCAACCTGTAATTTTATAATGACAACTGTTACTGCAATACTTGATACAATTGAATAATTCTTCTAAATATTTATGTCTTTAATCTTTACCTTTCATGAAACCGATGTAAGAACAGAAATAAATACAGTACCCATGTATTCATAAACCACACATTCTTTCAATATCGACAGTAATGTACAAAATTTCAGTGAAATCACTGCATCCTAACTTAAATATTCCATGTTTGAAAAGGGCTTTAAATGTTTCGCATCCTTTAAGGGGACAAGTTAACATCCCAAGTGTCATAAAGTAGATGCTGGTAATCATAAGGAGTGCTTACAATAATTGGCTCTAAAATATCTGTCGGATAATTTGCAAGGTGATTCAAAATCTTGATGGTTTACAATCAATGTACACTTTGCAAGTGATTTGAACACAGCATTTCAAATATAATAAACAAATCAAATATTCATATTTTATTCATTAAATTTAAAAATATCTGGTTAAAAATGTATTGCCTTACGAAATAGAAGTCAAAATTATACTAATATCCCAATCACTACCAAACAGCAAACTAATCAAACATATAAACAGAAAATGAAAACAATGCATGAGTAAATAAAATTAATAAAAAATACTCAAAAGAGAAAGGAATAACTATTAAATTTGTAGTTTCTAAAGAATTAGAGTTTATTAAGTTCTACTTATGTTCACTTCATAAAAAAGATGGAATGTAATAATCTAGCATACTACAGTATTTTCTAATTTACTATACATGTAAACAAAACCATCAGTAATGGTAAAAAGACTGGAAAAATTTATATCTTTAGATACACTCCCTATTTCACTAGTTGCTTCACTGTCTACTACAGGAATTTGGAGCTGGTTGACTGATTCAAGATTCTTTGCCACTGGCTTTTGTAGTACTGTAAATACTCTGAAGGAACCAGTGCTTACTAGGTTCAAGATGAGTTGTCAGTCCGTGGCAAAAGGGCGGCAAATAATGCTCCAACAAATGTCTTCGAATACAAAAACAAGAAATCCTAGGCATCTAAACAAGAGTTTACAGTACAACAGAGCAGTCAACTTGAGAACATTACGAGGATATCTGGAGACAGGCAAAATCTCAAAACCGCTGCCACAAGGTGACATGGGTGACTAAAGAGATAGGTAGGATATATGGAGTGGGGTGCAGCCGAAGATCATCCAATAAAATGAATGTTTAGAGACCAAAATCCATCGAGTTCCAGGGCTGGTAAAGTTGTAAATGCCATCATTGGCTATGATAGACAACTATTAAAAATCAAATACTTTCTTACATCTAGGTCTTCCTATACAGTATTCACCTCATTTGTGACATTACCATTCTCCTAATAAAATGTTGATTTGTGCAATCTTAGTTTAATTTTTATCGAAACAAATTAATTCTCAATAACATTATTCATTTTGTTCTGTCCTTGCAAATTCAGTGTGTGATTTTTCTTACATAGTTTTTACTTTGATATATTTTGTTCAATACTGTATCTTTCCATGTATAGTGTAATAATTTTCAGATTTTAAGAGTTCATTTGGCTATTCTTGCTATTTATTAGCAAGAAAACTTTCTTGTAGATCAAATAAGCTGACATGGTATAATAAGCACTGATATCTGCCAGGTCATCAACTTGACTAATCAAATATTTGCAACTTTCCCAAAACTTTCATGGCATGCTCCAGTTACCTTTCTCCTCTATACCTCACAAATTGTATAGCATCTTCTCTCAAAGAAGCAGCTGATGTAATACATTTTCAGCTATTACTTATGTTACAACATGCTGTTTTGTAGTATTTTAGTCGAGTTAATATCTGGTCAACAGTGTCAGTTGTTGGGAAAATGCTGACTACTCATTTGTGAAAGACTCACAAATCCATATATGACACAGCACTTGAATACACTTGTAATGGTTAAACAACATATCGGAATAACTCGGCATTAATACCACCACATTAGCAGATATTTGAAGTCTCATTAACAATAAGTTATGTCTGGCAATGTTTCAAGACTCCATATTACACAGTATTCTAGAAGTTATATTCCAGCTAAACTAAGTTGTGGAAGGATCTTCCCATTCAGGTACTGTACTGTTGTTAAATAGATGGAACCTCAATAGTTCGAACTTGTCGTGAATGTTTTCATGTTTATAAGGCTGACATAAGTCTTTTTATAGTGGCCGCTGTGGCATAAAAATAATTAGAATACAGTAGTGCCAACGTTCACTGCGTGTCGTAAGAGGCGACTAAAAGGTACGGGACCAGGGGTAAGGGAACCCCCTCTCCTGTACTGTACTATATACTCCTGTGAGACATCAAAGAAGTGGAGCTGGGGGGAAAGGGACAGCTCCCCGCACTCTAGTTATGAGTTGTCTGAATGTACGTGGATGTAGCACAATAGAGAGTAAAAGATGTGAGATTGGAAGTATGTTTAGGAATAGAAGGATGGATATATTGGCTTTATGTGAGACAAAGATAAAAGGGAAGGGTGAAATGAAGTTTGGTGAAATAACTGGTAGTGTCTGGGATTGAAAGGAGAAGAGCAAGAGAGGGTGTGGCTTTATTGCTGAGTGAATGGATGACATGTAAAGAAGTGGAATGGAAGGAGATATCATCTGGGTTAATGTGG
The DNA here is from genome assembly GCF_036898095.1 of Palaemon carinicauda. Lineage (NCBI taxonomy): Eukaryota > Metazoa > Arthropoda > Malacostraca > Decapoda > Palaemonidae > Palaemon > Palaemon carinicauda. The sequence continues at coordinate 148,822,214 of NC_090733.1, forward strand.
GTAAGGGTTAGGTTGGGTAGGGAATGTTGGGCTTTTGTTAGCACGTATGGGACAGGTTGTGAGAAAAGTGAAGAAGAGCGGAATGAGTTCTGGAATGAATTAACTAGGTGTGTAGAAGGACTGGGTAGAAGGAATTATGTAGTTGTCATGGGTGACTTAAATGCTAGAGTGGGCGCTGGAGATAGAAGGTGTCATTGGGAAGTATGGTGTACCAGGTGAAAATGAGAGTGGTGAGAAACTGGTAGATATGTGTTGAGCAAGAGATGGTGATAAGCTCTAGCTTTTTCAAAAAGAAAGATAAAAACAAATATATGGGTAAGAATGGCAAATGGAAGTGGTAGAAAGGGGGTTAATGGATTATGTGTTGATAACTAAAAGAATGTTTGGAAGATTGAAAGACATGCACGTGTTTAGGGGTATGGCTAACAGTATGTCTGATTATTTTTTGGTGGAAGGAAAATTAGTTGTAGCAAAAGAGTGAAAGAATAGAGTGGGGGGGATGTAAAAGGGAGCTAGTGAGGGTTGAAGAGCTAATAAAACCGGAGGTAAAACGTGAATATCAAGAAAGGTTGAAAATGGCAGATGACGGAGTGAAAGTAAGAGAAACTGGTAATTTAGAGGAGTAGAAGAAGTTGGTAAAAGAAAATTTTGTTGGGTTGTAAGTGATGTGTGTGGCAAGAAGTTTGTTGGAGGCAGCATGAGGAAGGGCAGTGAATGGTGGAATGAAGGAGTGAAAGTAAAAGTGGAAGAGAAAAAGAGGGCATTTGAAGAATGGCTGCAGAGTAATAGTGTAGAGAAGTATGAAAGATATAGAGAGAAAAATGTGGAAGTAAAGCGCAAGGTAACTGAGGGAAAGAGGGCGGCTGACCTGAGGTCGGGTCAGGATTTAGGTTGTTCATATGAAGAGTATAAGAAGTAGTTTTGGAAAGAAGTGAAGAGAGCAAGGAAGGCTGGTTCGAGAATTGAAGAGACAGTGAAAGATGGAAATGGAAGGTTGTTAAAAGGAGAGAAGGCAATGAAAAGGTGGGCGGAATATTTTGAAAGTTTACTGAATGTTGAGGATAATAAAGAGGCAGATATAATTGCTGTTGCAGGTGATGAGGTGACGGTGATGGGAGATGAGAATGAGAGAGAGATTACAAGAGAGGAAGTGAGGAGAGCACTAGATGAAACGAGAGTAGGAAAAGCATCTGGTATAGATGGTGTGAGAGCTGAGTTTTTGAAGGAAGGGGGTGTGACTGTGCTTGAATGGTTGGTGAGATTGTTTAATGTGTTTTGTGTTGTCAATGGTTCCTGTAGATTGGTTGTATTGTACCACTATAAAAGATTAAGGGAGACGTGCATGAGTGTTGTAATTCAAGGGGTATTAGTTTGTTGAGAGTAGTTGGAAAAGTGTATGGTAGAGTAGTGATTAATAGGATTAAGGGTAAAAGAGAATGCAATCTTAAAAGTACAGGGGGGTTTTAGAAGAGGTAGGGGATGTATGAATCAGATTTTTACAGTTAGGCAGATATGCAAGAAATATTTAGCAAAAGGTAAGGAGGTGTATGTTGCATTTATGGATCTGGAGAAAGCATATGATAAGAGTTGATAGGGAAGCAAAGTGAAATGTGATGAGGTTATATGGAATTGGTGGAAGGTTGTTGCAAACAGTGAAAAGTTTCTACAAAAGTAGTAAAGCATGTGTTAGGATAGGAAATGAAGTGATCAATTGGTTTTCTGTGAGAGTGGGGCTGAGACAGGGATGTGTGAGGTCGCCATGGTTGTTTAACTTGTACAGTAGGGTCCCGAATTAAGCGTGTTCGAATTACACGATTCCCCTTTTCCGCGATCGCTATTTTTCAAAAATAAATTTTCTGTATCTGCGAGGCTGTTCAAAGTACGCGAGTCAAGCACTACAAAATGTATCAAATCTATTGTCTTTTTAAGTATATTGGTAGCCCTAAATACGGTGATTTATAATAAATGTTACAAAACAATATCAACATTACATTTCATTAACATAATTTCATAATGAATAGCCTATTTAAGGATAAAATTCCACATCAACAATGAAATCAACTGTTAACTGTGCGAGTCCAGCTGACAAAATGTAAACAGAAATGTGGTTACGTTCTCGGCAATCTTTATCTTTCTCCAACCTTACGATAATTGTAATGGTAGTGTTAATGATGGTATATTAAAGCATTATTTTTGTTTAGTACAGTATATTTAAAAGCCTTATTTTTCCCTCTGGGCGTTCAAGGTTTTCACGAGTAGACTGGGTTCGTTTATCGGCAGTGAATAGCCTAAACTTCGGTAACGAGTCGTCAATATTTTGTCATATTTTAAACAGTATACATTTGATTTGCAAACATTGGTTTTGTAGAGTAGACGGTAAAATAAAATCTAGAGAGAGAGAGAGAGAGAGAGAGAGAGAGAGAGAGAGAGAGAGAGAGAGAGATTTGATGGCAGAAATCCCTCTCTCTCTCTCTCTCTCTCTCTCTCTCTCTCTCTCTCTCTCTCTCTCTCTCTCTCTCTCTCTCTCTCTCTCTCTCTCTCGTAAGAAATAAAACCATAGTTCACATATGGCAACTTGAGTTTAAGAATGAAATTAACATGAATATTGTTAGTTGTGGCGATCAATTCCTCGCTCCAGGGGGTACACGAAACAAAAACACGACATTCAATTACAACAGCTGATTCTCTCTCTCTCTCTCTCTCTCTCTCGTTATACAATACTTACAAATAGATGAAGAAACCAAAATCGTTTTCTTGAAGTGTTAATTAAATACAAAACGAAAAAATTATACCGTGTATACATCCATTTATATCATAGCTTAAAATACGGTAACCGATTTCGTCCGCAAACCACTATTTTTTAGGAAACACCATTCTATTCCAGAAAATTTTTACTCTTTAAATGTCAATTGCGCTATAATAAAACATGTACTTATGTTGTTAAATTTCGGGTGTGTTTTAAAAATCGAGTATTGCTAACTTCTTTTTGTTTTACTTTTGGCTGTGATCACATCAGCTGATGTCTAGCTTCCGCGCGAATACAATAACAAAGAATTTTTTACACCATTTCTTAACTTATTCAAACCATCTATACAGTTAATATTACATAAACACCAATGTGTTATAACTTATCATATTTATTGTTTAGTACTTTAAAACCATCCCTCTCTCTCTCTCTCTCTCTCTCTCTCTCTCTCTCTCTCTCTCTCTCTCACATCGAACGTTATAGCGGTAACCTAATTGTTCGGTGACTTTAAAAATAGGCCTAGTACTTTCTTCTTTTACCTTTTTTGCATATGGATCCATAATTGAGGTGGGTACAAGTTGACTTATAACTGAAGTTAGGAAAAGTATTTTGGATATGGAAAGGACAATTATCTTTCGTAACAGTTTAGAATTGTCGTAAGTTATCACTCTGTCATCAGCGGCAGTTTGCTATTGTGGATTAAACGCATAAGGAAAAAAAAATTTCCAGCTTTGCTACGAATTTAGGAATTTATATGGATACGGTAAGTAAAATATTTGTAATAACATAATGTTTACTAAATGTTTGTAATATCATTAGTTATGACTTAGATCATGTGTGTTTAATGCATTCGTTTGTTTATTATGATCGAAGATGGAGCGTAAACAAATGGAAGGTTTCCGTTTCAGGCGGCATCATAATGAAAAACATTTCATAAATGGCATTCATTTCATTTATTTGAAAGTTCTAATAAAAAATAATTAGAACATTGGTAATAACAAATTCAACATATAATCTATACTTGGTAAAATTGCTGTCAATTCAAAAACACAGATGTATAAATGCGTCTGTTTCTTCGTTGTGATCAGAGATAAACGTAAACAAAACATTGGTTGTCGTTTTCTATTGTGCTTTTTAGCGTGTTTAGGAAACGCATGATATAAAATCGCCTTTATTTTGATAATTCTGGATTTTCAATCATACAACAAGCTAGTCTATAGAGTGATGGTTTTGCTATTCACCAGTTGTATTATACAATAGATATGACAAACATTAAAATTTGTCTGTATTTTGGGTTGTGTTATAACGGGAAATATATGGTGTTTACACCTATCCTGGTTGTAATTTTAACTATTTTTCAAGTTATTAGAACTTTAAAGTATATTAAATGTTTTATTTATTTACAAGAACAATTTGATATTATAAAGAAATACAGTATAGTACAAAGAAAGTATTGGAAATGGGTAGTAAACACATTTGAATAGGCAAATTGCTGGTTGCCATGGCCGCAATGGAATTATTTCTGTTAGTTGTGTGTTTCGAAATTCGCGATTTTCCATTTACATGAGGTCATTAATCGACCAAATTCTCGCATAATTCGGGACCCTACTGTATGTTGATGGAGTGGTGAGAGAGGTGAATGCTCTGTGCTTGGACGAGGATTGAAACGAGAATGACCATGAATGGGAGGTAAATCAGTTGTTGTTTGCGGATGATACTGTACTGGTTGAAGACGCGGAAGAGAAGCTTGGCCGATTAGTGACAGAATTTGGAAGGGTGTGTAAGAGAAGGAAGTTTAATGTGGGTATGAGTAAGGTAATGAGATGTACGGGAAGGGAAGGTGGTGCGAGGTTGAATGTCATGTTGAATGAAGTTACTTTAGGAGGTGGATCAGTTGAAGTACTTGGGGTGTGTTGTTGCAGCAGATGTACATCATAGAGTGAATGAAGGATGCAAAGTGTTGGGGGCAGTGAAGGGAGCAGTAAATAATAGAGGGTTGGGCATGAATGTAAAAAGAGTTCTGTATGAGAAAGAGATTGTACCAACTGTGATATATGGATGGGAGTTGTGGGGAATGCAAGTGACGGAGAGACAAATTGAATGTGTTTGAGATGAAGCCTCTAAGGAGTATGGCTGGTGTATCTCGAGTAGACAGGGTCAGGAACGAAGTAGTGAGTGTGAGAACAGGTGTAAGAAATGAGTTAGCAGCTAGAGTGGATATGAATGTGTTGAAGTGGTTTGGCCAAGTTGAGAGAATGGAAAATGGTTGTCTGCTAAAGAAGGTGATGAATGCAAGAGTTGATGGGAGAAGTACAAGAAGAAGGCCAAGGTTTGGGTGGATGGATGGAGTGAAGAAAGCTCTGGAGGGTGGGAGGATAGATGTGAGAGGCAAGAGAGCATGCTGGAAATAGGAATGAATGGCGACCGATTGTGACGCAGTTCCGGTAGGCCCTACTGATTCCTCCAGTCACCTTGGATGACCGCGAAGGTAGCAGCAGTAGGGGATTCACCATTATGAAACTTCATCTGTGGTGGAGAACGGGGGAGGGTGGGCTGTGGCACCCTAGCAGTACCAGGGTTGAGTCCCTTGTCAGGCTGGGAGGAACGTAGAGAGGAAAGGTCCCATTTTTTTCATTTATTTGATGCCGGCTACCCCCAAAATTGGGGGAAGTGCCTTGGTATAAGTATGTATGTTAATAAAGATCTATTTTAATGTTGTTACTGTTCTTAAAATATGTTATTTCAATTGTTCATTACTTCTCTTGTCATTTATTTATTTATCTCCCTCACTGAGCTACATTTTCCTAAAGAAACCCATGGACTTATAGCATCCAGCTTTTCCAACTAGGGTCGCAACTTGTTTAATAACAATAATATTAACAACTTTTTATCAATAACATTAAAAAGAAAGCTTCAAGATGAAAATAGTTCAAATAATGTAGATAAACATATAAAATTATCAAGTAGAGTACTACTTATGCCAGGTTAATCATGAAAAGAAGGAAAGGTATGACATCATCTATAGAAAACCATGTTCGGGAAAACTCAACTTCAACTTAATTCACTAAACCAGTTCCTGACCTATTCCACGAACCTGTCAAAGCTAGCAAATCGTCATTTAGCATTTGCAAGACCAAAAAACTATAGAGCTACCCTGAAGAACACCACATAAGATAGGTCTAGTTTTACTAAAAATACCATCCACTACCAACACCCAATCACTTACAAAACTGAATGTGATCAGATACACAGTCTTCAATTCATGAGTAACAATGAGAGTATATTTTTCATATAAGCTCTATATGCCTTTGCTGGTTTCTCACTTATATTTTTGATAAACATATATGCATAATGTGTCAACAATTTGGCTAACTAGCATTCTAACAAGCTTGGAATTTACTTTAACTAGAAATTGATAATTAATCCATATTCTACACAAAAACAGATAATCTGTACAGAAATATATTCATGAGATAAACAAACCCTTAATAAAAATCTGTAAACTGCGGTTCATACTAACCTTAAGACTCTTTAACATAGAAAGGTCATTGATGTGTGAAATATAGTTGCCAGAGAGGTTAAGGTGTTCTAATGTTTTATTATTGCTCAAGCCTTCTATAGTCTGCAAAGATGCAAAAAGAAAAAATCAGATTTCATGAGTAAATATAGAATATGCTATCAATTACTAATACTCATTCCTACATTCTGGTAAAAATGTAGTTTCTACATCATAAAATCATAAAAAATAATACAGATACTTCAGTTTTATTGTTTTAATTTTCTTATTTTGAATTACAAACTAAATACAGTTACCGTGAATGGACGACAATAAAGAAAACAAAAACTTCTGAAAGAATTTAACTCAATTGCAAGTTTTTGAAATGATCAAATGACAAACACTGAACTCACCTTTATCTTATTACCAGCCAAATTAAGATGTATAAGATGTGCTAATTCTCTCATGCCCTCTATCTGCACAATGCTGTTATTCGGAAGATTGAGCACCCGTAAAGAGTACATGCGGGCGAACCAGTACATCCTAACCACTTGGTTGTTGGCAATAGATAACTGGAACAAATAAATATGTTATTTTGATAATAAAATAAATTTTTGAATATACTTACCCGGTGATTATAATAGCTGCAACTCTGTTGCTCGACAGAAAACTCTAAGGTAAAACTCGCCAGCGATCGCTACACAGGTTGCGGGTGTGCCCAACAGCGCCATCTGTCGTCCAGATACCCAGTACTCAATGTAAACAAAGACTCAATTTTCTCCTCGTTCCACTGCGTCTCTATTGGGGAGGAAGGGAGGGTCCTTTAATTTATAATCACCGGGTAAGTATATTCAAAAATTTATTTTATTATCAAAATAACATTTTTCAATATTTAACTTAGCCGGTGATTATAATAGCTGATTCACACTCAGGGGGGTGGGTAGAGACCAGCAATATATGTTTACATTATTATGAGCTAAGAGTTTTTATTTCATTTTAGAAGTTATCAAAATAACAAAAACAAAATAAATAGGTACCTGGTAAGGAAGTCGACTTGAACAATTACTCTGCCTTTTTAAGTACGTCTTCCTTACGGAGCCTCGCGATCCTCTTAGGATGCTGAGCGACCCCTAGGATCTGAAGTATCAAGGGTTGCAACCCATACAACAGGACCTCATCAAAACCCCTAATCTAGGCGCTCTCAAGAAATGACTTTGACCACCCGCCAAATCAACCAGGATGCGAAAGGCTTCTTAGCCTTCCGGACAACCCAAAAAACAACAATAAAAACATTTCAAGAGAAAGATTAAAAGGGTATGGAATTAGGGAATTGTAGTGGTTGAGCCCTCACCCACTACTGCACTCGCTGCTACGAATGGTCCCAGTGTGTAGCAGTTCTTGTAAAGAGACTGGACATCTTTCAAGTAAAATGACGCGAACACTGACTTGCTTCTCCAATAGGTTGCGTCCATTATACTTTGCAGAGATATATTTTGCTTAAAGGCCACGGAAGTTGTTACAGCTCTAACTTCGTGCGTCTTCACCTTAAGCAAAGTTCGGTCTTCCTCACTCAGATGTGAATGAGCTTCTCGTATTAACAATCTGATAAAGTCTGACCAAGCATTCTTTGACAAAGGCAAGGATGGTTTCTTAACTGAACACCATAAAGCTTCAGATTGGCCTTGTAAAGGTTTAGTACGCTTTAAATAGAACTTAAGAGCTCTAACAGGGCATAAGACTCTTTCTAGTTCATTGCCTACGATCTCCGATAAGCTGGGGATATCGAAAGATTTAGGCCAAGGCCGAGAAGGCAGCTCATTTTTGGCTAGAAAACCAAGTTGTAGCGAACAAGTGGCTTTTTCTGACGAAAATCCTATGTTCTTGCTGAAGGCATGAATCTCACCGACTCTTTTAGCCGAGGCTAAGCATACCAGGAAAAGAGTCTTAAGAGTGAGATCTTTCAGGGAGGCTGATTGTAACGGCTCCAACCTGTCTGATATGAAGAATCTTAGTACCACGTCTAAATTCCATCCAGGGGTAGCCAAACGACGCTCCTTAGTGGTCTCAAAAGACTTAAGGAGGTCTTGCAGATCTTTATGTTTGGAAAGATCTAAGCCTCTATGCCGGAAGACCGATGCCAACATGCTTCTGTAGCCCTTGATAGTGGGAGCTGAAAGGGATCGTCCTTTTCTCAGGTATAAGAGGAAAACAGCTATTTGAGCTACAGAGGTACTGGTCGAGGATACAGAAACTGACTTGCACCAGTCTCGGAAGACTTCCCACTTCGATTGGTAGACTCTAATGGAAGAAGCTCTCCTTGCTCTAGCAATCGCACTGGCTGCTTCCTTCGAAAAGCCTCTAGCTCTCGAGAGTCTTTCGATAGTCTGAAGGCAGTCAGACGAAGAGCGTGGAGGCTTTGGAGTACCTTCTTTACGTGTGGCTGACGTAGAAGGTCTACCCTTAGAGGAAGACTACTGGGAACGTCTACTAACCATCGAAGTATCTCGGTGAACCATTCTCTCGCGGGCCAGAGGGAAGCAACTAACGTCAACCTTGTCCCTTCGTGAGAGGCGAACTTCTGCAGTACCTTGTTGACAATCTTGAACGGTGGGAATGCGTAGAGATCCAGATGTGACCAATCTAGGAGGAAAGCATCTATATGTATTGCTGCTGGGTCCGGGACTGGAGAGCAATAGATTGGAAGCCTCTTGGTCAGCGAGGTTGCAAAGAGATCTATGGATGGCTTTACCCCAAGTGGCCCAAAGTCTCTTGCACACATCCTTGTGGAGGGTCCATTCGGTTGGAATTACTTGCCCTTTCCGACTGAGACAATCTGCTATGACGTTCAAGTCGCCTTGGATGAACCTCGTTACTAGGGAGATGTCTTGATCTTTGACCAGATGAGCAGGTCCCTTGTGATCTCGTACAACGTCAGTGAGTGGGTACCTCCTTGTTTGAAGATGTACGCCAAGGCCGTGGTGATGTCCGAGTTAACTTCCACCACTTTGCCTCGAAGGAGAGACTTGAAGCTTTTCAAGGCCAGATGTACTGCAAACAGCTCCTTGCAGTTGATATGCATGCTCCTCTGACTCGAGTTCCACAGTCCTGAGCATTCCCGACCGTCTAGTGTCGCGCCCCAGCCCACGTCCGATGCGTCCGAGAAGAGAACGTGGTTGGGAGTCTGAACAGCCAGGGGAAGACCCTCTCTTAGGTTGATATTGTCCTTCCACCAAGTCAGACAAGACTTTATCTTTTCGGAAACCGGGATCGAGACCGCTTCTAGCCTCTTGTCCTTTTTCCAGTGAAAAGCTAGATGGTATTGAAGAGGACGGAGGTGTAGTCTTCCTAGTGACACAATTTGTTCCACGGATGACAGCGTCCCTACCAGACTCATCCACAGCCTGACTGAACAGCGTTCCTTCTTCAGCATCTTCTGGATGGATAGCAGGGCTTGATCTATTCTGGGGGCTGATCGTCTTGTTGTTCAGCAACGTCCTCATCAGAGGGTTCCTTACCGAAAACTGATGAGGAAACGGCAACGGAGTGGGCAACGTCTGGCTCGCTGAGTCCGGTCGCACTGGTGGATGCGTGACGGAGCCGGACGCAATATCATGGAACTGCTGCACAGTCTGTGAACTGTCAACAACCATGGGTGCGCGAGGAAGCACAGCGTCAACCCGAGACTGTCTAGACCGTCTGGGTTGTGCAGTCAACACCCTACCGGGTTGCTGAGGTTGACGCACTGTGTCAAAACAAGTCACCTCTGCTGGTTGTTGAACGTCCTGAACGTCAACAACCACCTCCGAGCGTCGCTTAACGTCAACGTGCGGCTGGCAACCCACACTGGGTCGCATCGGTGGAGGAACCACCTCAACTGGCAGACGCGAGTAGGTTACCTCAGCGTCAACAGGGCGCACAACCGACCGGTTGGAAGGTTGTTGGCCAGAAGGTTCGGTAGCAACCTTCTCCGCATTAAAGTCCTCTATCAAGGACGCAAGCTTGGACTGCATGTCTTGCAGCAAAGCCCATTTAGGGTCTACGGGAGCAGGTGTGGCAACAGACGGGGTTAGCGACTGAGGCGGTACCGTTTACCATCCCTGAAAGCCTTGTTATGCGTGACATAATTGTACAGCAAAACTTCAAAGGCTCGAAAACAGCTGTGAAGTTGACCTGTAAACAACTTGGAGCGTCTCCTGGCCAGGCGCCAGGGAGAGTCTACGAGAATTGAGAAGTCTATCTGGGCAAAGGCATGAACTCCCAAGCCGAGAACTTCTCTCGTGTCATATCAGACTCTCGCTCTATAAATCAGTTTAAAAGAAGGGAAAGCAAAGGCTGTATCCCCCAAACTCCTCCTGGTGAAAAACCAGTCGCCTAGCCAACGTAAAGCTCTCTAGGAGAGCGAGAGAGCACTAGCTTAAAAACAACGGCTTCGAAGTAGCTAGGCCTAGTGTAAGCTCTGACGTTTAGGCGCACGAGGAGCAGCAGTTACAAAAAGATCCGGACAAAGATCCTTAAAAAAATCATCATGATTTAATTAAAGTCCATAGGAGGCTAAGCAGCTTTAGGCTCCACTCCATCTGACAGAGTCCTCAAGGGAATATCAGTAGTAGGGAGAACAGCAACTTCCTCATCTACAGGAACCTTGTCCGATAAAAGCTGAGTCTCAAGCAAGGGAGAGACCTACCGTGGTGGCAATGCTTTACAAACAGAGTCCACACTCACTGGTGCATTAGTAGCGGACCAGAACGCAACGTCATGTAACTGCTTGACAGTCTGTGAACTGTCAACAACTGAACTGTCAACCACAACAGGTGCGTGAGGACGCACAGCGTCCACTCGAGACTGCTTTGACTGCCTAGACTGAGCAGTCAAAACAACTCTAGAATGCGGAGGTTGACGCACAGCGTCAAAACAAGTCAACTCTGATTGTTAGTGAACGTCTTGAACGTCAACAGGAGCATCAGCAAGTGGCCTAACGTCCAAATGCGGCTGAAAAACCACACGAGACCGCATCGAGTGTGGTTCTAAACAACCTGACTGACGTGACTAAGCTACGCCAACGTCAACAGTAAGCACAAAGGAACGTTAGGTTGGCTGAAAGCCAGGATATCGATGAGATAAACGGCTAGACTCAACGGACTAATCGGCAGAATAGTCTTCCATAAGGGAGGCAAGCATATACTGCATGTCTTGCCATACAACCCATTAAGGATCAACAGAAATGGTTGTGGTAAGAGACGAGGGTAACGTCTGTGACCGCAACACTTTGCCTACAAAAAAACTCTCGGAGTCTGTGTTACGCTTTTGTTAGGCGGCGAGCAGTTATCCGATGACTGCATAGGGTCAGAGCTGTCCTAATGGTTGTAACCAGGACGCTGGACCTGTCCTGAAAGGACTGACTTTCGCTTAAGGGCTTCGAAACCTTGTGACAGGTTTCTTATGCGAAAAGCCTTCGGATGACGAGGAGAAACAACGTCTCTCTCGTCTTATGGTAGGGGAGATCTTGGTAAGATACACCCGATACCATAGAGGGAAAACGTCTGTTCGTTGGTCAAGGCCTCTCGAACCCATAAGTCGTTTGACATTACTTCTCTCCTGGGCTTGGGAGCATGTAAGAGGTCCCGGACTAGGTGAACGACAGGCACGAACAGACGAACCCTCGGACGCAACACTGTAACACTTTGCGCATATCACTTTATCACTTCGATTTTCTGTTTTGCACTTATTTCACTGAAATCGAAACTTTTACTGATTTCTACCTGAAACACGCAATTCTACCCTTCATTAAAAGGTAGTAATTGCGAAATCAGTCGTATAATGCAAGCTCATTAATACCAGCAAAAAACAGAAAACATATTTAAGATAAAAAAATCAGTGGCTGGGAAAGAGACTAAACACTAGTTCATATAACTACGTTTTCAATCTCTCACCGCACATAGCCTGGGGACGAGAATAAATAACTAAAACGTTTTATCTTTCCTCCCCGTACAGCGACTAGGGACGAGAGTAACTCGAGAACAACGTTTCCCGCTTGAACGGAACGTTTTCTCTCCTCTCTCTCCCTCCGTCTCTATCTCTCTCTCTCTTTCTCTCTTGATTTCGCACCTAAGAGAAGAGCCCAATTATATTTCGTCAAAGAAACATGTTATTTGACTAAAGGAAAAAAACTGAAAGGTTTTTCAATTAATAAGTTCCTTTAAAATAGAATTTAAAACATTTAAGCTAAGAAAGAATGAACAAAACGTCAGAATCGATTTACTCTTACTGCAAAGTGAAACCGTGATACACTCTCTCTCTATCGTAACGATAGAGCGCATGTTGAACGTCCTGAACGTCAACAACTGCGTAGCATAAATAAACTAAACGTTAGTTCATCTTTGAAAACAGTACGAAGACTATCAAAGAAATTCTTTCATAAAATATTACATTTAAAAAGTTTTAAATCCTTAGCTCTTTAAAAGCTAATTACGATATATAGGGCTCAACGTTGATTAACTTCGGTTTCCAAGTTAGGACCGCCTACTCTCAGGAAAGGTCTACATAAACAAAACATTAAAATTATTTTTATATGTTTATAATAAATGGAAAGTTAATCGAAGAGGCCTAATAAAGGCGGAGAGATATAAAATATATAGAGGAAAATCTATAACGTGATATAATTACTAAAAGCCTAAACACACTTCCGTCTAAGGGAAGGGTCGGCCATTTAAAAGTGAAAGAAAGTCCATACTCTCTTTGTCACCATAATTAAATCTATCCAAAACGAGTTCAAGATTTAAGATGAAGATAAAACACCTGCATAGCGAAAGCTCAAAACTAGAATAAAGTACTTCACCAATTAGTTGTGAAAAAACTCCAGTTTAGCAACAGCGAGTAAGTACGTCTTGTCGATAGCTCGACAGAGAGAAAATTGAGTCTTTGTTTACATTGAGTACTGGGTATCTGGACGACAGATGGCGCTGTTGGGCACACCCGCAACCTGTGTAGCGATCGCTGGCGAGTTTTACCTTAGAGTTTTCTGTCGAGCAACAGAGTTGCAGCTATTATAATCACCGGCTAAGTTAAATATTGAAAATTCAGATGTTAGCAGATGACATGCATTATACTAAAAGTATATCATTCTTAGCAGAAAGTAGGTCTTCATATTGCCTTCCCATCAATGTCAGTTTGGATTATATGTAAATGAATATACAGTATAAAAATGAAAGCTAAACTTGCGGGACAATAAAAATTTCTGTTTATGTCAATACAGTACTATATGATTTAGTGTGTGCAAAGGCAAAATGAAAACTAAAACATTTGAAAGAAAACAACGCATTTTTGGCATGCAATCGTTCCAAGAAATAAAAAAAAGTATTTAATATTGCAATTAAACAATCATACAGTATTACTATAAATTTCTGAAATATTACTGAATGTACATGTATAAAAAATAACTCAAAGTTTAATTCTTTTACCTATGTTACTACAATGACTGACTTAATTTTTTTTCTGTAAAGTTTACCTTAAATTGACAGATGCCTATCTTGTGGCTACTGTATATAATTACAGTATATGATGTCAATAACATTGTCGACACTGTTAGTCTTCAAATCTGTGTCATTAAGGATTTTACCAACGCAAAATGAGAATTAATAGAAGAAATTATCTAATTCCAGTAAAAACACATACTGTACTGGTATCACGTATGTTCACCAATAAACATTCTACCCAACAAGCATCATGGTGATTTTTAATAAACCAAGACAAAGAGAAATATTTAATTGTCTTAAGCACCTGAAAGACTCATCCAAATACCTAGCAAAAATCATGTATATATGAAAAAAGGCAATTTCAGTCAATTAAAAAATGAATATGGATTAGAAACAAACTTCTGTAGAGAATACCTCACACAATCATTATAATATCAAACAGATAAAAATTTTAGGTACTGTATTCATCTAAGAGCTCTAATTTAAAAGAAATTCCATCTAGTATCATTTAGACTTACAGTGAAATGTGAATTTCTACAAATCACACTACAATATTTATAAAATTCATAAATATGAAGAAACATGAATTTTCTACTGGAAGAAGGAAGAAATTCAAACTACTGTATACGGGATATACAGTATAATAAATACAATAAAATAAATGCACAGATCATACCCTCTCCAGTTCTCCATAGCTGTCAAGATTAGCTAAATTCTGTAGAGAATTATTATCTAAAACAAGTGCTGTGGCATACGCCTGGTTAGCCGGTGCTTTCTCTAGACGCTTGAGTCTTCTGCCACAAAGGTCTAATACTACTTCTGAGTCACTGGCAACTGAAAAAGAATGATATTGCAGGGATTAAAATATTTTATTGCATTACATATGTGTACATTATACATTTTTTACCAACCTTATATAATATAGAGGAAAAGACTATGTTTCCTAACTACACACTACAGTATCTAATAACTAAAGTAGTACTGTAGTTGTAGTTCAAATGGTGGTAATAATAATTTTTAAAGTACAGTAATCAGATTTTTTTTAGCTTTAGTTATGGTGTATGTTTTCAGCGCAAAGCTGGATGGCTGTTGAATCATTTAACAAGCAGTAAGCAAAAAGTGGGGGCAAGGGCAAGGAACCCCACCCCTTTACTTATCAAAAGTCTTTTCACTTATAACCTTTCAACTCAGGAATGAGAAAAATGGTTGAGAGAAGTATAATGAAAAGAACTCGGGTTTGTATAGTTAGGAAAAAAACAAATTATTTAAAAAATTTGTGATTTGTTCCTAGGTGAATACAAAACAATCCTCCTTTAGGTAGGGAGACCTACTGCTTATTGGGTTGTAAGACTGCTTAGAATTGAAGAGGCAAGTTCTTTTTCTTCTCTGGAATGTCAACCTACCTGGTCCTGTACGAGAGCAAAGGAGATGACTACAGTAATCTCCAATCTGTCTATCATTGGAATAAATATGCTGGTACGACCTGGATTATCCAAGATTGGTACATAGTCAAAGGAGGGATTGCAGCCCAGAATAATATACCTGCCATATGATGACCAAAGGGTTGGTATATATTCCCCCCTCAAGAATATACTGTAATGTATACCAACTCAGAAGTGTAGTTCACCAGCATCATGTCAGGTCCAGCAAGTCCTTAAGATAGGGGCAGCAAGAAAGGAGGAGAAGAGCCAGTTATTCTGCCACCATTCCAGACTTACTGCTATACGTTACCACAAACAAGATGCTTACCGTCCCGTATGGGGTCTGGGCTAGCTACATAACTACTTGAGCAGCCACAACGTGACCAAGTGCAAAGGAGTCAAGGGGCTTGCGGGTATTCCTATAGAAAAAGGTCATGAAGATGGTTTGATGCATAAACTCTCACACCTTCACCCCCCCCAACTACAAAATTCCTCTTAAAAGCAAGGGTGGCGCCTAGCCCCTGATTTTGATGGTTCCAGTCCTAGCTGGAACATGGACCCTCTCAACAGTCGAGGTATGTGCACTATGGACCGACTCCCAAACTCAGAAGAGATAGAGTTAAAGACACTTCTTTCTTGGTTCTGCACGGAAATATACAGCAGATGCTTCTACTGACAACGCTGCTGAGAAAACGCTGTTGTTTAGCCAAGCAGCCCTCTACTCTCTTGATACATCTGAGCACAGTTGCGTGTTAGGAGGCGAAGAGTCAAGTGGGACTCTATTATGAGGGTTAGCCAACAGGTAAGATAAACCTAAGACTCACGTTAAGCCATCACGAGGAGGAGTGGTGATCCTTGGAGACTAACCAGTGATTCTTCAAACAGTATTTGAAGAGATCTCTAGTGAAGATGCTCGCTTGAGGCAAAAGTTTTTCCAGTGAGGAAAGGTGGCTGAGAAGATTCTGGCTACATTATGATTGTTCAATATGAGAGAAGGTTGCATTACATCTTTAGACTTGCTGATGAGGTTGTCTAACCGATTGAATCTCCTTGTTACCACGATGGCCAAGTGCTTCAACTTTGGCTTGGGTGAAAGATTTGACTTTTCATAGATTACCACAATCCCCAGACTGGGGTGCATGGATAAGCTCAAATAGGGAGCACTGCAAACAGGGATTCCCACTAGCATCATTGGTACCATGGTGACTAACACTGCTGGCATTGGAATTACAGTACTGCTAAAATCACTGGGGTCATCAAGGCAAGGCAGCTTTAGGTATCTACTCCTTCAAAAGACATCAAGCACCTACCAGAAAGAACTAGGGAAAGCCAAGCTTTTCTTAAGTCTTTTGTCATAGGCAGTCTGCAATAAAGAGCTTCCAGCACATGTTAGAGTGCAGTGATCACCTCGCACTTCACAAAACCTGGATAACTTTCCAATGTAGATCTGAGTTCTCCATGCTTCTGAAGGATACTAACGGAACTAAGTCAGAGTGTAAATGCCGAATTTTCTGCAAACTCAAAGAGAAGAGCAAAGTGCTAATTAGAATGGTAATTCATGGACATGTCCAAATTATGCCTAAGACAACTTAGCTTTCCCGTACCTCTGAAAAAGCGCGCCCAATGGGAGGTAGGTCACAATCTACTCTTGGTATAAAGTGGATAATTGCAAACAATTATGCTTCTAAATAGTATATATCTAATGGAAATTTAGTCATACACTGATGCAGGTCCAACACACACACACATTCATTTTGTTCCATTATTAACACGAAGCTGCATTACACAATCATTCAAGCTAAAAGATAAGAAAATGTTATTTTCCTTAGTAAAATAAATTTTTGAATATACTTACCCGATGATCATATAGCTGCATCCCTGCTGCCCGACAGAAAAAACCTACGGGAGGAATACGCCAGCGATCGCTATACAGGTGGGGGTGTACATCAACAGCGCCATCTGTCAAGTAGGTACTCAAGTACTCGATGTCAACAACGAACCAATTTTCTCCTCTGTCCCACTGGTTCTCTATTGGGGAGGAAGGGTGGGTCCTTTAATTTATGATCATCGGGTAAGTATATTCAAAAATTTATTTTACTAAGGAAAATAACATTTTTCAATATCAAACTTACCCGATGATCATATAGCTGATTCACACCCAGGGGGGTGGGTAGAGACCAGCATAACAAGTTGACATTATGAGCTAAGTATTCCGTATTTTATTTTAGCAGTTATTCAAAATAACAAGCATAAAATAAATAAGTACCTGGTAAGGAAGACGACTTGAACAATTACTCTGCCTTTTTAAGTACGTCTTCCTTACTGAGCCTCGCGATCCTCATAGGATGCTGAGCGACTCCTAGGAGCTGAAGTATGAAGGGTTGCAACCCATACTAAAGGTCCTCATCAAAACCTTTAATCTAGGCGCTTCTCAAGAAATGATTTTGACCACCCGCCAGATCAAGTAGGATGCGAAAGGCTTCTTAGCCTTCCGGACAACCCAAGAATATTTCAAGAGAAAGATTAAAAAGGTTCTGGAATTAGGGAATTGTAGTGGTGGAGCCCCCACCACTACTGCACTCGTTGCTACGAATGGTCCCAGAGTGTAGCAGTTCTCGTAAAGAGACTGGACATTCTTAAGATAGAAGACGCGAACACTGATTTGCTTTTCAAATAGGTTGCGTCGAATATATTTTGCAGAGATCTATTTTGTTTAAAGGCCACGGAAGTTGTGACAGCTCTAACTTCGTGTGTCCTTACCTTCAGCCAAGCTTGGTCTTCCTCATTCAGAATGGAATGAGCTTCTCGTATTAACAGTCTGATAAAAATAGGATAAAGAATTCTCTGACATAGGCAAAGATGAATTCTTAACTGAACACCATAAAGCTTCAGACGGGCCTCGTAAAGGTTTTAAAATAGAACTTAAGAGCTCTTACAGGACATAATACTCTTTTTAGTTCATTTCCAACCATACGATAAGTTTGGAATATCGAACGATATTGGTCAAGGCCGAGAAGGCAGCTCGTGTTTGGCTAGAAAACCAAGATGTAGAACATGTATCCGTTTCGGATGAGAATCCGATGTTCTTGCTGAAGGCATGAATCTCACTGACTCTTTTAGCTGTGGTTAAGCATATCAGGAAAAGAGTCTTAAAGGTGAGATCTTTCAGGGAGGCTGATTGAAGTGGTTCGAACCTGTCTAACATAAGGAATCTTAGAACCACGTCTAAATTCCAACCAGGAGTAACCAAACGACGCTCCTTCGTGGTCTCAAAAGACTTAAGGAGGTCCTGTAGATCTTTATTGTTGGAAAGATCTAAGCCTCTGTGACAGAAGACTGATGCCAACATGCTTCTGTAACCCTTGATAGTGGGAGCTGAAAGAGATCGCTCTTTCCTCAGATATAAGAGGAAGTCAGCTATTTGAGTTACAGAGGTACTGGTCGAGGATACGGATACTGACTTGCACCAGTTTCGAAAGATTTCCCACTTCGATTGGTAGACTCTAAGGGTGGATGTTCTCCTTGCTCTAGCAATCGCTCTGGTTGCCTCCTTCGAAAAACCTCTAGTTCTCGAGAGTCTTTCGATACTCTGAAGGCAGTGAGACGAAGAGCGTGGAGGCCTTGGAGTACCTTCTTTACGCGTGGCAGACGTAGCAGGTCCACCCTTAGGGGAAGAGTTCTGGGAACGTCTACTAGCCATCGAAGTACCTCGGTAAGTTATTCTCTCGCGGGCCAGAGGGAAGCAATTAGCGTCCACTTGTCCCTTCGTGAGAGGCGAACTTCTGCAGTACCTTGTTGACAATCTAGAACGGAGGGAATGCATATAGATCTAGATGAGACCAATCAAGTAGAAAGGCATCTAAAAGAACTACTGCTGGGTCCGGGATAGGTGAGCAAAGTATTGAGAGCCTCTTGGACATCGAGGTTGCGAAGAGATCTATGGTTGGCTGGCCCCAGGTGACCCAAAGTCTCTTGCATACATCCTTGTGGAGGGTCCAATATGTTGGAATTATTGTCCCTTCCTACTGAGACAATCTGCTAAGACATTCAAGTTGCCTTGGAAGAAACTTGTAACTAGTGAAAAGTCTAGACCTGTTGAACAGGAGAGGAGGTCACTTGCGAACTCGTACCATGTCAGAGAGTAGGTCCCTCCTTGCTAGGAGATGTACATCAAAGCAGGGAGTTGACAGTGTTCACCTCCACTACTTTGCCTTGAAGGAGAGACCTGAAGCTTTTCCAGGTCAGACGTACTGCCAGAAGCTTCTTGCAGTTGAAATGCATTGTCCTTTGACTCGAGTTCCATAATCCCGAGCATTCCCTACCGCCTAAGGTCGCACCCCAGCCTACGTCCGATGCGTCTGAGAAGAGAACGTGGTTGGGAGTCTGAACAGTCAGGGGAAGACCCTATCAAAGGTTGATAAAGTCCTTTCATCCAGTCAGACCAGACTTATCTTCCGGAAACCGGGATCGAGAACGCTTCTAGCGTCTTGTCCTTTTCCAGAGAAGAGCTAGATGAAAACGAAGAGGACGGAGGTTTAGTCTTCCAAGTGACACCAATTGAACCACGGATGACAGTGTCTTAACCAGACTCATCCACAGCCTGACAGGGCCGTGTTCCTTCTTCAGCATCTTCTGGATGGATAGCAGGGCTGGGGGTTGATCGTCTTGTTCAGCCATGTCCTCATCAGAGGGTTCCTCATCCGAAACTGATGAGGAAACGGCAACGGAGTGGGCAACGTCTGACTCGCTGAATCCGGTCGCACTGGTGGATGCGTGACGGAGCCGGACACAAGATCATGGTACTGCTGCACAGTCTGTGAACTGTCAACCATGGGGAAGCGAGGAAGTACAGCGACAACCCGAAACTGTCTAGACTGTCTGGGTTGTGCAGACAACCCCTTATCGGGTTGCTGAGGTTGCCGCACTGCATCACAACAAGTCACCTCTGCTGGTTGTTGAACGTCTTCCTAGTGACACACTGAACGTCCACAACCACCTCAGAGAGTCGCTTAACGTCAACGTGCGACTGGCAACCCACACTGGGTCGCACCGGAGGAGGAACCATCTCAACTGGCGGACGTGAGTAGGATATCTCAGCGTCAACAGGGCGTACAACCAACCGGTAGGAAGGTTGTTGGCAAGAAGGTTCTTCTCCGTAAAAAAAAATCCTCTATCAAGGACTAAGCTTGGACTGCATGTCTTGCAACAAAGCCCAAGGTCTATGGGAGCAGGTGTGGCAACAGACGGGGTTAGCGACTGAAGCGGAACCATTTACCCTCCCTGGAAGCATGTTATGCTTTAATTAAAGTCCATAGGAGGCTAAGCAGCTTAAGGCTCCTCTCCAAATGACAGAGTCCTCAAGGGAATATCAGAAGGAGGGAGAACAGCACTTTCTCATCTACAGGAACCATGTCCGAGAAAAGCTAGGTTATCTCAGTGAGGGTTTCACTGGTGCATAAGCAGCAGACCAGAAGGCAACGTTATGAAACTGCTCGACAGTCTGTGAACTGTCAAAAACTGAACTGTCAACCACAACAGGAGCGTGAGGACATACAGCACTGGTGTATTAGTAGCAGACCAGAAGGCAACGTCATGTAACTGTTTGACAGTCTGTGAGTTGGCAACAACCAAAGCTGTGTGGGGAAGCCTCAACTCCTGACTGACTAGTTTGCTGCGGGCGAGTGGCGGTAACCACAGTGTGTTGCGGAGGCTAACACACCGTGTCAAAACACGGCAGCTTGTGGTAGCTCACGCACGGCAACGGAGTGCTCCGTGTGTCTGTGGGAGTCAGCATACGTCTGGCAGGGTCGACTGCGCATGGGTGGAGGAGCTCTCACAACAAGAGTGTGGGAGCAGGCAGCCATGCCGGGCGCACAACCGTGGTAGGCTGTAGGCCAACGGGTGCATCGTCAACCTTCTCCGCAGTCGGAGTGTGGGAGCTGGCAACAACAAAAGCGGAGTGCTGGTGCGTGGGAGGGACTGCCGTGGGTTGCGGAGCATGCCGCATTGCGTCAAAACACGGCAGCTTGACAGCACCTTCCCACTGCTGATGCGGTAGCTCACGCATGTCAACGGAGGGTGCAGCATGAACATGCGTCTGGCAGAGTTGACTGCGCATCGGTGGTGGACCTCTCACAGGTGGAGTGTGGGAGCTGGCAGCCGCAGTATCTGCTGAGCGCACAACCGTGGCAGGTTGTAGGTTAACAGGTGCAGTGTCAACCTTCTCAGCACGATACTCCTGCATGAAGGAAGCAAGCTGAGACTGCATAGTCCGCAGCATGGACCACTAGGGTCTACCAAAGACGGCAACAAACGGAGCCACTGTCCGTTGTGACTGAGGGTCTAAAACAGCTGGTGCGGCAACAGACGGAGTTACTGCCAGTTGCGGTACCACCTTGCCTCTCTTGGGAGGTGTGCAGTCGTCGGATGACTGCAGCGAGTCCGAACTGACCCAGTGGCTACACCTAGGCCGTTGGACTTGCGCGGAAGGGACCGACTTGCACTTAAAGCTGCAAGATTTGGTCCATGGTTTCTGCGAGAAACCTCTTCCGCAGACGAGGAATAAATGGGCTCTCTCGTCTTAATGTGGGTGGGGCGATCACGTCGGCAACGTGTGTAGATACACCCGAAACCACCGAGGGAAACGTCTGTTCGTCGATCAAGGCCTGTGGAACCCATAAGTCCTTCGACATTACTTCTCCCCTGGGCTTGGGAGCTTGTAAGAGGTATCGGACTAGGTGAACAACTGGCACGAACAGACGAACCCTCGAACGCAACACTGTAACACTTTGCGCATATCACTTTATCACTTTTGATTTTCTGTTTGCACTTATTTCACTGAAATCGAAACTTTAAGTGATTTGTACCTGAAATACGCAATCCTATCCTTCATTAAAAGGTAGTAATTGTGAAAACAGTTTTACAATGCAACAGAAAAACATAATGAAAGATAAAGAATTCAGTGGCTGGAAAAGAGACTAAACACTAGATCAAATAAACTACGTTTAAAATCTCTCACCGCATAAAGCCTGGGAACAAGAATAAAACTCTAGAAACGTTTTACCTTCTTCCCCTACAGCGACTAGGGAGAAGAGTAAAAAACGAGAACAACGTTACCCGCTTGAACGAAACGTTTATTCTCCTCTCTCTCCCTCCGTCTCTATCTCTCTCTCTCTTCTCTCTTGACTTAGAACCTGAGAGAAGAGCCCAATTATATATCGTTAAAACATATTATTTGCTAAAGGAAAAAACTGAAAGGTTTCCCAAATAAAAAGTTCCTTTATTAGAATTAAAACCATTTAAGCTAAGAAAGAATGAACGAAACGCTAGAATCGGTTTACTCTTACTGCAACGTGAAACCGTGAAATACTCTCTCTCTATCGTAACGATAGAGCGCATGTTGAACGTTCTGAACGTCAACAACTGCGGAGACTAAACTAAACGTTAGTTCATCTTTGAAAACAGTACGAGACTATCAAAGAAATTCTTTCAAAAACATTAAAAGTATAAATTCTTAAAAGGAAAATACGATATGACGGGCTCAATGTTAATTAACTTCGGTTCCAAGTAAGGACCGCCTACTATTAGGAAAGGTCGCATATAAACAAACATAAAAATTAATTTTTTATAAGTTTATAATAAATGGAAAGTTAATCGAAGAGGCCTATAAAGGCGGAGAGATATAAAATAAATAGATCTATAACTTGTTAAGCAAAATTACCAAAAACCTAAACACACTTCCGTCTAAGGGAAGGGTAGGCCATTTAAAAGTGAAAGAGAGTCCATACTCTCTTCGTCACCAACACTTCCGTCTAAGGGAAGGGTCGGCCATTTAAAAGTGAAAGAGAGTCCATACTCTCTTCGTCACCATAATTAAATCTATCCAAAACGAGTTCAAGTTTTGAAATGAAGATAAAACCTCTGCATAGCGAAAGCTCAAAACTGGAATAGTGTACTTCACCAAATCGTTGTGAAAACAAATCCAGTTAGGGACGGCGTATTTAGTAGGTCTTGCCTGTGGCACGACAGAGGGAAAATTGGTTCGTTGTTGACATCGAGTACTTGAGTACCTACTTGACAGATGGCGCTGTTGATGTACACCCCCACCTGTATAGCGATCGCTGGCGTATTCCTCCCGTAGGTCTTTTCTGTCGGGCAGCAGGGATGCAGCTATATGATCATCGGGTAAGTTTGATATTGAAAAAAATCAAATTCTTGAATAGGATGCACGAGTACTGTACTGTACATCCATACCCATTGTGGCAAAAGACAAACGTGGATTCTTTGACAGGTGAGTGGGCGGGGCTACTCGGCCACACTCACCAACTGTCGTTAAATATTTTGTTAACGATTTCAACTCCCATTCCTGCTCCACTAAAGGCATTTAGTATTAAAATCACTACAAGACTGGAAAAAATTCTAAGGATAAAAGATTCTCAGCCATCCTTAGACAGGGAAACACATGGATAAAATATCTATATATATATATATATATATATATATATATATATATATATATATATATATATATATATATATATATATATATATATATATATATATATATATATATATATATATATATAAGAAACCATGCCTGTGTATTGAACAGTCAATTTTGCATACTCATCAAAGTCCATTTCCCAATATAATTTTTTGCCACTTAAACTGTTACACTGTTACCCTGCAGCTCATTTTGATTGTAGTGTACAGTACTGTATTTGCCCAATTTTTGCAGAACTGTCTTTGTTAAAGAATTTACTGTTATATGTTGGCCTTTTTTTAATGGAAAAAATGAAAAGTATTTTTAATATGCTTACTGTACGGCAATGAATTTTTTACAAATTTTTGTATATCAAAGAGAATTTGAGAAATAAGGCAAACATTACTGTATTAATGAATAAGCAAATTCCTGAACTATTTTTAAAGCAAGGACTGTATCAATATTTTTCTTTACTTTTCATGAATCACTCTGTAACACAATATACTGAAAAATGGGTAGAGTAAGCTAATACATAGCTATGAAATTTGAGAATATAAATAGGAAGTTAAGCGTGTTTCTAACTACAGTACAAAATAAGGTTACATGTCCCCTTCACAATTCCCAAAATACAGTTCAAAAGATAAATTTCATTGAAAAAATTATTCACAATCTATACAGAAAATAAGTGTTCTAGTAAATCTGCCCTCTTTGCCGATAAAGTTGCATGATATAGAATTAATTTTTACTAAAGCTTCAGTTAAAACTATACTTTTATTCATTATAAAAACAATAGTTAGTGGATACAACACCTTTACCTGTGTCATCTTGTCCATCATCCTTTTCCTCTCCTGAAAGAGAAAGAAAAATGCATGAGGGAATTTGAAAATAAAAAGCTGGCGGAAGTCAAGTACAAAACAAATATCTTCATCACAACATGGCTTGTAACAGCCTATGCATTGATCTGACAAAAATTAAAAACTGTTCTTGACTTTGTTTGGATTCAACTTCATGCCCCATAATTTACACCAGGCACTAATTTTAGCTAGACCTCCATTAAGGGATCCAGCAACCAAGTGAAAGTCACATAATAAACAAAATTAAGACTGTACATATTGATCAATGATTTTTTATTGTTATTCTTGATGAATACCCTTTTTACTATGTTAGGTGGTGCAACTGCAAAGTAAAAGAAAATAATGCCAAACTTTGTAGTGTGTATTAACATATTATCCCTGACATTGTGCAATAGGGGGTGTAGAAATAACAATTAAAATTTTTAAAGTTTTACTACCAAATACCTAGCATAAAAAGGGTAAATGTGTAGGAGAGCTCCGCGGAAGATCTTGAAGAATTTAAACACCTACAATTCACTATTATATCATATAGAACGCTTATATAATAGTCAACATATGAGCAGCTTCTATTTAACGAAGATATTCGTGTGTATAGTTATGTTTCACTTGGATTTTTTTCTAAGTGTTTGTTTTTGTTTACTGTGTGATGTCTTGGCTAAAATGAGCTGTTTCACCGCCTTACTGCGTATGGTAAACTAGTTCTCAATGCTATTCTAACCAATAACAGGTGTTTTCTTGACGTTACACTGTTTGAAAACCAATCATTGCGGTTTTTACAAATCTAGCCAATGCTGACACTTATTACTTCACTTATCCCTGCTATTTTTCCACCAGTTACCACAGTTTACGTGAAGTTCCGCCGAGGAATATCTTTGCACGTCTCGGATCTCCCTTCAAACTGAAAAGCTCATTTTGCCGTGAAGTGTGGAGCAATTAGCAGGACCTTCATCCCGTTCCGACTGTGACACTTGTGACAATTGCTTTATTTCTTATGGGGATTTTTGTGTACATTATTCAGGGAAAGTTGATTTGCTAATTGCATTTGCTCAACGTCATGGTTTGATTTTGGCAGAGAAAAAGTGCCCTAATTGTGAAAATGTGTGCCGTATAGATTACAACAAATTAGCATTCCGGTGTGATCGTAGTGTGGTTACTCGTGGGAAAAGGAAGAGGAGGTGCAATTTTTTCTTGTCTTGTTTCAAAGGTAAGTTAGATATTGAGACTAATTTGAAGTTTGTGTTCTTTTTTTTGCAAAAGGCGTTTTCATTTGAATTTGTTTCGTTTGAACTGAAACTCAATGTGGCCTTAAGGGGGGGTACAGGGCCCCATAGGCTAGGTTAGGTGGGTGTCTTAGGTTCGGTGGTGCCCTGAAAATTACTGTGGCCTTAAGGGGGGGTCGCAGGGGGGGCGGAGGCCCCCCCCCCGGTAGGCCTAGGTAGGGGTACATGGCCCCCAGGGTAGGGTAGGTAGTTGTATTAGGTTCGGTAGTGCCGCGAAAAATCACTTTTCTCCTCCTCCCCCACCCAAAAACCCCGCTTCCCACTGGGGTCCCCCATAATTGTAGTAGGTTTATGCTTACATTTTCTGTGTAAGAGTTAGGTGGTTGTAGGAGGATTATCTCACAGTTTCAAGGTAACTGTAGCTCTAATTTACTGTTTTCTTTCGTTTTCTACTTTTAGAAACTTTTAAATCAAGCGCGGAGCTCTCCTACACATTTACTATAAAAAGATTTTATAAAACCAGTTGTGTATACAGTATTGCAAGTTTTCTTCTATATAAAAATGTAAAGGATAAACATCAAAGTCAATAAGCATATGCATCCATATGTCAAGAGCAGTGTAAAGGGTGGGAGTTTGAGGGATGAAGGAAAATGCCAAAATTTTAACTCTATCACCATGACAAATATTGCTAAAGGTTTCCACAATGAAACAGATCATGTTAAATGTACAAGAGTTTTCAAGTATTACATAAAAATTCATGGCAGTGCATCCACTTTACAAAAAAAGTATTAACTTGCTCAACATTTAACCTAGTCTTTGTATTTATTAATAATCCATCTCTCATAGTACCATTACAGATCAAAAATATTTCCTTGTATGGTTAGTAAGAATAAGAAATTCTAGGTCAGTTCAGGGGGGTGGGGGTGCTATAACGTACTGCATCCAAAGATAGCGGAGAGTGTGAAGTTTCAATGTTTACTATGGTTGGTACCAGTGTAAATAATTACCAACTGCAGTATTGCTAATAATTTTCTACTGATGATATGCTTGAAAGCATATGATGTTGGCATAAGGGTACCTAAGCCTATGATTAGCATAGGCTATTGCTAAGGAAATGGTTAAGTAAAACTGTTGATTAATGAGATATCATTGTAGTAACATGGTGTGGAGCAAATGCATTAAGCGTTCAATTTCGTGCGGAATTTGTGACATGTGGCAAGTTGTTTGGGCCAGGGAGATCATTAAGCACCAATGTGCAAGGGGGTGGGTATACTGCAGGTGCACTATAAAAGGTAAATCTATATACAAACACAATAAATTTAATGAAAATCTAAGACATGTTTCTGGTGTATTTATAGGTAATTTGAACATTAATGACAAAAATGTGTCAGCATACCATATTTTTAGTTATGGATGTTTAAAAGATTAAAAGTTAAGAGAAAAAAATCATATTTCAAAAGGGAAACAAACAGGGATATGACCTGACCTAAGGTTCCCTACCTAACCCAAGATGCAGATGCCTCTCCTTAACTATAGGGGGGAGGGGTGTAAAGAACCAGTATGACTAATCTTCTAGGACTCTCCTTAGCTTAACCTAAAGTAGGATGGCTTCTGTTCTGACACATGGTTTTACAGAAGGCTCTTTATTTCACTGATCCTTATACTTTAAGATTGGCACGATCCCAACGAGATCTTCACAAACTAAGTTAAGGGGGGGCGATTGACCAAAAATAAGTCATGTGATATGGAAAACATCTGACTGCCTATTTGGAGGGCGATACAAAATAACAAGCAGTATAAAAGGTACAAAGAATGGTAAATTATCATCCAAAGACACTGAATTGAGAACTTTCAATTAAGTATCTACAGTATTAATATAATGTAGATACGATGATTAAAGCATATGGATTTAAAGTGTCTCTGAGGAGATACACACCAAAAGGTTTACCCCAATTTCTCAACTATTAATGTACTATAATACCCTAAAAAGATTCAAAGTTAAAAGAGGTCGGAAAGCAATATGGATAGGAAGCACGAACCAAACGTTGTATGGTTTAAGGCTAACCTGGGCTGAAGCAATATCACCCACCTGATACTACCCAGCAAAACCTAAACATGGCTTAATCTAACCTAAAGAAATATGATGTAGGCATGGTAACAAGAGTTGCTAATTTTAGTTTGTTTTAAGGGCTGCTCTCCTGGCCTTATCACACAGGGGAACATAATTGGAATATATAGACTTCAAAAGATGTTATCAATCTGATATTACTCTGGCCTACATACAGACTGTGGTGCATACTACTCTATCATATGTTAATAATATAGTTTTAATGTAAATCCAGCCTGATACACCAAAGAATGCAGTGTGACCTACTGTAGGAAAGCCATGCCTGATCCTAGCCACATGTCCTATGTAAGACAGTTCAGTGCAACTTTTATTACATAATTCGGCCCAAGTTAGTTAGCTGGCAGTGCTTTACATATATCTGAAGTTTATCTAGTAAGCCCTAGGTTAGGTCTTGCCAAGCTATCAACGTCCAACATCCAAGCCCTGCCCACTTTATTACAACCCACAAACAATAAAAACACAATGTTCTTTGGCATAAAAATAGAGAAAATAGGGGAAACCATACAAATAATACCCATTTATCATGATCAAGGCACCATCTGAATTGTTAACTTGAGGAAATGAATTTGCGTCTTACTGTCAAACGCGAAATAAGGCTGGGTGGAATCATTTTAGAAGAAAAGACCATTATATTTATTGATCAACTCTCAATCTTTCCAATGACATAGCTACTTCTGAGGGTTCCAGGAGAGAAACTCCATTAATGCTTTTCTAAAAGAACCTAAATTTAAAGTTAATGCTGTTCCCGTGAGAGATTAATAGAGATATTTACAAGAATTTTCTAAAATAGTACATACCTGAGGAGGCCATATTTAAGCGCCAATGTTTTGGTCGACTTTCGTAGGAAATCGATGATATATTTTGATTTTCATTTTCCTAATATCAGCAAACATACTATATTTTATTTTAAAATATCGTATATAAAATATTTTAACAACAAAGTTTAAATATAAACGTCTCATATGAAATAATATAAATAAATAACATTTCTACAAAAGTATTTCTTTCATCGGTATTCATTTGTTTACATCATCTCTTTCCAAGTTGTAGTCCTTCAAGATGAAGTAGGTACCATCTGCAAATACATAACTTTATCATGAAATATCAGCGTGATCTTATGTTATATTGACGTTTAAGTTACATAAATGGAATTATGTCGACTTCAGGCAATTTATTTTGCTTTACTTTTCTGTTTTCAGGTTACAACTCTGTCATTACAGTGGATACAAAATCTATCCCGGCCATGGGAAAACCATGGTCCGGACGGATGGAAAGGTATGTTGTTTTTATTTTTTCCATTAGATTAGATAGTTAGGAAATTAATATACGACTTATTCACAGGTAATTTATAAGTGCAGTTATTAACTGTCGGCAGGTTAGGAGTTCTTTTATTCTATGCTTAATACCGTCGCCGTTACTCTAATCCCATCGATACATTACCCTATACCGGGTCGTTAAGGACAAACTTATAATATTAGTGTATTAACTTTCATTAATTAGCCTACCAATGAGCATGGTTTCGAATAGTGTAACTAACTGCTCAAATGATTGAACAAGCCAACGACGTTTTCTTCTGCCATGTGATTGCATATTTGGTAGAGGCCATTGGCCAGTGTGGCGTATCAGTATTAGCTACGGAGTAATTCTCGTATGATATTTGCAAGATTTTCTTTTTCTATTTTGGAAGCCCTTTTTTTGTGGAACTTGACTTCCAACTCCCATGGTTTTCCTTGAAAACCTGGCATTTCATGATTCCACCACTTGGCCTGTTCATTAGGGCCTCCTATATTATTACTAGCTAATTTACAACCCTAGTAGGAAAAGCAAGTTGCTATAAGCCCAAGGGTTCCAACTGGGAAAATAGCCTAATTAAGAAAGGAAATAAACGATATAAGTTAGAGTAGTGTTTGGAAATGCTTAAGAATTGATTCACTGTCAACCAGAAATTATTTTCAAGTTGATAAATATGAAAAGTGCACCCATTTTGAAAATACGGGGTGCTTATATGATAGCGGCCACCTATATGTATGACGACGGCTAACTTATAATACGCCAGTGTAATGTGGGTCGCATGAGATTGTTAGTACCCCCCCCCCCCTGTTAGGTAAGTAGGTAAGGACATGGGTAATTGGGTGGAAAGGTTAGGTTAGTCGATGTTCATTTTTCATCCATGTGAGAGGAACTGGCCGCTGATATACAAAGTCTCTGAAAATACTTGTGATCACCTGTATTATTGCAATTCCCTTTCCCAATAATTGAACATGGAGCAAATTACCCAGTAATATGTTGAATAAGTTATAAGCAAGTATTATTACTCTAGTATAACATACATTGTACCATGGATAATGAAGAATGTATGAACACAGTTTTTCTTTATCGTTAAGGGTAAAATGATAGTGTCATGAGTTCTTGAAGATATGAATTTAGGTTACTTCATTTGGAGCCACGCGTGGTCTTAACTTTTTCCTTCTTATAGCGTCATCATTCTCAAATTATCCAACTTGAATCATGTCCCAGCTATTTATAAGTTTGTAGCACAATATTGATTCAGGATGTAGACAGAAGAGTCATTTATTGTTAGGTGTTTGAGTGATTCTAATAATTAGTGGTGGAAAACTTTTTAATTGTGCTGGTTGCCACTCGAGCTGCATGAAAACACTAGAACGTAAAATTACAGTTTCAACCAAACTCTGATATGTTAGACCCTATCGGTTGGTCGCGCAGCACCATCTATGGATCCATCGTTAGGTCGCACAGCACCATCTATGGATCCATCGTTAGTGTAGCAATCGCTGGATCTGCAGCGCAATCAATGGATATGGTAGAGGGCACGTGATGAGGCCTATTTTGCTGCTAAGCATTTGGTCGCTATCATTTAATTTGGACATGGAATCTGAGTGAAGGTTATGGTTTTTCAAAATATTGAAAGGAGAAAGTAATATCAAGATTAACTATACTGTAAACCTATTTACAATATGACTTGCCATTAGAAAGGTTATACTTTCCAAATCAACCAGAGACTCCCATTAATTTTCACAAGTACATTACACTTATCTAATTAGGTATACAAAACATGCTTCTCCATCCAAAAAGAAAATGTATGTTTCAAGTTAAAACAATTCACATTTTCCAGTTAGCACATTTCAATGGATATAAATTTATACGTGTGGTAGCCCTCGCCATTTACTAAATCATCATCCATGTCAACTGACAACCCCATCATAATGTCACATCCTATTCAGGAATTAATATCACACTCCTGTTGACTAAATCAACAACCTTCTCAACTGACAAATGCAGCATTCATATCCCATCCTATTCAGTAATTAGTGTCGCTCTCCTGATGGCTAAATCATCAACCATCTCGACCAACAAACCCATCATAATATTGCATCCTACCCAGTAATTGTCACTCGTGCTGACTAAGTCATCATCCATCTCAACTGACAATATCATATCATCATCATCATCCATCTCAATTGACAAACTCATCATATTACATTCTATTCAGTAATCGTCACCTGACTAAATCGCCAACCATCTCAACCAACAAACCCATCATAATATCACAGCTTATTTAGTAATTTGTGTCATTCCTGCTGACTAAACTTGGAGAGGCTAATAATACAAGGGGGATAATTTATCTGTACAAAATGAAGTAAACTGGCTGAAGAATGCAAAAAAAAAAAAAAAAAAAGGTAGTTTAAATGACAAAGAGAAGATCATGATTAAACTAATAAATATACAAGGACTTACAAATATCAAAACCCTGTTATTATTAGAAATGATAAGAGGAAAGTCAGTGCCTTTCCATCAGAGAGACAGCTTAGGTACATGTCTAAATATCCCGGAGAAATTCAGCTATATAGATGAGAACAGAGAAGAAACAGATTAAAAAGGAGGCGGAATATTGCTCTTATACCATCGTGGAAAGCATTTTACAGTAGAGGAGATGGCTACTAAAAACCCTGACATATCAAACATCATTGTAAGGGGACTGCACTTTAAGCTCTATACTTTATTGTTTACCTATTAAAGTGACTACCAAAAAACAAATGAAATCATCAAAGATTTGGAAGAGCAATTAGCAGATAATATTGATTCAGACTACTTGGTTTGGGAGATTTTAATGCCCACCTTGGATTTCTATGTCAACAAAGGAGAAACAAGAAAGGTAACTCTGCTTGAAATGATTATGAACTTAAACAAAAACTGCAATTGGCTTCATCTTAGCCAGCCCAAGCATGCACCAAAAATTAAATTATGTAAAAGTAGGTGAAAGTATGAAAGAATTTGATTTATCCAACAATAATCTAATAACGGCAGTATTTGAATTCAAGAAGCACTGGAGAAGAGGAAGAAAATCCAGTAGTGAAAATAAGAGCTGGTACTACACTACCAAAGAAGAAGTTGAAAACTTACGGAGAGGAAATGAAAGTAATGGCAGAAGAAAAGGTAGAAACAGTTGGGAATTTATATCGGATAATGATACATGATTTAAAGGAAAGGAACAAGGAACACTAAATCAGAACATTGGTGAAACCATACCGTGGTTTAATCACGAGATGAGAACAATCGGCACAAGAAAAATGTTCTACAGAAAGAAAAGAAATGAAAACCACCCTGACCTCAGGGAGGAATACGGCAGAAAATACATAGAAGCAAAGGAAGCAGCACTAAAGTTACCCTACTAAGCTATGACAACTTTTGAAGTAAATGTTTAGAAAAAGACCACGGGAAGTTATGGAAGAACATTGATAGACTGAGACAGGGAGGCAAAAGAAACCCAAACAAGCAAGTAACAGTTTATGACTAATAAGGAAATGCCTTGAAGAGGGAAACAAGAATATCCTACTTAAGAGACCACACCCTGAAAATGAAGAAATTACAATGACAAAACTACTACTATTTGAATTAGAAAATGAGGAAAACGTATTTGAAAATTGGAAAATTATTTACAAACTTTGGAAAATGCAAGAGAAATTCTAAACTAAAGCAGTGTGTGTGAGAGTTTAAAATAGAAAAATAAACCACAGTGTTGCCGGTACAGACTATGACCCAATTACTGTATATACTGGACTGAATGGGACCATCACCCATCTCGACTGACAAACCCATCATATCGCATCCTATTCAGTAATTAGTGTCACTGCTGACTAAATCATCCATCTCAACTGACAAACTCATCATTATATCACATCCTATTAAGTAAATAATGTCACTCCTGATTAAATCATCATCCATCTCAACTGACTAACCCATCATATCACATCCTATTCAGTAATTAATGTCACTTTTGCTGATTAAATCATCATCCATCGTTAACTGACGAACTCTTTTCTTTCACGAACTGCTCGTCACCAATTACAATTTCAATGAGTTTATTCTCCAAAGTAGGCATACAACATAATACATGAAACAAAATACATATGGTTATTTGTAATCATAACATTGATTTAGTTTTGCAATAAAATACAAAATTATTTACTTAAATTGCTTAATAAAACATTACCATTTAGGGTAGAATTTAGTTTGTTGCACAGGCAGTGGTTAGAAAATCCCCGTAAGCAAGAGAAACCAGTAAAAAAAAAGAAAAATGAGTTCGCAACAAAGGAATGAGATTTGCAGTGACTGCAAAAATAGTTAGAAAAAACGAAGAGGGACTGATATGTGACAAATGCGATATGTGGTACCACGCCATGTGCCAGAAAATATCCAGAGCTATGTATAGGGCTCTTAGAGCGCACGAAGAACTAATGTGGATGTGTAACAATTGCAAACAAGAATTAAAGTGCAGTAAAAATAAAATGAAAGAGCTAAAAGAAAGAAACAAAATATTGAATGAAAAGCTGAGAGAAATAGAAGAAAAATGGTCCAAAAATGAGAGCAGAAATTGTCGAAGAGGTGCTGAGTGTGGAAGGTGAAGAATGAAATAATGGACAAGGTCGTAAGTACAGTAGATTACAGGTTTAGCCAGAATGAATTTGGAGATGTAGGGCAAAATCAGGTAGAAGTAGTTACATCCAAAGTATTGCAGGAACTAGAAGAAGAGGAGGAAAAAAGGAGAGCGTGTAATTTAGTGCTGTATAATGTGCCAGAAAGTGAAGGGAGGAAGCTGAGGAAAGAAAAACAGAGGATATTTTCAGAAATAGTTTCGAGCTAGAGCAGATAGAGATGGAACAGGTAATAAGGCTAGGGAAGCGAAATGGGGGGGGGGGGGGACGACCTAGGCCAGTGCCTATTAAATTTAAGAATGAAGAAATGAAGTGGAAAATCCTAAAAAGTGCTAAGAAACTAAAACATGAACAGAATCCTTTGGAAAAAAAAAAGGGTAGGTATAACAAAGGACATGACAAAAAAGGAGAGAGAGGGGCTATGTCAAAACTTAGGGAAGAGCTCAAAGAAAAACAAAATACAGTAATGGAGAATGGTTGGATGATGATAAACGGAAAACTCCTCAGAGAAAGGAGATAGAGATGGAACCACAAGAAATGCTAAATGGGAACAGAAAACGGAATGAATACGGATCACGCGATAGCCCGACCGAAAAGAATAAGAGAATTGATTTCAAAATGATAAATATACTAGGCTTAACAAAGCAAAAATACATAGAAATGGAGTGTCTCCAAAACGATAGCTTTGATATCAATATAGTAGTGCTAACTGAAATACAACAGAAAATAGATGAGATTAATGTAAGTGATGGTACAATTAAGGAGGAGAGTATGAGGGAGTTTAAAGATGAAAAAGGAGGGGGGTTAATGGTTATAAACAAAGACGACAAGGATATACAGTAGAAAGGAAGAAGTTCATTCGAAGAACTTATAATGGATGTAAAAGGGAGTATCCTTAAAAAGAAAGTGAGACTTATTGTAGTATTCATGGATTGTGGCGTGGATAGGGAAGGTAAAGAAAGAAACTTAGTGATACGGATAGAGTTAGAGAAAAAAATGAGGAAGTGGAGGAAGATGAAGCACTAATTATAATGGGAGATTTTAATGGTCATCTAGGCTCCTTGGGATACCAAGAGGAGAATGGAAATGGAAAGAAAATACTCGAGGTAATAGACAAGAAAAACCTTATATTATTAAATGTAGATGAGAAATGCAGAGGAACATATACATGGGAGAGAGGCGATCAAAAAACTGCCATAGACTTGGTGTTGGTAAATAAAGAAATGTATGAATACTTCGATGAGATGAACATAGATGAAGAAAAAGATAGAGGTCAGCGTAAAAGCGAAGATAGAAAAGTACAAAAAAGGAGACAGACGTGACAGTTATTGTCAGGCTCGAGACAGCGAGCGATCTGCTCAACACGACGTGAAATGTCCTGTAGGACGTGTTCCCAAACGTGTTGTTAAGCGTGCGGTGGTTCATGATCTCGACCGTCCTATACGAGGCCAACAAGATCATAAAATTACTCTTCTATCAAAATTAACACTTGAACCCTTATGCATCGCTCGTTTTTGTATGTAACACTTCTATGACTAAAAAGTTCCTTAAGCGAAGTGCTATATCCCACATTCAAAATTTACATTTCAAGCTAGATCTAGTCAAAACAGTTGGCCGAGGGATTTGCCTTTCCATCGCTGCCACCTTTGTACTCTTCTTTTTTCTATTCCTTAGAGAAGACTGGTTTATACATTCTTACCGGTTCAGTCAAGCTTGTAGAATATTGGGATGTACATGGCTGGGTCTGTAATTTGATTTGAATATATCTAAGATGACCAGCCAGAGCTGTTGAATATTGGCATGATGATTACAGGTCATAGTTTTTCATATTTAAGATGACTAGTCAAAGGTGGAGTAGATTGTCAAGTTGATTACAGATTATAGGTTGTCAAATAGTTAAAAATAGCTACATGTATTTTAGATTGATGTGAAAACTTTATCTAGAAAAATGCAATAGGATGCTTATTGAAGTTTTAATTTAGAATAAAATGTAAATATAGATAAGGGCATCAATGTTACTGTGCCTTCCCACCCCACACACAAGAAATTGTTTTCCTAGATGTTCAGATTGAATCTGATTGGGGTAAGCTGGCAAATCCTCTGTTTTTGAGCTATGTTTGTTGATTCTACAAACGCTACATAAGTTATTTTCCAGCAAATAAGTTGCTAGTATTAAGGAAACACAGAAACCCCACAAAAAATTTTGTTTTTCTAATATCAAGGAAACAATGTTAAATAATGTGTTAAATTGTGGGGGGGGGGGGGTTCACCCTCAAATCCCCATTATATTACACGAGTCACTAGAAATTTATCTAGATTTTGCTTCTTTCCATTTTTTGCGACAAAAAAAAAATGAGTTTCTAATATCAAGGAAGCAATGTTAATGTGTTAAATGAGTAATATGAAAAATTAGCTGAAGACCTTTTTTTTTTATTGTTGAGTGTGGGCTTAATTTACCAAGCGCACAAGAAATATATTTGGATTGGATCAATTTTACAACACACAGCTAGTGTCCCTCCGTTCACATTCTAACCCCCCCCCCCCAAGCAAAAACAGCCTTCGGTAAATGAAAAGTGTCATTCAAATATTGAAAAAAAAAATCTCAAAAACAAATTGAATAGTTGGCAACCCCATTCAGCGATTTTTCAACGAGTGAGGGAAACTTGATTTATCGATATTTCTCATCCAATTGTATGTTGGAAAGTTTTATATACTGTATCTTAGCAAAATACTAAGTTGGTAGTGAGAAGGAAATTCCTGAACAAAAGGATGTCAGCGGGGTTCCTAGAAGCAGTCCCCACAACCCTTACTTTTTATATATAAAAATACTAGTTAGAAGCTAGTCCTACATTGACTGCAAAACGGCTGAGGGAAAGCCACCCATAATTACTTTGAGGGAATGAATGGACACTGGAAAAGAATCAGTGGGGATTTAGGCACTCAGAGTGAAGGCAAAGAAGAAACCGCTCATTACAGAAAAACAGGGAAAGGCAAGGGTTGCTTTTTGTAAGGTCAGTTATCGGCCCCTTGAAAATATTAGAAATATTCATAGATAAGGCCACTTTCTACATCTTTGACCCCGTAGGTAAAACTGGGGGTGGAAAAGGGTGGTGATCCTTATAACACTTGAAAGTGATGCAGATGACCAACGTGCGGTGCTTGTTAAAGACATTTTCTTAAATAACATCTAGTATTAATGAACGGAAATCTTATACTTAATGACGTAATTAATTGTAATGGTTTTTTCAAATTTCGAAGCAATAACATGAGGGGGAACAATTTTGAGACAATAACCAATATTATTTGGCCAAAATACAGCAAAAACTTTGGATTAATAAACTATTATAATCAATACGGGAACAAAATAAAAGGCAATATTATCTTGGCAAAAAAAAAGGTTTGGACAAATATCTCTACAATTGAAGAGACATGTAAGTATTTATATTTGTATGGAAAGATCCAGTGGTATTTAATAACTTAAAAATACAAAACTGAATGAAAGAAGGGTATTCCTCCACTAAGTACAGTATTTTGAGAGAACACTGCTCGACTGCCATTTAAAAATGATTTGACTAGATCCAGCTTGGAATGGAAATTTTGAATGTGGGATATAGCACTTTGCTTAGTGAACTTTTTAGTCATAGAAGTGTTATATACTTACAAAAATGAGCGATGGATGATGGTTCAAGTGTTAATTTGGGTATGGTTGATTTTAGATAGAAGAGTAATTTTATGATCTTGTTGGCTGAGTTTGTAGCAGCAGTAAGTGGTGGTCCATAAGCTGATGTCTAGTGCCTCAACCCACATCTCTAAAATAACCTTTGTGAATTGGATGGAAACTACTCTGTTGGTAGAGTAATTATTATTATTACTACTACTACTACTACTAAAGCTACAACCCTAGTTAGAAAAGCGAGATGCTATAAGCCCAAGGGCTCCAACAGGGAAAATAGCTCAGTGAGGAAAGGAAGTCAAGTCTGAGAAATAATGAACAATTAAAATGAAATACGGAATTTTAAAAACCGTAGCAACATCAAAACAGATATTTCATATATCTATACAGTTCTATAAAAACTTGTCAGCCAGCTCAACATGAAAACATTTGCTGCAACTTTGAACTTTTGAACACCAATCGATTAAACTACCCCATTAAGAAGATAATTCCACAACTTGTTCACAGCTGGAGTAAAACTTCTAGAATACTGTATAGGATTGAGCCTTATGATGGAGAAGGCCTAACTATTAGAATTAACTACATGCCTAGTATTACGAACAGTTTGTTACTGTCCAGGAAGATCTGAATATAAAGGATGATCAGAAGTATGGAAAATCTTATGCAAAATGTGTAACAAACTAATGGAACGACGGTGCCATGATGAAGACAGTTATGCATGACACCCCCCCCCCCCACCCCCTGTGTGTGTCTGTGAAGGGATGATGACTGAAAACATGCTGAAGATGAATTTGTGGTTGTTTTTGGATGTTAAAGCTATATTTCAAAAGGCATATAGTTTAGCATGACTTTTAATAATATTACAATAGTCTCCTTTTATGGGTCGGTGTTCAATGAATTCCCATGGAAAAAATTTTAAATCCCTACCTCTTGAAGAAAACATTTAAGAATTTTTGGTATTTTTTATAATTATTATTTTTTTTTTTTTTCATATTACAGACTTTTGTCTTCTTAAATTCAAAATGTGAACGTGGATACAGACTGAAGAGGAATCCACGTGAAGTCCGATGGACCATATTGTATAGGTAAGGTTTTTTTTTTTAATATATATAAAGTAAAATTATATCTAAATGCTATTTTGCATTTGCTCCATTTACAGTGGTTCTTTGTCTAGAAGTTTTAAAATTTAAAATTCTTACAGGGGGGACTCATACATAATTGTCACAAATTGCATAAATGTACTGTTCAGGTAAAATAGAGCTGTGAACATTTTTTTTTTTTATAAAGAACACTGACTTTATTTAAATTTTCATTTTATTTCAATAGATGCTTGTCATGATTGAACCTTCTTTCAGGCGTAAGCATAAGAAGGGCATGGATGAGGAAACTGCCAAAAAGCGTACACGTCGTACCCAGAAGTACCAGAGGGCTATTGTTGGTGCCTCCCTTACAGACATTATGGCCAAGAGGTAAGTGCAATAGACTGTAATTTGTTCTTATCCGACGCTTGTAACTATACTGAATATGAAATTAAATTGTGAAATTAAAAGTAACTTTTTTTTTTTTTTTTTCCAACCCTTAACCCCCAGAGGGTTATTTTTTTCCCAGCACATTTTGCAGTATATATATATTTTTTTTTAAATTGCTCTAATAGCCTTAATTTTTGTCATAGAGAGGTCAGGTTGGTCTCATTCTCTTGGAAAATGTCTGATTTTTCTCAAAAAATTATCAAAAATATAAAAGAAAAAATGTTATAATTTTTTTTTCTTTTTGCAAGGACGTACCGGTACGTCCATGGGGGTAAAGGGATGGCTTTTGTGAAACGTACCAGTACGTCCTTTTGGGGGTAAAAGGGTTAAATGCTATTTCATTCTCAACTGCCTGCCATGTGATGAGGTAATATTTGATTGTTTTTTCTTTTTTTTTTGTACAGGAACATGAAGCCTGAAGTCCGAAAGGCACAGAGAGAACAAGCCATTAGGTTGGTAACAAATTAAGTTTTCTTAGATCATAAGTTTTGTGATGTAGTGAAAATTCTTATATATAATCTCAATGAATAATAAAGGTGTGTATATTTCAGTAGAAGCACTGAGCAATTAATTATTTCCCCGTCTTGAATTTCTAGAGCTGCTAAGGAGAAGACCAGGGCTGCCAAGGCGACCAAGAAGTCCAATTCAAATACACAGAAAGTAAAGGTAGTTTCTTTGTAGTTTTGGAGTTGCCACAGTCTTACCATGCATGTTAATAGGAAATAGGATAGGGCAATATTTAGTATGGAATCTTTCCTTCACACTTTTAATCTTCATCTCTGTCCATGAAACGAATAGCTATCGAAAATGTTGTCGTTGATGTACAAACTTGTTTATACCTGTTTTTAAAATGTTTAATCTGAAGTTGAAGACTGTGGCTTCATCATGACTAATGTTAGTGAAATAATTTTTTATATGCTAGGCCCATCTAAAGAGTTATAAAGTATGCGAGGTGTGTAGAGTAAATTGTTTTCAACACCATCGTTGAGGGTTCATGTTGGTTATAATTTCCTTTTAGATAGGATAGGTTTAGCATGGGCAATTGACTATTGCATTGCATCATGCTTATGATAACTTTTCTTTTCAGCCTAACAAGAAAGCCACTCAGAAGATTGCTAAGGTTCCAAAAGCTGCTCGGCCTGGTACTCATGGAGGACATGCTGGGCATGGAAGCCGTCGTTAATCCATTTAATTGAATAAAGAGAAAAAGGCTTTTAATTTAGTTTATTTTTTCCTTTATATACTGGAGGGGATAGGGAATAGACTTTATTTCATTAGTAGTACACAAGCCATTTGACCAGGGAAATCAGCTTAGGAGCACATTAAGATGACTGTCCACTTGCTACTTATGATATTATGTTTTTGTTTTAGGAAAGTCTTGAAACGCAAGAAGAAAGCATAGGATTAGTTTTTTTTCCTTCTCTCCCTCATGAAAATACACTTCATTTGTGTAGAAAGTTACTCAATCAAAAGCTATCTGTAATTGTAGATTATAAACTGAATCTTGCAAAAACCTGAAGGGACCGAATCTTAATGAATTCTTGTCAATGGCTCTGAATACCATTCTGATGACTTGATTATAGTAACAAACTGGTGTTACCCATTTTCCAAGGTATGTATGGCTGTTTTCCTTTAATTTAGTGGTTTTTAAGATGACAGGTATTTTAGAGGTATCCGCAGCTGTAGTTTCTTTGAATTGATATTCTAAAAAATTTTTCCTTTGGCTCATTGCAAGAATTTTTTTTTCTCCAAGGCAAATTACCTTTTTTGTGGTCAGTCTAAATTCTGTCAAATTAGTTACATTGCTTTTAGAAGTGTCAGGCCAGGAGAATTAAATTATACTTCCTATGTCAAGTAGTTGTGAGCATGAAGGGCATTAGAACTCATATAAGACCTTGGACTGGAATGTGGAATTTTTTTTTCCTTATATTTAAGTACCTGTCATCTTTTTACAAGTATTTTTTTAAGCTTAAAGCTGGAGCCGACTCTCGCTGTACCTAGTAGTAAAGAGGTTAATTTTTCAATGTGAAAGAATGCAAAATTTGACAATACCAGAATAATTTTTTATGCCATTTATTCTCATCAATGGATTTCTGTGACTGAATGATGAATTTGGACCCAGTCCAATGATATTTTCATAGGTTTACTGTCAAATAGTTATTCTTTTATTTTTTTTTTTTTGTCTGCCTATAAAATGGAATGACCTCTAGTGTATACTATATGGAGTACTTAATGTAAAAGAAATTGTCAGGATGTATGAAGTATGTCTGCATTACTCGTGAACAAGTTTATTCTTTTAGCCGTTTGGAGTGTATTTCCTATGGCATAGGGATTCATGCCAATTTTTTGTTTACTAATATACTTATCCACAGATTCACTCAACACTACTGGCCATTTTGTACCATTTTAGAAAATTTAACGAGAAATAAAAGTATTAATGCTTCTCCCTCCCCCAAAAATGCCAGTCTTTTGGAGAACGAAACTGCCATCCATTTGCCTCAAGCCTAACGAAAGTCCTCACCTACACCGTGACACAGTTTAAAGGTAAGTGGAAGAGATTAGACAGTTTAAATTCAAGAAGCTATAAAATTTCATTAGTATGAAGGTCAGTTGATTATTTTTGTGGTTTTGTATCGAGAAATGTAAGAGCCAAGTCTTGATATGGTGATTATCAGTTTTGTATTAAGAAATTTAAGAGCCAAGTCTATGCTAAGGTGATTAAACTAAAGCATTAAATTTGCTGAAACTTTCATTAAAACATATTGTTCCTAATTTTTCCCTTGAGTCAAACCTGCAAAAGTTTGCTTGAAAAATTTATAAAACTATAAGTCAATTTTAGAAAATATATATCAACTTTCTCTAACTGAAGATTAATTTGGGTCAGACCTATGAGTATAATCTGGTTATAAGTCTTCTAACAAAAACTATAATTCTTGTAATATTTTCATAACCATATAAATGTTTTACAGTAAGGGGCTTCTGCTGTTCCAGCAAATGTGTGGTTTGGTTAAGGTAAGTACTTGAAATATTAAATTTGTTTTATGCAATATTGTGATGATAAATTTGAGCCAATCCAATGACTGTGTGATTATATAATGTTACTGAATTGATATTAGTTCTTTATATAATATTTTAGTCTTGACATCTGTGTAATGCTATTCATTGTTTATCAGGTGAACATCTCTTATGAGGAGAAGGAAAGGCTGTGGTATGGCCATAATAAAGTAAGTGTTTTTGAAGAATTGAGTCGAGTCTCGATATACAGTATTTCTGATGATAAATTTGAGCCAATCCAATGATAGTGTGATTATATAATGATACTGAATTAATTTTATTTATATTTATATCGGTAGTCTTAACATCTGTATAATATTTTGTTTGTTGTTGATCAGGTGAAATGCTGTTTACTAACTCATACAAGTTTGTGCAAGGGTCATAATACAGTACATACAAGTTTCTGCTATGGCCATAAACAGTAAGTATTTTTGATGTTCTGAGTTTTGTCTGCTACAGTATTCTGATGATAAATTTGAGCCAATCCAATGACTGAGTGATTATTTAATGATACTGAATTACTGTAGTTCTAAATGAAAATATTTTTAGTCTTGGCAGCAGTGTAATACTTGTTCGTTATTTACCAGGTGAAGAGCACTTACAAGTTCCTCCTGAAAGCTTGTGGAATTGCCTTAGTAAGTACATTTAATTTTGTATCTTGCCATTTGCAGTGTTTTGATGATAAATTTGAGCCAATCCAATGATTGTGTGATTATATGATTATACTGAATTCATTTGATTTATAATAATTATTTCTTAGTCTTAACCTCAGTTTAATATACCCTATTTGTTTTTTATTAGGTGAATAGTCTCCTGGGTAGTACATTGGTGACTTGTTTGCATGGCAGCAGATCGATCCCATCCCGGGACCTTGAATTTAAGCTGCTGTAGTTGTTGGGCCGCCTGGCTGGCTGACATTCTGGCGTGCATCCCTTGGCGGGTGATACTTGAACTGAAATCATAACCTTGCCTTACCTGTTTCAAGCGCTTTCTGCAAGGGTGTGGTATGGCCATAGTAAGTACTTTCAATGGTCAAAGTTTTGTGTGATACAGTATTCTGATGATAAATTTGAGCCAATCCAATGACTTGTGATTATATAATGTTACTGATTTAATTTTTTATTTAATTTTATTGTTTATTAGTCTTCATGTCTGTAACACTTCATTGTTTTATCAGATGAACACCTGTTACTAGCAGCTCCTGCAAGGTTGTGGTATGCTCAAGTAAGTACTTTGAATGTTCTAAGTTTGTTCTTGGTACAGTATTCTGATGATAAATTTGAGCCAATCCAATGACTGTGTGATTATGAAATATTACTGAATTAATTTATTGTTTTCTTAATTTTTTTTTTTATCTCTACATCTGTGTAATACTGTTTTTGTTTATTAGGTGAACTGCTATGGAGAAGGAAAGTTGAGTCTCCATTCAGAAGAGAAGCTTTTCTAATTTCTTGAGGTAAGTGACTGTGAACTTGTCAATTATGTTCTTGCATAAACTTTAATTAGTGTGCTTCTGTGGTGTTTGGTGAATAATTTTCTAGAAGTATTCTTTTCATGTTGAATCCTGTGGTCAACTAGTATGCAGTATAAATGATTCGATTTTAGTTTTTATCTTCTAGAGTTAATTGTCCTGTTACTTATTGAAGTTTTAGGCCTTTGGGATACTTTGTGTCTATAAAGACATTTTTTTGAACAAGCTCAAACTAAATAGTTACTACGCAGTACTCTAGAAGTTTTATTCCAGCTGTTACCAAATTGTGGAATGATCTTCCTAATCGGGTTGTTGAATCAGTAGAACTTCAAAAGTTCAAAGTTGGAGCAAATGCTTTTTTGTTGACCAGGCAGACATGAGTCTTTTTATAGTTTATATATGACATATTTGTTGTTGACGTTGTTAATAGTTTATATATGATATATCTCTTTT
The DNA here is from genome assembly GCF_036898095.1 of Palaemon carinicauda. Taxonomy (NCBI): domain Eukaryota; kingdom Metazoa; phylum Arthropoda; class Malacostraca; order Decapoda; family Palaemonidae; genus Palaemon; species Palaemon carinicauda. The sequence goes on from NC_090733.1 coordinate 148,866,167, forward strand.
GACATTACTTTTTTTAGAATGATTTATTGTTAATTTGTTCTCTTCAGTTATTTATTTCCTTATTTCCTTTCCTCACTGGGCTATTTTTCCCTGTTGGAGCCCCTGGGCTTATAGCATCTTGCTTTTCCAATTAGGGTTGTAGCTTGGATAGTAATAATAATAATAATAATAATAGTTACTTTTAAAAAAATTAGGTTTAGTAAAGTTAAATCTTACACCATAGTAATTTTAGAAATGTAATTCCATTATCGAAGATTTTATCAAATTGGTTGTAGGATTTTCCCCCCATTAACTTTGTACAGGAGAACTGCCTTTGTTTTAGTGCGTAAAGTTTCTGCTGGTATTGCTTTTATGTATATCTTGTTCGTGTGGGTATTTTCCCTCCCAAGCTGTGTTGCTTTTTTGAAGTTGAAATAGATTTGGTGGTAATTTATGCGTTTTACTTTTTCTAAATCATTCAATAAAAAGATATTATAGGTAAAATTTCTCATGAACTAATGGGTGCATTTATTTATATATTTTTTCTCTCTCCATAAAGGGAAATTCTAGAACTTATTTTGTTTAAAGATTTTCCTTGACAAAATTAAAATACCAGTGAAGTAATCAATTTTGTAATATTTGATTCATGAAATTTATATAATAAATAAACTAGTCTTCCATTAGATATAATTTTTTATACCATATATTCGTGTCGTCCAAAAATACCCGTTTCCAAGGTGTTTGTTAGAAACCCAATGAGGTGGGTATTGAAAACTAGAGCTTGTTAGGGAGGATGGTTATTGCCACTTGTGCGGTTGTAGAGCAACACAAATATCTAGGTGAAGTAAGCAATTCTGTGAAAGTGAATTTGTCGGTTTATAAATAGTCATAGACAGTATTGATTGAGGTTTGAAGTTACATTCCTAAAATTATTATTTGGTGGTTCACATCCTTGTAACAATGTCATATCTAGCAAACAAAAAATAGTGCATGCGATCAAAATTTGTTTAGTGACAATTTACTCTTGATTATCCCTACATTTTAAATGAATTGCTTGTGGCTTTGTGATTTTATTCCATTTACTTTTTATAAAATGTACTGTAAAGTAAAACAAGCAATTCTGGATGCTTTTGAGAAGATTTAAGTATGAGACTTTCTATGATGAAATTTTTAATCTGTCAATCCTATGAGTTAATGATTCATAAAAAAATAATCTGAATTAGTTTTTCAAAAACTTGATGGGCTTTTGACAATCTCAAACCTAAAAATTGATTGTGTTATTACAGGTGCAGTAAAGGTTTTCTCAGGAATCCCACAAGCAAAAGATCATGCCTGGTGGGTTAACTCCTTGTAACAAAGGTAAGTTCTTATTTAGCCAAAATAAAGTTCTGTAATTTGAATCTTAGTATACAGTATAGTAATTTGGATCTTGGTATTCAGTACTGTAAGTTAAAGTGGATCTGTTACAGGTAGAGCTTAATTTGACTATGTACACTTCAATCACCACAATTTAGATGTGAAAATGCATGTGGCTGGGTGAAATTGTTGATTTCATTTTTATAAATACAGAAAAGCAAAATTAATACAAGGTGTTATATTTTGTATGAAAGATGTATACAGTACAGAGTTAGAAGTTAGTTACCTTTAAGAAAAAATTAGGCTTCACACTTTCCAGGATGAAATTTTTTAATCTGTCAATCCTATGATTTAATGATTCATAATAATAATCTGAATGAGTGTTCAATTAGCCTTAAGGGCTTTTGAGAGGCATGCCCTAACTGATTTTGTTATTGCAGGTGCAGTAAGGGTCTCGTGAATCGTAGCGGGTCATTGTCTTGTAACAGGTAAGTTCTTATAAAAAAAAAAGTAAGGGTTGTCTAAAACAGGTAAAATTCCTTAATTTGACATAATGTGCACTTTAATCGTGTTGACTGGTGATTTTATTAATTTCCGTTATATAAACTGTAAATATAATACCAGCAGTTGATTTGTATGAAAGCTCTATATATAGTTATAAGTTCTGGATACTTGTGAGAACGAATTAGGTATTGGACTTCATATGATGAAATTTTTAATCTGTCAATCCTATGAATTAATGATTCATAATAATAATCTGAATAAGTTTTTAATTAACTTTTAAGGCCTTTTGAGAGGCATGCCCTAACTGATTTTGTTATTGCAGGTGCAGTAGGGGTTTCCTTGTGAATCCTAGCAGGTCATTTTCTTGTAACAGGTAAGTTCTTATCAAAAAAAAAAAAGACAGACAAGTCTGCAGTTAATGTAATATAAGTTGTAAGTGTTGTCTAAAAGTTGTAAGTGTTGTCTAAAACAGGTAAAATTCCTTAATTTGACATTATGTGCACTGTAATCATGTTGACTGGTGATTTTATTCATTTCCGTTATATAAACTGTAAATATAATACCAGCAGTTGTTTTGTAAATATAATACCAGCAGTTGTTTTGTATGGAAGCTCTACTGTATATAGTTACAAGTTCTGGATACTTTTGAGAAAAGAATTAGGTAGTGGACTTCGTGTGATGAAATTTTTAATCTGTCAATCCTATGAATTAATGATTCATAATAATAATCTGAATGAGGTTTTAAGTAACTTGGAGGAAGTTGAAGTAAAATGACCTAAAAAAAAGTAATTGTTTATTGCAGGTGCGGTGGAGGATTTCTCATGAATGCCAGAAGCAAAAGAGAATTCCTAGAGGTTCATGTCCTTGTAACAAAGGTAGGTGTCTTATCTTGCAAAAAGAAAATTCTAAGTATGCATCTTGATATGTTATAAGTTCTATCTCTACTATATGAATACATGTAAATGTAAAGCTCACTCACTTTGACAATGTACACTTCATCGCCCATTCATAAAATTTTATAAACTACAGTTGCACTGCACAACTGTGGTAATTGTTTTCTATTACACGAAAGCAGAATTGCAAACACATCAGATGTAGTTTTCCAAATCTGTTTTTACATTAAACGGCTGGTTTTGTCTGAATATCTATAGCTGTGTATGAATGTTAATGATACTTAAAATCATTCTCCTTTGCTTTTTTAACATATAAACATGAATTATGGATAAAGAGGTTTATTTATTCTAGTTGGTTGATGAAAGATATTAAAATGTTATCAGTAAAATATGGTACAATATGGAAGAAGTATGATGAGTGCTTTGAGAGATCAGGTGTCTAAACTTTCTATGATGATATTTTTAATCTGTCAATCCTATGATTTTATGATTCATAATAATATGCTGAATTGAGTTATAAGTAAACTTTAAATCCATTTTTGAATCTGTATAAAGAGCTTACTATTTTATTGCAGGTGCAGTGATGGTTTTCTAACGAACTCCAGGAGTAAAATATAGGTGTCCGTGCGTTTACATTGTCCTAGAGATTATCGGTTACATGGGTTAGTAACTTCCCTCACAAGTCATGACCAGGACAAAATCAACTCGCTATATCATGGGCTCGGTAGAATTGGCTTGGAATCCAAAAATCTTCTCGGTAATTACACAAGCTCAAATTCAAAGATCTTCTGAGTAAATTACAGCTCTACGATTCTGGAAACAAAAACATCTAGCCGAGGTCTATGCCTGTATTTTGGCTCCACGGAATGAAAGTCTTTGCTACAATTTTATGGCCTTTTAAACAGTTTATGACAAACATTTATGTCCGTTCTATTTTGCATGGTGAGAAATGAGTTAATTATTGCCAGTTATGAATTGTCACAATTAAGCATGTCAATAAAATGAAATAATTAGTTGTTCTTTCATTCACTTTATATTGAAAAAGGATATATTCACAATGATAAACCATAGGTATATACTGTACTGCATATGAAGGCTAGTGTAAATAAGAAACACAGCAATCCATTACTAGACCCTGTATTACACATGTGAAGGTTAGAGCTTTACAAAAAGTCTAAGTAAAATTTAAAATGTTTAATTATCTAGTAGCATGCTTCTCATATTCTTGAAATTCAGCTGTTCTTTGCTTTATCACTTTTTCTTCTTTTAAGCTAATACTAGAGATGAATTTCATAGTCAGCGTACCTGAAGGATTGATCTTCAAGTAAAAGTAGAAATTGAGCAATACATTAAAAAATAGGAATTTGTACTTACACATATACAAACTTCATTGATTTACTCCTAGGACCAGAAAGAAACCATGTATGGTACCAAGGTAACTCCATGGCTGGGTAGGTATGAGTCGATACTGGTTGACATCCATGACAGATCTCCCATGCTACGATCACAAATCGTGTTGAACCTTTTTTTTTTTCCCTTACCAGTGCTTTTTCTTTGCCTTTTGTCAGATGAGTGGTTCTTCAAGTAGAAGGTAGATTTGTTCTTAGCCTTAAAGGCCACCCATATGGAACCTTCATGTGAACTGGATGGAGGTTAATCTGCAACCCTTATGGCCAAACTACTGTGGCAAGCAGTGTTCAGTTGATGATTTGCCTTGTATGAGTTTGTAGGAAGTGGCCATCCTTCCAGTGGTTGAAGCATTGTGCACATCATAAGAAGAGAGCTAAGAGGGATAGGTCCTTTTCTACATCATCATCTGTTGAGAGCATTAAGTGGAAGCTTCTTTAGGTCGAGGCACAATCTTTTTCTCCCTGATCCTCCTTTACCATAGTTTCTTGTAACTCGGGATGAATGTCATAATATCGATACCTTAACAATTTGTGAAACCTTTGTTAAGGTTATGTTGCTCTTGAGCATAGCAAACATGAGTCTCTACCTGATACTGATCCTTTGGTTTCAGCCACAGCATAGCCTGGACTGGACTCTCCTCTTAATGGCATGCCAATTCACTCGCATGGACAACATGCTCATGTTTCCCGATAATGTCATGCTTCACCTATCATTGTCAAGTGTTTTTTCTTCTCACTGCTAACATTATCACTCGCTTTCTTAGTATCCACTGGTAATGAAGAATGTTCACAAATATACACTTAAAATCACGTCAATGCAGACAACACGGGAGATGTGTACTGAAGTCAAAGATCATGTGAAATCAACAAGTGATTGGGGTTTAGAGCACTCTCAAGCGCTCGTGCACCTAGCGTTACCATCTGTAAGTGTGCTCATTTCGCAATGCAAAATTTTACTCTGATACTGGCTCTTATATCGGAATGCTCAAATGTCAAGGTATTACTGTAATCTATTGATTGATAAGATAGTATATGGAAAATCACTAGATGAATAATAGTAGACCAATTATTGGATAACTTACACTTTAGGACACTATTCTATCTGATTTCTCTTTCTGTGGTTTTATTTACATTTTAGAGTAATAGGTTATATATGAAGGATTAATTTAATGTTGCTGTTCTTGAAATTATTCTATTTTGATTGCTCATTACTTTTCTTGTAGTTTATTTATTTCCTTCTTTCCTTTCCTCACCAAGCTATTTTACCCTGTGGAGCTATTGGGCTTATAATAGTAACATTTGAACCTTCTGAAATACGGAATCCCATAGGTTTTTTGTTTAAGAAAATTAGTTGGGGAACATGCAATAGATGATAGGGTGTCCATGTCCAGTCTTAGGGCCTTACCGGAATAAGGATGCTTATCACAGAAGTGAACGTGGCTCTACCTATTCTGTCAGCAACCTTGTCTGGCGAGAACACAAGGACGCTTAAGGAAAGTGAAAACCACCAATATTGTTCCTACGCACGAACCTCCTCCCTATAACTCCTAGGCAGGAGCTAGTGCATAATGACCCATCATTACTTATTGATCTCGCTGCTGAAGCAAACACCAATTCTGCTTGTGTAGCCCCATTCGGGGTTCCGACCTCCAGATCTGAGAAGTCTCCTTTCATTAGAGTTACGAGTCATATCATCTGGATGGTCAGGTTACGAGCAGGCACTGTGCAATAGACACTATTTTTCATCAATCCCCCAATACAAAGCATAGATATGACGTATCATTGTCAAATGAAGCTCGTGATACTCTTTTGACCCATTTAACAATTGGGTCTCAGCTGCCAAGAATTCGCAACGATCCAGTAGATTGTCCAAATTACCTCTTTTAGTAATCACCAGGGAAAGTTTTACCTATCAATCATGATGTTCCTAACGATAAACTAGCGACCTCCACCATGCTGCCATATCAGTTATTCAGGCTTGCTCCTGGCTGAACCACTAGTCAGGAGCAACATCATGCTTTGCTATTACATAAAATACAGTATGAAGAATCCCGATGTAGGCAAACAGTTGAAAGAATTGGGGCTAAGGCCTTGGAATCCCTGCTCCACCAAACGGTCTCTCTGTGAGGAAACTTCTCAAATGCAGATATGTTGTTTTGGCCAGATGCTCCAAGCACTTGACCCCTAGAGATGAGCATCTCCTAACGTTTTGAGTTTTCATACCTTGTTTCCTACCACAGGTTGCTACAGCAATCAAGAGGACAAAGAGAGACAAGCAATCCTATTTGTTAGGCTCCTAGAATGCCTGTCCCACAACACTGCATTTCAGTAGAATCAACAGTGTAGGCTCCTGCCTCTTGCACAGTGTCCCCAGAAAAAGCAGAACCCCCTTTAGCTAAAGGGGTTCCTTCTCTGGACAGAAGTGTATAGGTCATCGTGGCTCCTGCTAGGGAGAGCAGATCACTCAACTTACCACCAGAAGGGGGATGCCTGAAGAGCCATTGGAATAGGTGGCAGTCCTTTGGGGCCAACAATTGGACGGTATAAATTCTTAGCTCAGACTGACAGTTCCACCATATTATTTGTTAGAATTTCGAAGAGATCTCCTAGAGGTGGAAGTGTCTCAGATGCTGTCCAAAGGGGCCATAGAGAAGTTCTCGGACAGATCCCCAGGCTTCTTCAGCAACCTCTTCAAGCTAGAGAAGCTCTCGGGAGTCTTGAGACATGTTATAAACCTCTCCTACTTGAACCAGTTTGTGCTCCAAATGGAGTTCAAGATGAGACCCCAGGCACCGTTCTTCAGGCTGTCCAAAAGAATAACTTCATATTGACCACAGATTTGAAAGAGGCTTACTTTCAGATACGTATCCATCCCAGATGTAGGAAGTAAATGTCACTTCAACGTGTTGTGCTTTGGCCTATCCATAGCACCCTAAGTCTATACCAGAGTCGTTGTCCTGGCCTCATGCCATGGCTATCAGGCTGTTAGGTACCTAGATCACTAGCTTCTCTTGGTGGACTCAAGATCTCTGCTACTGGGCCACAGAAAACTTCTCTACTAGTCCAATTGAATCTCAAAAAGTCCAAACCTGTTCCCCAGCAGCACCTCAGATACTGTACCTCGGTATGGACATAGTAGGCTCGGTTAAAGCCAGAGCATTTCCATCTTCAGACCGGGGTGCAGAGGTTCAGACAAATGGCAGACTATTTCTCAAAAGTGAATCTCTCCCATCTCATTCTTGACGGGCTCCTGGAACATATAACCTCCCTAGAGAAGCTGGTTCCCTTCAGAAGGATGCATCCTTGCTCCCTGTATTACGCTCTAAACAGCCAGTGATCTCAGACATCAGACCCTCCCGCAGCTTTAGTGAAGGTGCCCCAAGAAGTGAGAACTGATCTCTTGTGGTGGTTGAGAACAAGGCTTGTTAGCCGAAAGCCTGCTACACATTATCCTTCAAAATTTCTCTTGCATCTCGCCTAGGATGGGGAACACATCTTTTCAGAGAAAGATGATTTCAGGGGATAAGGTCACAAAAAGAAAAGACCTTCCACATCAATTACTTGGAAATGAAGGTAGTGTATCCAACGCTACTCCACTTTTCAGAGACCCTTCAACTCCACAGTAGTGACCTACCTTAGTACCTTGTCTGCTATGTCAGCGAGCAGTGGAAATACACTATTGGGCTCAAATAGATGCACTCTCTCTTTTAGCCTGCTTTACAGTATTCCAGGGAGGAAGGATGCCATAACAGACAATCTGAGCTAACTGGGGACAACAGTTCATTCAGAATGGTCTTTGTTTCCTCAAGTGGTGAAGAGTCTTTTGACTTTGTGTGGTTCCCTAACTCTGGACATGTTTGCCACTCATCTGAACAACAAACTCCCAGTCTTGCTCTCCAGTTGTGGTGATGGAGAATACATTTCAACACCTGTGTGATGGGAGGGACTTTTGTACCTTTCCCCCGTTCAGCCTTATGCGTCAGGTATTGAACAAAATACGTTGGTTAGCACACATAAGAATAGTTAGTCGTCTCGAACATTGTGGCATCCACACCTGGATATTCTCGTAAAAGTTCCAAGGGAACTTCCAGCTTGGCCAAAGCTACATCAACCACAAATAATTACCACAAGAGAAGCTTTTCAAGTCATACTGCGAAGCAACTTGCAGGAAACTTTACATGTCTTCCATAGCAGTCTATCCGACAAAGTGGTCAACTTCCTATGATTGATGTCAGAGGGAATATTGCTCTACTCAAGGACCGGGAGAAGTTTCTCTTAGTCACAGGTCTCGGGTGAAAATTATAACTACAAACATTTCAGCTCCATATGTTTCAACATCTTAATTTAGGGAACATGTTGAAGAACATATGGTCTCAACTTTTATATATACTGATGGCTCCAAATCTGATGCTGGTGCCAGATTTGGAATATATAGTAGTATTTTTAATTGTAGAGGTGTACTTCCTCTAGTATCTTCTATATTTACTGTTGAACTATATGGCATACTAACTGTTATAGAAAAAATAGCATTGATAGATGAGAGAAATTTTATCATTGTTACTGATGGAAGAAGTGTCGTCCTACAAGCTTTAGAAGTTTTTAATTCCAGTAACCTTAGTTTTAAAAAATTTAGAGTGCCTTTTTATTACTGGACTGAGGGGTATAACAGTTTGATTTTGCCTGGAAATGAGAAGGCAGATTTACTCGCAAAGAATGCTGCAGCTGAGTTGCTACAAAGAAAGTGTCCCACTCTCTGTAATGATATTTTACCTAGCATTTAGAATTTGATTTATAATAATTGGCAACAGCATTGGGATAGATTAGTTGAAAATAAGAAGAGAGAAATAACGAAAGTTATATCCCCTTGGGGGTATAAAATGATGCCCCAAAAGTGAGAAACTACTCTTTGGCGTCTCCACATTGTTCACACTCAATTGACAAACGAGTTTCTACTAACTGGCCAACACAAACCATATAGCGACGACTGTTTGGTACCCTTAACAGTGAGTCATTTGTTAACCAAATGCCCCACTTATAGCACCGAAAGAAATAGAAATGTTTGCAGCTCAGGGTGAGGATGGCTCATCTTTGCCAAGGTTCTTGGGAATGATATGTAGTACTTTGCTGGGGGTATTTTTTGATTCATATCAGACCTGCTTCGATTTATATCAGAAGCAAGTCTTCTGAAAGCTATTTAACTTTTATGAGGACATCTTTGCTTTTATTGTTTTAAATTGAATATTCCTTTTATTCTTTATTCATAACAAATGTTATTGGCATCAATGGCCTTAGATGTCTGGATGCCCCAAAACTCCAAATCAATCAATCCTAGTCACTGCGGTGAAGGCTATCACTAGGCCTTGAGCCAAGTCTTTAAACTGAAGAGAATCAATCTCTTCCTTGTAGGGGCTGTCAGCTCTTATCAGGAACCCATCTTGGGATCTTAAACTCCTCTATTGGAATGTTATAAGGGTCATGCCGTCCCTTAAGATGGCACCTTCCAAACCTTTAAATAAGGCTTGACCCTGAAGACAGTTTCTCTCTTGAATCAGACAGAACGGTGGAAAGGCATAAAAGTCTAGTACGCTCCACAGGTGTTGGAAGGCATCTTCCGTTGCTGGTGCTGGGTCCGGGACTGTAGATTTATACAATGGGAGTTTTATGTTCAGGTGAGTGATGAACATGTCTAGTGATCGGGAACCCGACAAATGAGTGATGAACATGTCTAGTGATCGGGAACCCCACAAAGTCGACACCGAATAGAGGTTTTCCTCCCTTAGGTACAGTAAAAACTCTGCTACTATTGGAATAGAGGCACTGAGAGGTGTATTGCCCCATCCACAACACCAACCACAAAAGAGTGACCACTTCGCCTGGTATACTGCAGACGACAACTCGTAGAGGTATCCTGCCATGTTCTTTGCAACTGGCTTTGAAAAGCCTCACCCTGTGAGGAGTTGCTGGATAACCTCCAGGAATGAAAAAGTAGCAGTGGAATCACATGATGGAATATTTTCACGTGGTTGTCTGAGTGGATCGGGAAGTGGAGGGAGCTCTCTCAGTGCCTTTGTGTGTGCAGATGTACAGTAGAAAGTCTGGAAATCATTCTGCTTGTTGCCACAGCAGAGCTGAGGGTCATTGTCAGATCTTGCGATGCCCTTACCGTGTTTAATAGCAGCTTTACTAGGCAGAAGGAGGGTAACGTATAGACGTCTATTCTGTCCCACAGGTGTTGGAAGGCGTCTTGCCAGAACGCCTGTGGGTCTGGTACTAGAGAGCAGTACACCGGAAGTTTCTGGTTCAGGGACGTCGCAAACAGGTCTATTGTCGGCGAACCCCACAAAGTCAAGACTTTGTTGGCTATCTGTTGATTCAAGGACCATTCAGAGCAAACTATTCGAGTCCTCTTACTTAGATTGCCCGGCATGAAGCGGGCTGTTATGGCTACCAAATTTTCTTCCGTCCACCTGAGAATTTCTACAGCTAGTTGATATAGGAGCAGTGAAAAGGTTCCTCCTTGTTTGTTTATGTGGGACACTACCATAGTGTTGTCCTGAAAGGAGCCGGTGGAAGTATTTGAGGGCTAGGAAGGCTGCCCTCATTTCCAGGAGGTTTATGTGGCAACGCCTTTCGGATTCCGACCAAAGCCTAGATGCCGTAAGGTGTAACAGATAAGCCCCACCCTTCTTTTGATGCATCTGTGAAGAGCAATAAATCTGGGGGAGAAGAGAGGTCTACCCCGTTGGGAAAGTTGGTGTCTAGCACCCACCAACTCTGGTCACTCTTCTGCTCTTGTCCCACTGGTACTGGAGTACTTGGTGGGTCTGTGCTAAGACCAAAAGGTCTTCAGCTGCCACTTTTGCTATCGAATACAGACGACCTTGGGGCACTAACTTCCCTAGAGATGTCAAATGTTCAGCAGCTTCAGCCACTGGTGTGCCAGCAGCTTGTATCTCGGTATAAAGTTCTGGGCTATCTCAGTCTCTTTATTCTGTCCTCGGACGGAAAGATCTTGCCGAGTGTGGTCCTGATTATCATCTCTAGACATACCATTTCTTGGACCGGTAGCAGACGAGACTTCTCGCGGTTTATCAGGATTCTTAGATCCTGACAAAACATGAATAGTTTTTCTTGATGGAGGAGAAGGTTCTCCCTCGAGTCTGCCAGAATCAGCAAATTGTCTAGGCAAAGAAGGAGACGAATGCCGTTCTTGTGTGGCCAAGTGGACACTATCGTGAAGACCCTTGTGAACACCTGGGGTGCTGTTGACAGGCCAAAGAACAGCACTTTCAACTGCTATATCTGTCCTACCATGGTAAAGTATGGCTACTTCCTGGATGATTCATGTATTGGGATCTTGAAGTACGCATCTTTCAGGTTTAATGAGATCATGAAGTCGTGAGGTCTGACAGCCTGTCTGACTATTTGAACCATCTCCATCTTGAACGTAGTCTGTTGGACAAATTCGTTCAGAACCGAGAGGCCGATGACGGGTTTCCAGATTCCACACGCTTTTTCTACAAGAAATAAGGAACTTTAGGAGCCTAGGGACCCTCACAGGACCTCTTGGAGAGCACCCTTCTCTAGCATAGTCCTGACTTGGCCCCAAAAATCCTGGTCCTTCACTAATCGCTTCGCGTAGGACTCTGTCATCGTTGGTGTTAGAGTCAGAGAAGGGGGAGAATCAATGAAAGGGACGATGTACCCTTTTCTTAGTATGGAAGTCGACCAAGGGTCGGCTCCGTAATGCATCCACCTCTGCCATCTACACTTTAGGCATCGCTGCACCAGTGGACAGGTTGGGAGATTGCCCTCCCTAGCAGGAACGTCCTCGCTGGGATTTTTTGTTACCTTACCCTTTCTTCCTGCTTTAGGACGAAAGGGGCACCTAAATTCTTGGTGTTGTGCTGCCCGCTTTTTTAGGTTGTCTCTGTTGATGAGGGGCCGGCTGATAGGGGTGAGAGGTGACTACTCATTGGAGAATGTCCTGGCTAGCGCTTCTCCATTGGTCCGCGATTCCTTAATGTCCTCCCCGTTAAATATGGAGGGGCGTTCCGGAGCCTCATGGGCTCCCTCTTAGGCACCTGCTTCTGGAACCTCGAGACTACAGCATCTTATCGTCTCAAGATCCATCTGACCCACTGGATGACCACTTTCTCCATCAGGAATTCAAGAGTCCTTGCACCCAAGAGTAAGAAGGCGAATAATGTCTCTCCTCTTGGGTGTCGAGAGGTCCTCATTCTTTATAAGGTAAGCAACCAGCTGTCCAACCAGGAGACGGCTTGCAAGGTACACTTTGAGACCAGCTCCACATTGGCAGAGTCTGCCGCCAAAAACTGGACTGGAAGAGTTCCAGTTTGGCCAAAAATGAGCCCTGGGTCAGAGCAAAGATAGCTGGATCAAGTGGAAAGGGGGAAGGGTCGTCTCCCACCACCTCTTAGTACTTCCTCTGCCTTACATATGGCGGAGGCAGAAGTCTAGAGGATTCCACTGATCAATGAGAGGGTGGCGTACCAGCTACCTGTGCGTATGCTCTTATCTTTGCTGCCTTAACCGCCCGGCCAAGGCAGAGCCACCTTGGGCTTGGAAGGTCTTGGCACTCAGAAAACTGATCCAGCACCGTGTCTTTATCCTTGGCTGGCACTTCATCAAGTAATCCTCATACCTTGAAGCCCTCTGGGTAACAGGAGGAGGAGGAAGTGGTAGTGGCTGCCTAGCTATGCTACATCGCCTCAGATCCGATGGGCCATCACTCCCTCCCGAGGAATACATTGGGATGTTGGGTACCTTTGGGGAAGAAACTTTGGGTGGAACATTGGTTGGAATACCAACCGCCTGTTTCACTGCCAGGACAAGGTCCCGAAATCAAGCGTTATCCTTTGGGAATGCAATTCCCGATGAATCTCCTTTGAATCTCTGGGCTTGGATTATGGCAGAGGCAGAAGTTTAGAGGATTCCACTGCTTAAAGAGAGGGTGACATACCAACTACCTGTGCGTATGCTCTCATCTTTGCTGCCTTTACCTTCCTCGACAAAGGTAAAGCCAACATGGGCTTCAAAGGTCTCGGCATGTCCGAAAACTGATCCAGCACCATGTTTTTACCCTCGGCTTGCACTTCATCAAGCTTTTCCAGGTTGTTAACCTTCCTGATGCAAGCACCTGCAGAAAGATACGGTCTGCATCTTTTTGCTCTACGGGTGTAATTTTTGGGCTGGCAGAAGCTGACAGCGCTCCGTTTGAGTGTTCTGAGCCGTCGTCAAAGGGTTCTTCCTCTCTCTAGCTAGCACCCATAGCGGCCTGGGGAGGGTGGGGGTCATCAACTTGGTTCTTTCCCGTCCATTCTGTTCCGGTCTTATGGTAGCAGACTGGACCAAATAACAGTCCCCTCGAGTCTGACGTTCATCCACAGAATGCCAGTTCTTGGGCAACGTCTTCAAGTCCTTCCTCTCTTTTGGCTGAATCCCAAATTCGTCCAAGAAGAAGGAATTCACCCTTCTGGTCATCTCCGCTGGTCCCGTGTCCTCAGAAGTTTTCGGAGGGGGGAACCTTAGATAATGACTCTAGAGGTTTCTCTCGGCCCATTTCTGGGTCGACCTGTGACGCCCGGTGAAAAGGGTCCTTCCTTACACTTTTCTGATATAAATACTTCCAAATATACCAGAGAAAGTTAAAGTATGGAATGCAGAGGTTACTACCCTCGCGTGAACACCCAGTGGGCGTCGTGTATAAAGTAGGGGCATGTGAAAACCACTATTCACAGGCTGTCTTACATTTAGATAATTCCTTCATCAAAGGGAAGGGCCGTATCAGAGGCCCTAGCTACCTTACCTGCGCCACTCTACCGACGCCTAATGCTAACGCCCTCTGATCTACATCCTTCTGCAAGAACTATGGCTTGGAAAGGAAAGGGTGGGGCAACGTAAGGGAAGGGTTTCACCGGGCGTCACAGGTATCTCCCCAGAAATAGATTTTTCCTTTGTCAAAATCCTTTTTCTAGGTCGACCTGTGACGCCCGGTGAAAAGGGTCCTTCCTTACACTTTTCTGATATAAATACTTCCAAATATACCAGAGAAAGTTAAAGTATGGAATGCAGAGGTTACTACCCTCGCGTGAACACCCAGTGGGCGTCGTGTATAAAGTAGGGGCATGTGAAAACCACTATTCACAGGCTGTCTTACATTTAGATAATTCCTTCATCAAAGGGAAGGGCCGTATCAGAGGCCCTAGCTACCTTACCTGCGCCACTCTACCGACGCCTAATGCTAACGCCCTCTGATCTACATCCTTCTGCAAGAACTATGGCTTGGAAAGGAAAGGGTGGGGCAACGTAAGGGAAGGGTTTCACCGGGCGTCACAGGTATCTCCCCAGAAATAGATTTTTCCTTTGTCAAAATCCTTTTTCTAGGTCGACCTGTGACGCCCGGTGAAAATGTACCAGAGAATGCCTTCCAAGCCCAAAAAACACTATCAAATAAAAGGGATAAAGTCAAACACCATGTACCAAAAACAAAAAACTATGTCAAGGTAAGCAAACTAAAAATATAACACATTAGCCAAACAGGAATCCCAAAGATGGAGTGACAATAAGATGAAATGCAGGAAATCATCCAGAGAATCAAAACACAACACAAACTCAATCCTTACATGGCTGAAGAATGGTAACATGAAATAAAATAAGGTAAGGTTAAACATACTAACAGGTAATAACCAGGGTAATGAAGTAATGGTAACATAATTCTAGGGCTAAACGACCCACCCAGGAGAGCGGCGACGTGGCAGGAGTGGCAGGTAGGAGGGAGAAGGGGAGAAACGGATGAAAGGGAAGAGCAAAGAGATTATTGGTGGGAGATAAGGCTCCCATCTGTAACCGTGGGGAATTTAAGGGCCTGTAGATTCTTCAAATAGTGGCGTTTGAAAACCATAGATTTCCAACCCGTATACTTCTTGAGGTCATCAAAATCCATGTTCTGAAAGTAATTGATGGAGGTTGCTACCGACCGGATATCATGAGCATGGGGAAATGATTCCGGGTTAGCTTACTTAATAAAGTACAGGATCTGTTGCCTGATGCCTTGAATGGAAATAGTGCCTCCTTGTTCTCTGAGAAACAGGGGGCCAGACGAGCGGGTGGCGGTTCTAGCTAAAAAGGCCCTGAGTGTGGTGACTGAACACAGAGTAGTATCTTGGGGAAGAGGGATAATCTTCCAAGGGGACCACCTATCTTGCGGGTCCTTGTTTTTAGCTAGAAAAGCTCTGTCTGGAGAAAGTAGTACTTCGCCTGACGGGAGGAAATATGATATTTTAATTATAAAATAAATTTTTGAATATACTTACCCGGTGAATATATAATAGCTGAGCCTCTGGCGGCTCGACAGAAAAAACACACAAAAACTCACGAGCGATCGCTATGAAGGTTGCGGGTGTGCCCACTAGCGCCAACTATCGGCCAGATACCGCATATACATGTAAACAGACCCAATTTTTCTCATCCCGCTGGGTCTCTATCGGGGAGGAAGTGGGGGCCTTTAATTTATATATTCACCGGGTAAGTATATTCAAAAATTTATTTTATAATTAAAATATCATTTTTAAATATTTAACTTAGCCAGTGAATATATAATAGCTGATTCACACCCATGGTGGTGGGTAGAGACCAGAGTTAATTAAGTTTACAGCGTATATGCTTAGAGTTTTTGACAGTTATATCATAACAAAACCCAAATATATAAAGGTACCTGGTAAGGAAGTCGACTTAGACGATTACTCTGCCTTATTAGTCTGTCTTCCTCACGAAGCCCAGCGATCCTCTTAGGATGCTGAAAGATTCCTAGGAGCTGAAGTATTAAGGGCTGCAACCCATACAACAGGACCTCATCAAACCCCTAATCTGGGCGCTCTCAAGAAATGACTTTGACCACCCGCCAAATCAATCAGGATGCGAAAGGCTTCTTAGCCTTCCGTACAACCCAAAAAACAATATTAAAAACATTTCAAGAGACAGATTAAAAAGGATATTGGAATTAGGGTAATGTAGTGGTAGAACCCTCACCCACTACTGCACTCGCTGCAACGAATGGACCCAGTGGTAGCAGTCCTCGTAAAGAGTCTGGACATCTTTAAAGTAAAATGACGCGAACACTGACTTGCTTCTCCAAAAAGTCGCGTCCATAATACTTTGCAGAGATTTATTTTGCTTGAAGGCCACGGAGGTTGCTATAGCTCTAACTTCGTGCGTCTTAACCTTAAGCAAACATCGGTCTCTCATTCAAGTGAGAATGAGCTTCTCGTATTAAAAATCTGATAAAATATGACAAAGCATTCTTTGACATAGGCAATGATGGTTTCTTAACTGAGCACCATAATGCCTCAGATTTACCTCGTAATGACTTAGTACGAGCTAAATAGAACTTAAGAGCTCTAAACAGGACATATACTCTTTCCAGTTCGTTGCCTACGATCTCTGATAAGCAAGGAATATCAAAAGATTTAGGCCAAGGACGAGAAGGCAGTTCATTTTTGGCCAGGAAACCAAGTTGAAGTGGACAAGTGGCTTTTTCTGTAGAAAAGCCGATGTTCTTACTGAAGGCATGAAGTTCACTGACCCTTTTAGCCGAAGCCAAGCACACTAGGAAAAGTGTCTTGAGGGTGAGATCCTTCAGGGAGGCTGAATGTAATGGCTCAAACCTGTCTGACATGAGGAACCTTAGGACCACGTCTAAGTTCCATCCAGGAGTTGCCAAACGACGTTCCTTAGAGGTCTCGAAAGACTTAAGGAGATCTTGGAGATCTTTATTGTTGGAAAGATCTAAGCCTCTATGTCGAAAGACCGAAGCCAACATGCTCCTGTAGCCCTTAATCGTGTGAGCTGAAAGGGAGCGAACCTTTCTCAGATGTAAAAGAAAATCTGCGATTTGGGCTACAGAGGTACTGGACGAGGACACAGATGCTGACTTGCACCAGTCTCGAAAGACTTCCCACTTCGACTGGTATACTCTAATGGTAGAAGCTCTCCTCGCTCTTGCAAACGCACTGGCTGCCTCCTTCGAAAAGCCTCGAGCTCTTGAGAGTCTTTCGATAGTCTGAAGGAAGTCAGACGAAGAGCGGGGAGGCTT
Organism: Palaemon carinicauda; assembly: GCF_036898095.1. Taxonomy (NCBI): domain Eukaryota; kingdom Metazoa; phylum Arthropoda; class Malacostraca; order Decapoda; family Palaemonidae; genus Palaemon; species Palaemon carinicauda. Next base: position 148,883,422 of record NC_090733.1, read on the forward strand.
TGATGGACATTCTTTACGTGGGGCTGACGTAACAGATCTACCCTTAGAGGAAGACTTCTTGGAAAGTCTACCAGCCATTGAAGTACCTCGGTGAACCACTCTCTCGCGGACCAGAGGGTAGCAACCAACGTCAACCTTGTCCCTTCGTGAGAGGCGAACTTCTGCAGTACCTTGTTGACTATCTTGAATGGTGGGAATGCATATAAGTCCAGAAGAGACCAATCCAGTAGAAACGCGTCTATGTGGATTGCTTCTGTATCTAGGACTGGAGAGCAATAGATTGGTAACCTTTTGGTCAACGAGGAGGCAAAGAGGTCTATGGTGGGTTGACCCCAAGTAGCCCAAAGACTCTTGCCCACGTCCTTGTGGAGGGTCCATTCCGTGGGTATCACCTGACCCCTCCGACTGAGACAGTCTGCCAAGACGTTCAAGTCCCCCTGGATGAATCTCGTCAACAGGGAGATGCCTCGATTTCTTGACCATAAGAGAAGGTCCCTTGCGATCTCGAGCAGCGTGAAGGAGTGTGTGCCTCCTTGCTTGGAGATGTACGCTAAAGCTGTGGTGTTGTCTGAGTTGACCTCTACCACTTAGTTTCGAAGAAGCTTTCGAATATCATCAAGGCCAAGTGGACTGCTAAAAGCTCCTTGCCGTTGATGTGCATGCTCTTCTGACTTGAGGTCCACAGACCCGAGCATTCCCGACCGTCCAGGGTCACACCCCAACCCAAATCCGACGCGTCTGAGAACAACACGTGGTTTGGGTTCTTGACTGCTAGGGATAGTCCCTCTCTCAGACTGATATTGCTGTCCCACCATTTCAGGCATGCCTTTACTGGTTCGGAGACTGGGAATGATACCGTCTCTAACGTCTTGTCCTAGTTCCAGTGAGAGGCTAGATGGAACCGGAGAGGCAGAAGGTGTAGTCTCCCTAGCGAGACAAACTGCTCCAGGGATGAGAGAGTCCCTACGAGACTGTTCCAACTCCTGACTGAACAAACGTTCTCTTTTCAGCATTAGTTGGACTTCGAGCAGGGCTTGTTCTATTCGGGTGGCAGACGGAAAAGCCCGAAAAAACTGGACTGCGAATCTCCATCCCCAAATATAGAATAATCTGGGATGGGATCAGTTTGGACTTTTAGGTTGACCAAAAGTCCCAACTCCCTGGCCAGACTCAACGTCCAATGTAGATCCTGCAGACAGCGAAGACTGGACGATGCTTGAGAAACCAGTCGTCCAAGTACAGGGAGGCTCGGACCCCCGATAGATGGATGGATTTTGCCACATTCCTCATGAGCCTCGTAAACATGAGAGGAGCAGGACTGAGGCCAAAGCACAGGGCTCGAAACTGGTACCCCACATTCCTGTAAACAAACCTCAGAAACGGTTGGGAATCCGGGTGTATAGGAATGTGGAAGTATGCCTCCTGAAGGTCGAGAGAGACCATCCAGTCGCCTTCCATTAATGCTGTCAAGACAGCCTGGTAGACTTCATCGTGAAGTTTGTCTTGACAATGAACACATTGAGCGCACTTGCCTCTTACGTACTCCTTCAGTGAACATGGCTGCCAGATCATTGGAGCCATCCCTGAGGGACTTGTTCCTGCAGAGAACGTGGCTGTCAGATCATTGGAGCCATCCCTGAAAGCCTTGTTTATGCATGACATAATTGTACAGCAAAACTTCAAACGCTCGAAAAAAACTCCTAACAGGAGATGGTCTAGCTCTGAAGTCGACCATAAAATCTTGGAGCGTCTCATGGCCAGGCGCCAGGGAGAGTCTATGAGGTTTGAGAAGTCTATCTGGGCAGAGGCAGGAACTCCCAAGCCGAGAACTTCTCCCGTGTCATATCAGACTCTCGCTCTATAAGCCAGCTTAAAAGTAGGGAAAGCAAAGGCTGTCTCCCCCAAACTCCTCCTGGTGATAAACCAGTCGCCTAGCAAACGTAAAGCTCTCTTAGAAGAGCGAGAGAGCACTAGCTTATAAAACAACGGCTTCGAAGTAGCTAGGCCTAGTGTAAACTCTGACGTTTAGGCGAGCGAGGAGCAGCAGTTACAAAAAGATCCGGACAAAGATCCTTAAAAATAAGCATGATTTATTTAAAGTCCATAGAGGGCTGAGCAGCTTTAGGCTCCTCTCCGTCTGACAGAGTCCTCAAGGGAATATCAGTAGGAGGGGGATCAGCAACTTCCTCATCTGAAGGAACCTTGTCCGACAATAGCCGAGTCTGAAGCAAGGGAGAGACCTGCCGTGGTGGCAATGCTTGACAAGCAGAGTCCACACGCAAAGGAGCAACAGTAGCAGTCAAGGACGCTATGTCATGTAACTGCTTAAAGGACTGACCAGTAACAACAACAGGTGCGGGAGGACGTTCGACGTCAACTCGAGACTGCCTTGACTGCTTAGACTGAGCAGTCAAAACAACTCTTGACTGCGGTGCTTGACGCTCAACGTCAAAACAAGTCAACTATGCTGGTTGGTGAACGTCCTGAACGTCAACAAGAGCAAGCGGCAGCGGCTGAACGTCCTCAAGCGGCTGAGAGTCAACACGGGACTGCATCGAGTGAGGCTCTACAAAACACGATTGACGTGACTTTGTAACGTCAATGTCAACAGGACGAGCAAAGGCTCGTTTGGGCGGCTGACGGCCAAGATCTCGATCAGCTAAGCGGCGAGGATCATCGTGAACCTGCTCAATAGAATAGTCCTCCATATGAGAGGCAATTTATTTTGCATGTCTTGGCGTACAATCTATTTAGGATCAACGGGAATGGTTGCGGTAAGAGACGAGGGTAACGTCTGTGACTGCAAAACCTTGCCTACAAAAAGACTCTCGGAGCCTGTGTTACGCTTTTGTTTAGGCGGCGAGCAGTCTTCCGATGACTGCATAGGGTCAGAGCTGTCCTAATGGTTACAACAAGGACGCTGGACCTGTCCTGAAAGGACTGACTTTCGCTTAAAGGGCCTCGAAACCTTGTTCCACGGTTTCTTATGCGAAAAGCCTTCGGATGACGAGGAGAAAATCGTCTCGCTCGTCTTATGGTAGGGGCGGTGTTGATGAGACACGCCTGAAACCATAGAGGGAACGTCTGTTCGCTGATCAAGTCCTCTCGAACCCATAAGTCGTACGACATTACTTCTCCCCTGGGCTTGGGAGCTTGCAAGAGGTCTCGGACTAGGCGAACGACAGGCACGAACAGACGAACCCTCGGTCGCAACACTGATAACACTTTGCGCAATTATCACTTTATCACTACGATTTTCTGTTTTCCACTTACTTCACTGAAATCGAATTTTACAACAATTCACATTAGGTATGAATAAAACTGATTTCTACCTGAAGCACGCAATTCTACCCTCATCAAAAGGTTATAATTGCGAAATCAGTCGTATAATGTAAGCACATTAATACAAGCAAAAAACAGTAAACATATATTAAGATAAAAAGATCAGTGGCTGGGAAGGAGACTAAACACTAGTTCATTCAAAACTACGTTTTCAATCTCTCACCGTACAGTGCCTTGGGACGAGAATAAAAACTAAAAACGTTTTATCCTTTCTCCCCGTAAAGAGACTAGGGACGAGAGTAAAAAACTGACTCGAGAACAACGTTACTCGCTTGGGACGAGAATAAAGATCGGAACGTTCTCTCTTCCTCTCTCTCTCTCCGTCTCTCTCTCTTGATTTCGCACCGAAGAGAAGAGCCCATTTACCTTTCGTCAATAAACAGGTTATTTGACCAAAGGAAAAAACTGAAAGGTTTTTCAACTAACAAGTTCCTTTAAAAATAGTATTTAAAACATTTAAGTTTGAAAGAAGAATGAACAAAACGTCAGAATCGATTTACTCTTTCCTGCAAAGTGAAACCGTGATTCTCTCTCTCTCTATCGTAACGATAGAGTGCAAACTGCGTAGCATAAATAAACTAAACGTTAGTTCATCTTTGAAACAGTACGAAGACTATTCAAAGAAAATCTTTCATAAAATATCTACTAAAAAAAATTCATTTAATAAGTTTTAAATCATTTGCTCTGTAAAAGTTATTTACGATAGAAAGGGCTCAACGTTGTTTAACTTCGGTTTCCAAGTTAGGACCGCCTACTCTCGGATTAGAGGAGGAATAGGAAAGGTCGCATATAAACAAATCATTAAAATTTATCTTGATGTTTATTATAAATGGAAAGCTAATCGAAGAGGCCTAATCGAAGAGGCCTAATAAAGGCGGTTGAGATATAAAATATATAGAGGAAAATCTATAATTAATTTATAATGTGATAAGATAATTGCTAAAAGCCTAAAACACACTTCCGTACTAAGGGAAGGGTCGGCCATTTAAAAGTCAAAGAAAGTCCAAAAAACAATCCAAAGTCATCAAAAATTAAATCTATCCAAAAACGAGTTCAAGATTTAAGTTGAAGATAAAACACCTGCACTGCGAAAGCTCAAACCAAAAGGAAGTACTTCACCAAATATGTTGAGAAAACTCCAGGTTATACAGCGAGTATTGATACGTCTTGTCGTTAAGGCCGACAGAGAAAAATTGGGTCTGTTTACATGTATATGCGGTATCTGGCCGATAGTTGGCGCTAGTGGGCACACCCGCAACCTTCATAGCGATCGCTCGCGAGTTTTTGTGTGTTTTTTCTGTCGAGCCGCCAGAGGCTCAGCTATTATATATTCACCGGCTAAGTTAAATATTTAAAACTATATTTTCAGGATTACGTGAGAGAGCTGCTAATTCTGAGATTCTAGCACCTGAGACCAAGGCCGTTAGGAATAAGGTCTTCCTAAGAAGAGTGATGTAGGAGCAGGATTTGTTATCCGTGTCCGAAGCTAGCTTTAGTACGTCGTTCAGAGACCAAGAGACCTTTTGTGGGCGAACCGAAGGTCTGAGCCTAGCGCATGCCTTCGGAATAGATCAGAAATAGGAATCTGCCAGGTCAATATTGAAACCCACAAGGAAGATCTTTTTCAGAGCTGACTTAATCGTAGTTATAGTGCTAGCTGCTAGGCCCTTGTCAAATAGGGACTTAAAGAACGAGATGGCCAGATTAGAAGTCATGCGAGAATGTTCTGACTTCTTTAGGAAATCTGCTAATTTCTTAACAACCGAATCGTACTGTCTAATTGTAGACCCCCTTTTGTCTGATTCTATGAAGAGGATATTTTCTACAACTCTCAGTGAAAGAAATCTCCATGGGAGATTTATCTGCCCTTGAGGATGAGACGGTCACTCAGTCCTTTCTCTTCCTCTTTGTTGTGTTCGGAGTCACTATCACCCTCTCCCATGATGGATCCGGATCGTTAGGATCCTTGGCTTTGAGGTAATCATCATATCTCAAAGCCCTCTGGATAACAGGAGGAGGAGGAGGAGGAAGCAGTAGTGGCTGTCTAGCTATGCTAGATCGCCTTTGGTCCGATGGGTCAACACTCCCTCCCGAGGACTCTAACTGGATGTTGGGTACCTTTTGGGAAGAAACCTCCGGTGGAACATTAGTTGGAATACCAACCGCCTGTTTCACTGCCTGGATAAGGTCCCGAAACCAAGCGTTCTTCTTCAAGAATGTAATTCCTGGAGAATCTCCCTTGAATCTCTGGGCTTGGATGGTGTGCCCTGAGAAGGGAGAGAATGAGCAGAATTTAAGTCAGGCTGAAAATCCTTTCCCCGCTGTTCATCAGTCAGTCATTGCCATTGAGTGAACTCTACCTGTGAATGCTGGCGACGATAAGATCGTTGATGCTTGGTAGTATGAGCTCCTTGATCCACACTCGGTAAAGAAACCCCACCTTCCTGTTTGTGCTAGTGAAGCGAGGAGTGTTTCCTCGTGTATGCACATATACCTGACTGCCCAGGTGAGGGAGTATATTCGCCAGGTGCGAGGTGGGAGTGAGCACTGGGTTGTACGTCTCTCTTCCCTCTCTCAGGTGAGCGATCGCGAGGTAACTGACCACGATCGCGAGGTGACCGACCATGATCACTAGGGGGTGGCTGGCAAGGCGAGCTGGCTCGCTCGTCTGCCTCTACCCGCTTCTTCTCTCTAGAATAGGGATCTAAGATGTGCGAGGTCTTACTAGCCCACCTAAGAGCTTCGCTTTCGCAAGGGTTAACGCGATTACTTGAGTTAAGTGGATAAGCTCTCATTTCCTCCTCGTTTAGAGGTAAGACACGCTAAGCTGTGTGAGGCCTCTCCGCCCGAGACGGAGCAGCACGGTCCATTTCGCATCAGCAATTTGCTGTGCCCGGCGGACACGATGACGAGGTGAGGGAAAAGATGGTAATCTCTTCCCAACCTTCTTATCCAGCTGTGCTCCTATGAACTGGAGCGGGGCATAGATGAATCTAATGCCCTTCGGCGGAAACCCCATGGGAGTGACCACGCAGGAGAAGAACGTTCCTCCCACAAGCAGGAGGATCGATCCACCTCTTCTCCTCCTGACGGGGCTTCTTCTCAGGGTCGAGGAACAAACCATTCAGGAGGTGGTGAAGGGTTGTCTTCCCTCTGAAGAGTAAACGGTCCAACACCTGGAGGCGAACCTCCGGGTTGCGCATTTCGTTTCTCTTCCTCACAGGAAACCCTGGTCAGAGGATCCACTCCCTATGCAACTACAGGAACATAGCCGAAGCTAGTTCCAGAGACCACAAGGTCTTGTGACAAGACACTCCGGGGAGTGCTTGTCCTCAACTGCTCCCATCATCCCGCCAAAGCAGGGAAAACGTCAGCGTGAGCAGGAAATGGAGCCTCAGCGCTTGAGTGTGGATGCACACCCAATTACAAGCCTTCCTGTAGCTTTTCCTTTGATGGAGGCACTGTCAGCCCCAAGGAAGGCCACGGCAAATGAACAGCGTCGTCCGAGAGACTTCCCTGCAGAGGAAACTTCACTGCTCCTCTGGTGTGAGCCACGAGAGATATCCTTATGCAGGGTTGTACAGGTGTTACTCGGTTGCCACTCATGCTTGATCGGCCTTCAAGGGAAGCCGTTCGAGCAGAGTTGGAGTGGTGAGATCAAGACAAAGGAGAAAGATGGCAAGCCTTCTTCCTGAGAAGAGTCTCTTTTAGTCTTCTTTTTCTTCAGTTTTCAAACCTCAACCAGAGGGTAGGTGACCACTCCCTACACACTGCACAAGTTGACTCCTGCGTGAACGATTATCTCGGCATTCAGGACAGAGACCGTGAGGAATAGTCTCCTTAGAGGACATGAAGGTGCTGCAATGGTGCCCTAAGTTCCAAGCCCGGACATTTAAAACTGACATGGCAGAGATCCTCACGGGCAATCACACCTGGACAGAAAAAGAAAGAAAGATTAGCTTTAGGCCAGTTAGGAAATTAATTATTAACGGGAGAATTAGACACGTCTGCACTCTACCGAGCTAAATTAAAAAGTGACGGTTGGTCACTAATGCTGATGGGAGCGGGGGAGGGGCTAGCCTTCACCGCTCCTCCCCCCTGCTAACTAGCGGTGGGTAATTATACCCTGTAAGAAACAAGCTTATCGCCTAGTTTCAGCTTCGCCAAAATAAATACTCCGCAGTAAACAGTGTAATGTTTGCATGTTGCGCTGGAAAACTACAGTAAAACTTATTACCAGCTCTTGTTCAACACATATCTACCAGCCTCTCACCACTCTCATTTTCACCTAGTGTGCATACTTCCCAATGACACCTTCTACCGCTCCACTAACTCTAGCATTTAAGTCACCCATCATAACTACATACTGTACTTCCTTCTACCCAATCCTTCTACACACCTAGTTAATTCATTCCACAATTTATTTCGCTCTTGTTCACTTTTCTCACAACCTGGCCCATACGCAATAAAAAAATGCCAACATTCCCACCCAACTTGACCCTTACCCACGTTAACCTAGATGATACCTCCTTCCATTTCACTACTTTACCCGTCATCAATTCACTCAGCAATAAAGCCACACCCTCTCTGGCTCTTCCCCTTTCAATCCCTGACACTCTACCAATCACTTCACCACACATCATTTCACCCTTCCCTTTTATCTTTGTCTCACACAAGGCCAATATATCCATCCTTCTATTCCTAAACATACTTCTAATATCACATCTTTTACTCTCTATCGTACTACATCCACGTACATTCCGACACCCCAAAACCAAAACAATAGCGGGGAGCAGTCACTCTCCCACCAGCTCCCTTTCTTTGATACAGTATCTGTCAGGAACAAAATTACAGGAGAGGGGGTTCCCAGTCCTCTCGTCCCGTCCCTTTTAGTCGCCTCTTACGACACGCAGGGATACTTAGGTGCTATTCTAATTGTTGTTATACCCCTGTGGCCACAGGGTATATTAGACTATTTTCGAGTTATAACGAAGACAATCTGAAACTTCTACATAATCATGTAGTGCTTTCATCAGAAATAGTGTCCCAAATATTTCAAGCCATGCATGATTGTATTTTACATATACCGGTAGTTGATAGATTGACATTACTGGCAGTCATGGTAAAGTTAGAAAGACTAAACTAGAAGAGTGTCCAATTCAATTTCTGTGAGTGATTACAAGGGTAGGCTACTTTTGCGGATAAGTGCGATTTTGGTCTAAACCATTGCCACTGTTTTCACCCAAGATTTGGATTATTCCAACTCTGACTATTAAGGTGAAGACTATGATAAGTCTCAGCCTAAGCTAAGGATACAGCTACTTCGCTACCCCCCCCCCCCCCCCGAGGCAAGGTTAGGTTAGGTGAGGAAGGTGAGGTTAGGTGAGGAAAGTGAGGTTAGCAGGTATTCTTGTGTTATTTCCTTTTCAAAACTGAACCATGTTAAAGAATATCGAAGTTTATATTCAAAAGACGGAACTTGAGAGAGAATGGAGATTGATAACTGTGGCAGTTGGTCCCTAAGTGTTGTTTCATCCTCTTATTATTGCATGAAAATTATAATTTTATTAGTTTTCTTGTTTTGTTTGCTTCTACTGTTATTATCTTCTGTAATTTATTAGTTTTCATTTCCTCCCACCCAAAACCTCAATTTCCACCTAAGGTTCCCATATTACTGTTGGGGATTATGATGGATAGTGGTAATCAGATAAAACTTTTGCAGAATGTAATAACATCAGAACACAATAAAAAATTAAGAAAACTAATAAAAAAAAAACATTTACTTTCATGCCAAAGAAAAATAAATGGCTGGGTGGGAGACAACCGAAATTATACCAGCCTATTTGGGTAAGTAATTCACTATAGCCGATTTCGTAAGGAAAATGTCATGCATTTCCATGAAATTAATTTCATATTAGGATCCACTTAATTAAGTTAAAGATCACGAAGTAAAGTTTAACTTAATAATGGGACATGCCTTTACAGATTAAAAAGTTAATAGATGAAATTACAAATGTTTTAGAGCATTGTTCCTTGGGATTATAGAAAATGCGAATAAGCAAATAAATGCTTAGAAATTACGTACAATAAAATAACAAATATTTAGAAAATATGCTTATAATGCAAACAAATGGCATATGTTTAAAAACGCGAGTAAACGGGTAACAAATGTTTAAAAATACGAAGAAACATATAATAAATGTTGAGAAAACACGAGAACATGAAAAACTGTTTAAAAAATACTAGTTACAAGAGCAATCCGAGATGTCAGACCTCAGCCAAAGGGTAACGTTGAGTCGTTGACACAAAAAGAAAGACATTCAATTTGCATCTGATCCAGACGGGCCTGAGACGGCTGTCTAGATCATCACCAAAATTTATTGGAGTCGCCCATGGCCTTATGATCTATCTATGGTGACAATTTCATCAAAATCCGTTAATTAATTTTGACGTTCTTCGAAATGGCGAAAAATAGCCTACAAATCCAGATTTGGTGTCATGGTCTGTTTTTTCTCGTGTCCGAAATGCCCCAGGGGGAAATATGGCCGAGGGTATATATCCCCTAGGGAAATTTTGTCACAGGATAATATTTCCCCCTCTGGGCCAAGATTCCCCCATGCCCACTGCTATTATAAGCGTATGGCTATGTTCACATGTAACAACTACGGTTTCATGGTGACTTTTATGGTACACATAATATAATGATTAATGAGCACCGTTTGGATATCTCATTGTGTTATTCCTCAAACTTTAGTGTCATAAGTATGATTCTAAGTTATCCATTATTGAAGACCAACACATGTTTTATTGTAACTTGGTTGTGGAGGTTGCTAAGGCAACAAAGAGATGTAGGTGTAAATCATAAGCTAAGTAATTATTAGTGATTTACCCAGAGTTTTTTACCTGGGTAGGAGGGTCCGCCCCCGCTAGGTCTGACCTGGGCAGATTTGTGGCCTGCAAGCTCCAGGCTAGGAATTTCCCCCCCCCCCCCCCTGACTGAAATTTCAGTCGAGGGCGGAGGGGGAAATTTTCCTGCTACACCGGATCACCTCCAAAAGTTTATGGGGTCATCCATGACCTTAGATCTATCTGTGGTGAAAATTGCGTCACAATCCGTCGTGTAATTTTGATGTAATCCTGTCCACAGACAGAAAGACAGACAGGCACACAGATTAATCCGGATCTGGATTTACCTGTGGTGGAAATTTCGTCAAAATCCGTCAATTTGTTTTGACTTAATCTTTAGAATTGTGAAAAAATGCAAATCCAGATGTAGAATCCGGATGCAGATCATCTCCAGAATTTAATGGGATCGTCCATGACCTAAGACCTACCTGTTGCAAAAAATTCGTCAAAATCTGTTGAGTTTTGACGTAATCCTGTCAAGCACAGACAAATGATTAAATAAATAAACCGACTCGAAAATATAACCTCCGTGGCCGAGGTAAATATGTTTGGAAAAGACGAGTAAACAAATAACAAATTGATTATCCTGACAATAAGGTTTTATCATGACGATGCAGACTAAACTAAACTTTCGAATATCACATCAAAATTATATTGAATGTGTTTTCAGACAAACAAATGGAATGGGTTAAAGCAAAATTCACTCAATTTATTAAGCCCAGATCATTACGTATAATTGGTCAGCCTCAAGTGTACATTGCCCTGTCCCTTGCCTCGTTTACGAGCGACCTAATGTTTAAAACTTTATTCTCTTCGTTACGTATTTTCCGACCACTTTCACACCGAGGCCTTGTTTTACACCGTGAAACATTCATGATGAAATTTCAGTCGTAGGCCTAGCCAAGATCTCGGCATGTAGGTTGGTCAGGGCACCAGCCACCCGTTGAGATACTACCGCTAGAGAATTATTGGATCCTTGACTGGCCAGGCAGTCCTACATTGGATCCCTCTCTCTGGTTACGGCTCATTTTTTTTTCTATGCCTACGCAGACACCGAATAGTCTGGCCTATTCTTTTCACATTCTCCTCTATCCTCATACACCTGACAACACTAAGATGACCAAACAGTACTTCTTCACTCAAGGGGTTAAGTACTGCAATGTAATTGTTCGTGACTACTTTCCTCTTGGTAAGGGTAGAAGAGACTCTTTAGCTATGGTAAGCAGCTCTTCTAGGAGAAGGACACTCCAAAATCAAACCATTGTTCTCTAGTCTTTGGTAGTGCCGTAGCCTCAGTACTATAGTTTTCCACTCTCTTGGGAAATAGTTCTCCTGCTCGAGGGCACACTCGGGCACGCTCGTTCTATCTTGTTTCTCTTCCTCTCTTTTTTTATGAAGGTATTTGATAGTTAATTATGGTAATCTAATCTCTTTGCAGTTTATTTATTTCCTTGTTTCTTTTCCTCACTGAGCTGTTTTTTCCCTGTTGGAGCCCTTGGGCTTACAGCATCATGCTTTTCCAACTAGGGTTGTAACTTAGCAAGTATCAATAATAATAATAATGTGGCAGGTATTAATTTTCACACACACACACACACACACACATATATATATATATATATATATATATATATATATATATATATATATATGTATATATATATATATATATATATATATATATATATATATATATATATATATATATCTACTTCACGCTTAATAGACCTCAGCCATGTAGTCCGGGGTCTTCCAACTCATTTAGTGCCTTGCGGTGCCCAGTTACAACTTTGGTGAACTACAGTACTCTCTCTTGGGAAGTACAAAGAGCATTTCCAAACCACCTCCATCTACCCCTCACTATGATCTCATCCACTTGTGGCACTCAAGAAATCGCTCTTATAGTTTCATTTCTAATCCTTTCCTGTCATTTAACTCCCAATATTCTTCGGAGGGTTTTGTTCTCAAACTGTTTCCTTTTCATACCACGACTCATGTCCATACAGTAACACTGATCTCGTAAACTGATATTATTTTTTCATATAATTATTATTATTATTAATCTATTGTCTACTTAATATTTCATTAAAATCCAATTCTAAAGACCCTAGTTGTTCCTAAATA
>NC_090733.1:148903793-148981293 GCF_036898095.1 Palaemon carinicauda
CTTTTGTGCTTTGTAAGCATATAACCAGACCTTTCAGGCAAATAAGCAACAAATTTTATTGGAAAAGATGAAATAGGAATTACTGTAACAACTTCTGATAGCCATGATTCTATCTATATACCAAGGCACTTCCCCCAATTTTGGGGGGTAGCCGACACCAACAATGAAACAAAACAAAAGGGGACCTCTACTCTCTATGTTCCTTCAGCCTCATCAGGGACTCAACCGAGTTCAGCTGGTACTGCTAGGGTGCCACAGCCCAACCTCCCACATTTCCACCACAGATGAAGCTTCATAATGCTGACTCCCCTACTGCTGCTACCTCCGCGGTCATCTAAGGCCCCGGAGGAAGCAGCAGGGCCTACTGGAACTGCGTCACAATCGCTCGCCATTCATTCCTATTTCTAGCACGCTCTCTTGCCTCTCTCACATCTATCCTCCTATCACCCAGAGCTTTCTTCACACCATCCATCCACCCAAACCTCGGCCTTCCTCTTGTACTTCTCCCCTCAACTCTTGCATTCATCACCTTCTTTAGCAGACAACCATTTTCCATTCTCTCAACATGGCCAAACCACCTCAACACATTCATATCCACTCTAGCCGCTAACTCATTTCTTACACCCGTTCTCTCCCTCACCACTTCGTTCCTAACCCTATCTACTCGAGATACACCAGCCATACTCCTCAGACACTTCATCTCAAACACATTCAATTTCTGTCTCTCCATCACTTTCATTCCCCACGACTCCGATCCATACATCACAGTTGGTACAATCACTTTCTCATATAGAACTCTCTTTACATTCATGCCCAACCCTCTATTTTTTACTACTCCCTTAACTGCCCCCAAAACTTTGCAACCTTCATTCACTCTCTGACGTACATCTGCTTCCACTCCACCATTTGCTGCAACAATAGACCCCAAGTACTTAAACTGATCCACCTCCTCAAGTAACTCTCCATTCAACATGACATTCAACCTTGCACCACCTTCCCTTCTCGTACATCTCATAACCTTACTCTTACCCACATTAACTCTCAACTTCCTTCTCTCACACACCCTTCCAAATTCTGTCACTAGTCGGTCAAGCTTCTCTTCTGTGTCTGCTACCAGTACAGTATCATCCGCAAACAACAACTGATTTACCTCCCATTCATGGTCATTCTCGCCTACCAGTTTTAATCCTCGTCCAAGCACTCGAGCATTCACCTCTCTCACCACTCCATCAACATACAAGTTAAACAACCACGGCGACATCACACATCCCTGTCTCAGCCCCACTCTCACCGGAAACCAATCACTCACTTCATTTCCTATTCTAACACATGCTTTACTACCTTTGTAGAAACTTTTCACTGCTTGCAACAACCTTCCACCAACTCCATATAACCTCATCACATCCCACATTGCTTCCCTATCAACTCTATCATATGCTTTCTCCAGATCCATAAACGCAACATACACCTCCTTACCTTTTGCTAAATATTTCTCGCATATCTGCCTAACTGTAAAAATCTGATTCATACAACCCCTACCTCTTCTAAAACCACCCTGTACTTCCAAGATTGCATTCTCTGTTTTATCCTTAATCCTATTAATCAGTACTCTACCATACACTTTTCCAACTACACTCAACAAACTAATACCTCTTGAATTACAACACTCATGCACATCTCCCTTACCCTTATATAGTGGTACAATACATGCACAAACCCAATCTACTGGTACCATTGACAACACAAAACACATATTAAACAATCTCACCAACCATTCAAGTACGGTCACACCCCCTTCCTTCAACATCTCAGCTTTCACACCGTCCATACCAGATGCTTTTCCTACTCTCGTTTCATCTAGTGCTCTCCTCACTTCCTCTATTGTTATCTCTCTCTCATTCTCATCTCCCATCACTGGCACCTCAACACCTGGAACAGCAGTTATATTTGCCTCCCTATTATCCTCAACATTCAGTAAACTTTCAAAATATTCCGCCCACCTTTTCCTTGCCTCCTCTCCTTTTAACAACCTTCCATTTCCATCTTTCACTGTCTCTTCAATTCTTGCGCCAGCCTTCCTTACTCTCTTCACTTCTTTCCAAAACTTCTTCTTATTCTCTTCATATGACTGACCCAATCCCTGACCCCACCTCAGGTCAGCTGCCCTCTTTGCCTCACGTACCTTGCGCTTTACTTCCACCTTTTTCTCTCTATATTTTTCATACTTCTCTATACTATTACTCTGCAGCCATTCTTCAAAAGCCCTCTTTTTCTCTTCCACTTTCACCTTCACTCCTTCATTCCACCATTCACTGCCCTTCCTCATGCTGCCTCCAACAACCTTCTTGCCACATACATCACTTGCAATCCCAACAAAATTTTCTTTTACTAACTTCCATTCCTCCTCTAAATCACCAGTTTCTCTTACTCTCACCTCATCATATGCCATTTTCAACCTTTCCTGATATTTACTTTTTACCCCCGGTTTTATTAGCTCTTCAATCCTCACTACCTCCCTTTTACATCCACCTACTCTATTCCCCCACTCTTTTGCTACAACTAATTTTCCTTCCACCAAAAAATGATCAGACATACCGTTAGCCATACCCCTAAACACGTGCACGTCTTTCAATCTTCCAAACATTCTTTTAGTTACCAACACAATCCATTAATGCCCTTTCTACTACTCTTCCATTTGCCACTCTTACCCATGTATACTTATTCTTATCTTTCTTTTTAAAGAAGCTAGCACCTATTACCATCTCTTGTTCAACACACATGTCTACCAGTCTCTCACCACTCTCATTTTCACCTGGTACGCCATACTTACCAATGACACCTTCTACCTCTCCAGCGCCCACTCTAGCATTTAAGTCACCCATAACAACTACATAATTCCTTCTACCCAGTCCTTCTACACACCTAGTTAAATCATTCCAGAACTCATTCCGATCTTCTTCACTTTTCTCACTACCTGGCCCATACGCACTGACAAACGCCCAACATTCCCTACCCAACCTAACCCTTACCCACATTAACCTAGATGATATCTCCTTCCATTCCACTACTTTACCTGTCATCCATTCACTCAGCAATAACGCCACACCCTCTCTCGCTCTTCCCCTTTCAATCCCAGACACTCTACCAGACATTTCACCAAACATCACTTCACCCTTTCCTTTCATCTTTGTCTCACACAAGGCCAATACATCCATCCTTCTACTTCTAAACATACTTCCAATCTCACATCTTTTACTCTCTATCGTACTACATCCACGCACATTTAAACACCCCAAAACTAGATATGAACATAAAAAAATTCCAGGGATTACGTTTAAAGTTATAAAAATATTAAGAATAATACAGCATACTATACAAATATCCATTTTATTAATACTTTATCACTTTGAAGTACACAGTCTAGAACTTTATGGAAGCATGATTAACATACTGAAAATATTCTACTTATAAAAATAAAACAAGATCTCACTCTTGTTACAACTTAAAGATTTACAAGTCTAGAACAAGAATTTTACTTGTTAAATTTATACATTTTGAAACTTATAACCAGGCATTGATAGCATTTACCATGCATTTCCTACGAGATAATCCTTCATGATTCTGAGGTATATAAAGTAACATTAGAATAAAAATACAGTAACAGACAGGAGGAGATCAAGCATCAAAGGCATATTCTAAATTTCTTAGGCAAGTTTAAAGAAAAAATACTGTAACCAACTTGCATCAAAACCTTCTCATCAGACTAAAACATCAACTAAGGTACTACCTAATTTGACCTTAGAAGTATGGTTCAGGTAAAACTTTACTTTCAAAGTGAGCGAGGCCTTCCAATATTACAGCTATCATACACTTTCTTAGGGCCAACTATAATTGAAAAAACTTTATAATCACCAAAACTAAAAAAAATCTGTTTTTTTTTTTCTTTTTTAAAAACACCTCTATATCTGCAGTGCATAATCTGTTATTACCAAGCATTTATTAACACATTTTTTTCTACGTTTGAGAAAAAACTTCAGCAATAGGAACAGTTTTGTACTTCTAAACTGTATGAAAATTGTTTTATATATTGAAACCAAAAACTTATAAATTCTAAAAATATACAGCACTAGAGGGCAAAAATATCCCATCATAAAAAATATATACAGTGCAAAAATTTTGGCACTTTCTTAGATTTAAAACCAAATGAAACTGTGCCAATAAAAATAAAACTTACATAAACAAATTATAAACAAAATATTCATAAAATTTTGATTGTAACTTTGTCCAATAAACAAATACATTACTAAAGTTACAAAATTCAACTGATTAACACTTGAATCCTGAATCCATAAAAGCTATAAAAGATATTAACAAACAGAAATGCAATTGTGCATACATTTGCTCTCTTTTTTCAGTAGACCTCAAGAATGGCTGTGTAAATTGGAGCATTGAATAACCTACTAAAAGGTTTCCCCATTGGTCTCTAGAGAACAAATGACTAATTATTAAAATATCCCAGTTAACTTTCCATTTTGTCTGAAAAGTGCACAAAATATTTTTTCCCAGTTAACTTTCCATTTTGACTGAAAAGTGCACAAAATATTTTCTTATTTCTTAGGGCTACACTAAACATGGAAAATGGTATTTAAGGAAGATGGTACAATTCTGTTTAATGATAATTTTCTCAAAAATTCACTATTACCACTAAACATACTAAATCATTATTCTACTCAAGTAACATTATCATGTAATCTTCTAGATTAGTTGTATACTTTAGCAATGAGAAATACCAGTACGTTTCAAATGTGTGATAAAACAATTAGCCCTATTTCATGGAAAATATGAGCTTCCCTTCAGAGGCAGTAAAACTAACTCTTTGTTGATACTAGATTTGCATTTCAAAATCAGAACACAGTAATATTGACTTTATTCTTTAAATCGGCACAATTAGATAAAAGTGTACCATACTTGAGAATGCTATGGATTAATAAGCATTTGCAGATGTTTCCTATCCTGCAATAATAAAATATACTGATTGATATACAGTATATTCTAAAAGAACAAATATGTTATTTTATCACAACCAAAATAGGAAAGCCTAAGAACAGTTTCATGAAAAACTTAGCAACTGAATAAAAGATGTCTTTTACAGTTCTAAGGGGTATATAATTCCGTTTTCTATATGAGAATCTATTAATTGATTGTATTATATATGCAAATGAACCAAATGTTTTGTGTAACAAACACTCCTAATTTTCCATCACGTTAAGAACTCGACACTGATTATCATTCTTTGTGAACGGTGGTAAAAAAAAGTATTAAAAAATAACTCTTCAAACAATTATCAAGATATCTAAACAAACAAAAAGCTTTACCTTAAACACTTTTGAAGTGGCAAGATTAAAATAAATATTTTAACAATATTTCCGCAATCAAGATAACCTTATAGCCTTTATCAATGATACACAAGCTACAAATCTGAAAAATTCCAAGTAAATCTAAAAAATTCTGTAAAACATTTAAAACAATGAAAAGAAATTATGTTCCCTTGAATCAGATTTATATCACAACCAATTATACTAAAAAAAAAAAAAAATCAGCGTTGTACTGTCACATTTGAAACTACGTGTAAGCTGGAGACAAGGCCAGATTTCTATCTTCAAAGCATGCCAGAGAAATCTACTACATCTAATATTTGTTTAACTTCTTTAACATCAGTTTCTTGGCAACAAACATAGCAAAGCCAACCCTGAGAGAACCAAGAATATGGTCTCAAATTTATGTTATTATTCTCTAAAGAAGAATACATAAATTACACAACCTATACCATCATCTTTACAACTGTCTTTTATAGAAGTGTGAATAAGGGAATCTTGACTAAATCACAGAACTCGCATGAAAGGTGACAGCTGATCTAACAAAATATTTGGCTGAATGATATCTCTAATCATTTGTTTTTATTCTACTTGCTGAATATCCAATAATAATTTTTAGGTCAATGATTATATAGATGATACCCCACCGGATAAAAATGATCAACTAAATGACTGTCGTACTCTTACATGCAAAAGTTCAAGTTAATGAAGCCTTAATAATCTGCAAATTCTATCACAGTTAACAAATTTTGATCGCAGATATTTCACCAATCATGACCTAATGTCCGACGCCTCATGACACTTTTTACCAGGAAGAGATATAGTTTCTGACAAGTTGATTTGTTTGCGAACTTCCCCAGCTGAAAATCTTGGGTATCACAACTGAATAATTCAAAACTGCCTAAGATACTTGAGATTTTTCTATAATGACAAAAACAGCATTAATAAGCTTAATTGTTTGAAAAGCATTTAAATCATGAAGAAAAATAGTGGAAGTGTACAGGAACTTACTCAGGTACTGTATAAGTATTCATCTGTAATACATAAAAATAAACTAGAGAAGAATGGCAATTATAAAGAACGATCTACAAAAAATATCAAAGCTATATATACAAAAGATTTCACAATCACTCCATGGTCAATATGTTAAGCTACCTATTTTTCTAATTACTATATTTGCCAGTTCCTTTAATATAGTTAAAAAATTTATTGTCACTGAATAAGATAAAGACAAAATCTTAAATGAGAACATTTTCCAAAGTAATAACAGTCACAACACCAAGAAAATAACTTTCATTTGAGAATTACACACTGAATAAAAACTTGATTATATGTTATCTGTACTGCCGTGGGTTACGATTAGTTTCCAACTCGATGACCACAAACAACATAAAATTTTAGATAAGGCTACTTTATTCTACTGCATTTGTTTAACTAAAGTACTTTACTAATTTTCAAGCAGTCCCCATGTTTGTATAAGGTTGCTTTCAAAGCTGTGCTACTGATTTTAAACAATGCTTTAGTAAAAATAAAGTGTGGTGCAAATCTGGTACTAAGAATTTCTTGAGGAGTAAGTAAAAATTAATCACTCAGCATCCCAAAAGTAATATATACCTAAATATTTCAATTCATTTATCATTCATCTTTGCTGCAGGGGAATGCTCTCAATAAGAGGTTTTCTGCAACCACCAGCTTTATGACAATCTGATCACATGTCATACACTCGCTTGTAAACAAGCGAGTGTACGCACTGGAGAACTATTAAGAACCTCTTTTCATTTAACAATTACAACTATAGCTATTTCACACTATAGAAAATAAACTTATAACCCAAGGCCACATTTTCCAAGGCAACAATAAGCTGTTCCATAAATCCAGCAATTTAATCTCCTCAAGTACTATTGGGGTAAAAAGATATACAATATTTGTATAGTTATGCTGGAAAAGGAAAAATCTGACTACTGTTGAGGAAATACATCTACTACGCATTGTACATCTACAAATAACTAACTGCTTTGACTACACAAACATGTTTTATCAAGCAACAGGAATACATCTAATGGTAAATATCTACCTTGGAAAAACTTGACAGCAAATATGGTTTGCAATAATGAATAATTGTCCTCGGATTTAAATGGTGTAACCAATGCGATTGGAATGCAAGTACAATACAGCAAACCGCATGTCAAGACGAACAAGCAGCTTCTGTACAATTAAGATGTATGGATATATCTATTCATAGAATTAAAGATGCATGGATCCATCTAATTGTACAATTCCATTTTTCATAAGCTAGCGGTTCATTGTTCGGCATCATCTAGTAAATAAACACTAAAACCTAAATTGTTCGTAGAGCACCATTGCACAGCCTGAATGATACAGAACTGTATAAAATACTAGAACACTGAAAAAAAAAACATTATACATCACAAGACCTGTCTTTCTTCTTCACTCTTAATAACATTAGTAATTATTGCAAGATTTAGATTGTATAAAATAGATAAAAGTTTTCTTCAAAACTACCACCAAGTAGCATTATAACTCACAATTTTAAAAATATTAAAAAGTATCACAAGTACACTAGTCATTAAAATATCAATGTTTTCTTGCTAAGCGTATAAATATCACACCAGGTATTTGTTTTATGCCTGCATAAATACAAAATGAAAATAAATATTAAAGTCTTCCACTTTTCTTTTAAATATCAATCACAACTGTTTCTGCTTTTTCAAAAAAATTATGCCAATACAATTCACAGCATGGTCACTAGAGCTATTTGTTGCAGCTTACCTTCAGAGTCAGTGTCAATACTCTATTCTAAAGTGCACCACAGTGTAAAGGAGATTCAGATGATTTGCCAAAATGAATCAGAACTCAATCACCAAGTCCCCATACTATTAACTGTCGATCCTCACCACCTGATGCTAAGTATTCGCAGTTTGAAGAAAGGGTTACACATGTAACTGGACCTGAAATGCACATTTTCACATTAAAAAATTATCCCATTAAATTTCCAAATGGCTGAAAACTTGGAAAAGTTTAAAGGGAAAATGATTTATCACCCTGATAAAATTCCATAATGAAAAAAAAGTCATGTCTGGAAGCAAAATTTACTCAATCATAGCAACTAATGAGAAACTATCTTCCTTATTCCCATTTTTCTGAGGCTAAACTAATTTAGCTTTTTGATCTTGTGAAATTACAGCTTTCAATGGATGTTGATACTTAAGGAAGTGTAGACCCAAATATTTTTCCTTTATATTTTATAAAGGCTGCAGATTTCTTAACTCGAAAGTTTTCTCTTATTTTCTGTAAGTTAGCAAGAAAAAGTTCTTTTAGCACTTGCTGGAGAATTGGTAATGTTACTCCATGAGTAAATATGTTTATGGTAGCTTGAGACCAGCTAATTACCACCCAATTTCAATCACTCCCATATTATCTAAAATTTTTTAAGGTCTTTTGGCAAAATATCTAAATAGATTTGCTGAAGGTAATCATCTGTTCCCTAGTTTGCAATTTGGCTTTCATAAAGGCCTTGGAGCATGTGATATCTTTCTTACAATCTCCAATTCTGTACAGAAATCCCTTGATTGTAGTCAGGAAGTTTGTATGATTGGCCTTGATTTTAGTGCTGCTTTTGACAATGTTATTCATGAGGCCATTTTCTTAGCATCATTACTGAATTTTGAAGTAATAGATCACAAAGAGTTGTTGTTGATGGACACCATAGTGAGTATAGGAATGTGATATCTGGGGTTCCTTAGGGTAGTGTTCTTGGCCCATTACTTTTCATACTATATACACATGACATGTGGTTTGGCCTGGAAAACAAGCTCGTTACATATGCAGGTGATGGTACACTCTTTGTATCAATTCCATCTCCTGAATGTCGTTCTGGGATTGCCGAATACCTTAATAGATATCTACAGTACCTATTATTAGTACATGGTGCAAATTATGGAACAGGAAGTTGAATCCTAACAAAACTCAAAGTATGAGTGTAAGTACAGTAGGTAGTAGGTTGGCCAAGGCACCAGCCACCTGTTAGAGATATGACCGATAGAGAGTTATTGGGTCATTTCAGTGATCAGACAGTACTACATTGGATCCCTCTCTCTGGTTACGGCTCATTTTGTCTTTGCCTACACATACACCGAATAGTCTAGCCTATTCTTATTACATTCTCCTCCTGTCCTCATACACCTGACAACAATGAGATTACCAAACAATTCTTCTTCGCTCAAGGGGTTAACTACTGCAATATACTGTAATTGTTCAGTGGCTACTTTCCTCTTGTTAAGGGTAGAAGAGACTCTTTTAGCTATGGTAAGCAGCTCTTCTAGGAGAAGGACACTCTAAAATCAAACCATTGTTCTCTGGTCTTGGACAGTGCCATAGCCTCTGTACCATGGCCTTCCACTATCTTGGGGTAGAGTTCTCTTGCTTGGGGTACACTTGGGAGTGCTGTTCTATCTTATTTTTCTTCCCCTTGTTATTCTGAAGTTTTTAGTTTATATGTGAAGAATCTAATCTAATGTTGTTACTGTTCTCAAAATATTTTATTTTCACCGTTTATTCTTCTCTTGGAGTTTATTTATTTCCTGGTTTCCTTTCCTCACCGGGCTATTTTTCCCTGTTGGAGCCCTTGGGCTTACATCATCTTGCTTTTCCAAATAGGTTTATAGCCTAACAATAATAATAATAATAATAATAATAATAATAATAATAATAACAATAATAATAATAATAATAATAATACAGTAGGTCAAGGACAGTGGCTCTTCAATATCCGGATCTCATAACTGATAATGTTTCTTTAACTCCGTATGCCACTTAAAATTTTAGGTGCGATTCTCGACAGCAAAGTTACTTTTCAGAAACACACTCAGTGTGCCTCTTCTTTAATTGCACAAAAAATTGACTTATTCAGAAAGTTTTATAAGATTTTCAGTGACCAATCTACTCTGAAGAAGTGTCTTAATTCTTTCATTCTACCTTGTTTTGAGTATTGTTCTCCTGTCTGGTCTTCAGCTACTGATTCTCATTTTAATTTGTTGGACAGGAACTTACAGTCTATATTAAATTTCTTATTCCTGGTCTAAATATTGATCTACGGCACTATCGTTCAATTAGTTCATTATGCATGTTGCATTAGACTTTTCAAAGTTCTGACCATCCCTTACATCCCGGACAGTACCATCCTGGTGGTAATATTAGGTATACAGTTAATTTTTATAGTCATGCCTTCTCCATCATGAGGCTCAATACTACACAGTATTTTAGAAGTTTTCTTCCAGCTATGACTAAGTTGTGGAATGATCTTCCTAATTGGGTAGTTGAATTGGAAGAACTTCAAAAGTTCAAACTTACAGCAAATGTTTTTATGTTGAACAGGCTGAAATAAGTCTTTTCATAGTTTATATATGAAAGATGTTTTAATGTTGTTACTGTTATCAAAATATTTTATTCTAATTGTTCATTACTTCTCATACAGTTTATTTCCTTATTTCCTTTCCAAACTGGGCTATTTTTCCCTGTTGGAACCCTTGGCCTTATAGCATCCTGCTTTTCTAACTAAGGTTGTAGCTTAGCTAATAATAATAATAATAATAATAATAATAATAGTAATAGTAATAATAATAATAATAATAATAATAATAATAATAATATAAGTAATAATAATAATAATAATAATAATAATAATAATAATAGTAATAAATCATTCTCTTGACACATATCTGAAACTATTATACAAGTTGGTGATGTTAGTAAGCATAAAATTTTCTGCTCAATGTAACAGTTTTATATGCTTTACAATGTTGATTCATAAGCACACTATCTTTAACTGCATATGAATACAAAACTTAGAACTGCTCAAAATAATGTCTCGTCAATAAACCGAGCTTCAGAAGAAGCAATATGAACATCAGTGGAGGTTCATAAATTAATTGATTGATTTAAAATTCACTGGCATCGTGACATTGAAAGTCATTGATGCCGATATCATTTGTTTTAAAGAATAAAAGAGTATTCAGTTTAAAACAATAAAAGTGAAGATCTCCTGATAAAACTGAAATAGCTTTCAGAAGACCTTCTTCAAAAATAAATCTAAGAATACTGCTGTCATAGTACAACACATCCTGCCCAGCAATCTTGGCAAGAATGAAGTTGTCATCCTCACCTAGAGCCTCAAACAGATATTTATTTCTTTCGGTGCTATAAGTGGGGCATCGGTCAACAAATTCCTCACTGTCAAGGGTACCAAACACTTGTTGCAATATGGCTGGTGTTGGCTTGTCAGCAGAAACTAGAGTGGCAACTGCGTGTGACCAATGCAGAGACGACAATGAGTTGTCTCCCACTTTTGGGGCATCATGTTATACCTCCAAGGAGATATAACATTTTTTATTTCTTTCATCTTATTTTAACTAAACTATCCCCATGCTGTTGTCAATTATTATAAACCAAATTCTTAATGCTCGGTAAAAAAAAAAAAATCCTCACAGAGAATGGGATACCTTCCTGTTATCAACTCTGCTGCAGCATTCTTTGCCAATAAATCTGCCTTCTCCTTTCCAGACACACCAACGTGCACAGGAATCAAGCAAAATCAAACTGCTATACAGTACATCTCAGCCCAATAATAAAAAGCCGCTCTAAAATTTTTAAAACTAAAGGGTTACGGGAATTAAAAACTTAAGCTTGTAGGACACTTCTTGCATCACTAAGAATGGTAAAATTGCACTTGTCTTTTAACGTTATTTTTTTCAATAGCGGTTAGTATGCCATATAGTTCGGCAGTTAATATAGAATATACCAGAGGAAGTGCATCTCTACAATTAAAAGCACTATTATATACTCTGAATCCAATGTCAGCATCAGATTTGGAGCTATCAGTATATAGAAAAGTCGATTGCCTATATTCTTCAATATGTTCCATAAAAAGGGACCTGCTTTTAAGTGTGTCATGTTTTTGTATACAAAAAAAATATTTTTAAATAGACATCTCTGGTAATTTCCATGAAGGGGTTGATGATATCTTAAACAAGAGAACTTTAATTCTGGAAGGTTCATAGAAATAAATGTATGATATAATATGTTAAGTTAAAACTTTTCACAAATCATATTTCTATCATCATCATCACCAAAAGTGTCATCAGTTAATCTTAAAATAGAAAGCGATTTTTTTACACTTTACCTCTATGAGCTGTGAACCTTTTGACAACTGACCCTGTCCCCATATCAAAGAGAATCAGGTCACCGGAGATACCACCAGCAATGACAAGCCTTCCATTCCAAACAACGCTCCTGCAATCAAATGGAACCCATACGGATTAGATAGAAAATAAATTTAACAATGTTTTGAGAAAAATTTTGATCTGTATATACTACAAATGATATTCCTATAACTTTTAACCCTTTTCTCGTCACACGACAAAAAAACTGACATTCCTTCATGTTTCCTTTTCAACAATGCCAAAATAAGCCTTTACTGTCTTATAAAAGTAAATGTAAATTAAAAATATTCATAACTTCAAACAGTGCAAACATTAATGAACAACAATAATATGTTAAATCTGTGTTTTTACTCTTCAACTGTTACTCTGCTGAAAGTTATTAATAATGGTTACAGGTACTTGGACAGACTGAGACAGAAATAGATAGATATATATATACTGTTTATGCTTTGAAAAATTTAAAGCTCCATAACTTGTATAGACTAAGTTTATTGCACATATTTGAACTGTAGTGTGGAATTCCCATGCTTTTTAACATTGACAGGACAACTGTTTTGTACATCATCATCATCAACACTTTGTCCGAACCCTATTTTATATAATGTACAACAATTGAAAAAAAAACTTTTTACTTTGGGATTTTAGATCAGTTGGCTTTTAAAAGGTTTGGCTAAAATAATTCAATATTATGAATCAAATACTTATGACAGACCATTGTATCAGCACTGTTTGCCTGGCCTTGTGCAATGAGAGCATAATTCCGTGCCTTTCATCCATTAAAAGACAAATTCACTGACAAAGTATGATTCGTCCCTAAAAAGTTTCTTTTTTAATGATTTATTTTATTTCTTGTATTTTTCCAGTTTCACCATCTCGACAAGAACCTGCTTCTGAAATTTAACTATTGCCTCAGCTTGTAAACAATGAGCTCCTCTAAAAGTTTTCATTTTTAAGTACCCTTTTTGAGAGATGCCAAATACTTAACTATAAAAACAAGCATATATATCATGATAAAACCTCTTTTTTTACTGTCTCACAAAAAACTAAGTTTCCATATACCGGTAAATGAATTCCAACACATTCTTGTAGAACACACCCACCTTGCAGTTTCCTTTAGGTCATGGACACAAATCTTTGTTCCAAGACGAGCATCAACAATTGTTAACAATCCGTCATCTCCTGCGGTAAGGATTCGATGTTCCTCATCTACATTCCATGCAACTGCATTGATACTTCGCACATGACCTGAAATATCAACCGTAATAAAAAAGTTTTCTCGCTTTGTTTGGGAAAAATATAGAATGTACAAAGACTTTTATAAAAATAACCATACTATAAACAGGAACTGTAATACAGTATAATCAAATCCTTTACTACAGAAGAGAGACATTAGTACTCAAAATATCTTACACATTTTAATTTCCAAATATAAACTCAATTTGATCAATGATTTCCTTATACAGTATTAACAAAGAAAATTTTACCAAAAATTCCTTTTTATCTCAGCCAGAGGGGGAAATCTTTTTTTACAAACTACAAACTCAACTATTCCTTCTAGAGGCATAGAAGGTTTACTTTGCAGTACAGTTTGACAGTAGTTATAGATTTAAAATGCATAAAATATTGGGTTTTCATATGTAATCCAGCAAATTTACCATACACCAAGAAAAAATTAGATTACAGTATATCACATCATACTGTATTAATGAAGTACCTAAGACATTTAATGAAACTATCACCAGATCTAGAAACATCCTTTTTCCCGCTCAAAACTTCTCTAAGGATCTTTTGGATATCTGCATCTTTTGTAGTTACATTTTGCTAATAAAAAACTTACAATTAACTTGATGAAGTGCTATGCCTTTTGGAAGCACCCATATCACTAATACACCATCGTGGGTTCCTACAGCGAGGTACGATCCCCCAGGATGGAGTGCCACACAAGTGACCATTGAGTCATGATCCATTTCACATACAATTGAATTTCCAATACAAAGTGGGTTCAGATGGCCTGCTTTGCCATACTTGGAAACACTGTCTTTCTCTTTACGTCTGAGCATCCCATCCGCACCACCTTCAAGTTTCCAGACTTTGACTGTACAATCCCAGGAACCTAAAACCAGAACATTAAATCCTTTAGTATCATCTTGCTAAGTGAGAGCATCCAAAAATTAATCAGAATCCTGAGGACATCCCTTATCAAACAAAATCAAACAGAAATATTGTTCACAATAAAAACCACCTGTCTTTATACTTACCTGTAACAAGAATATTGTCACGCCATTCCATACAGGAGATTGCATCATTGTGGGCTTCCACAAATGGATCAACATGACTATACTGAAGACTATATCGGTACCTAAGGCAAAATGAGTAAGCGTTTTAATTCTAAAATATCCATCTGTGCTATTTCTTAAATTCAACAGTGACTTATAACCTACTTACATGAGCTTGATCAACTAGAAATTATGAAAACAAAGTGACCTATTACTGTAAGGAATTTTGTAGAATTCTTTTAGGTTTAAAAATCCATTGAAGAGATGTAGATTAGCTTAGAAGTTTTCCTGTAGAATGTGCACATTTAATATATATAGTGTATAGGGTACTGAAAAAAATGTGGGAAACCTACAAGTCTAGAATAATCTATTGGGAAGCAAGTTCAGAATCTACATTTAAAGGATAAATAAAACGGTACGAGTAAAATTAATGTGAATTATTGTACTTGATTATTGTAATGTTAAAGAGTTTACCTAATGTGAGTTTGAAGAGACCATTACAGAAAGCTATAATAAATACCAAAAAAGAAAGAAAATAAATAAATAATAATGGCACACAAAAAAGCAGAGTAATTTTTCTCAATAACTAAAAGTTAATACTGTACAGAAACAGGATGGGAGTGGTGATTTGAACAGGAAGTTGGATCTGGCAGATGACATCACTGGGAGATCAGATATTGTATAATACAGACAGAATTGATGTATTTTATTACACAGTCCACTATTCTTTAACTGCATCTATTCTTACACCCCTACACTCATTATGATACTTCTGCAAGTAGGTACTAAGTGTCTATTAATGGTTTCATTACAACTAAGCAAAATGTCATTCAAAAGCTAAACAAATGGAGTTTTGTACTTACACTACATTATCCCAAGAACCAATAAGCACAGTATCCGTACCAGGAATGTGCAGACATGACGCCGTTGCCAAGGAGCCTATACGCAAACTGCGAATCTAAAGATGCGAAAAAATTACCATTACCTTTTCTCTCTATGGCATATAGAAATATGATATACAGTAGTTACAAAATATAAAGTCTAAGGGGGGAAAAATTGTCAGTTCATAAAATTAATTTCTTTTAAAGTAATTTGTATTTTCCTAGCTATACAAACCAGAGTCCTTTAAAATAGGGCTATGTCTTAAGTGGTGCTGGGACAACTATTGAATCGTTAACATAGAAGTTATTTAATAACATAGGGCATGGACGACAAGCCCCATCAACCTACCAGTTACAAAAGAGTCCCTTTTGTCGTTAGGCTTAGAACTGAGAGGGATGGTCGAGGCAAGAAATTTAATTTAATGGACTCAGGTTTGTATAGCTCGGAAAATGTTACTTTGATAATAAAATAAATTTTTGAATATACTTACCCGGTGATTATAATAGCTGCAACTCTGTTGCTCGACAGAAAAACTCTACGGAAAAATTCGCCAGCGATCGCTACACAGGTAGGGGGTGAACTCAACAGCGCCATCTGTCGTTCAGATACCCAGTACTCATTGTAAACAAAACTCAATTTTCTCCTCGGTCCACTGCGTCTCTATTGGGGAGGAAGGGAGGGTCCTTTAATTTATAATCACCGGGTAAGTATATTCAAAAATTTATTTTATTATCAAAATAACATTTTTCAATACAGTGATACCTCGGTACTCGACCATAATCCGTTCGAGATCCGTGTTCGACCTCCGATTTGTTCGAGTACCGAATTTTTTTTCCCCATAAGAAATAATGGTATATATTCTATTCCGTTCCCAAGCACTCGAACAGGCCCAAAATATTAATAAAACGTGTACCTAAACAACAATAATTATCTAAATGTGTATGAAATTGGTCAGAAAATCCTATAAAACAATTTTAAACCATTTACTGTACTAAAATAAAAATTTTAAACCATTTTCTGTACTGTAGTGAACATACCTTTGAGCAGCGGTTCGATGGCATACAGGGATGGATGTGGAGAGGATGGAAGGGGGAGGTTACTGCTTGGAAGGAGAGTCCCCTTCCATGATGTGGCGGGGTAGTTCTCCTTCAGGAGTTGTTTCTCTCTCCAATGAAAGGGTGGGCAGATCTATTTCAGGGGTTTCTTCTCTTCTTTGTCTCTTCTTTGGAGGAGAAACAGGCTTTGATGTAGCAGCTTTCTTTTCTTTTGTGAAAAACTGGTCTATTGTTAATTGTTTCTTCCTCCTCTGCAGTATTCTTCGAAAATGATACATGACACTATCATTAAACATATGCACTGCCCGGTTTGCTACTGCAATTTCTGGGTGGTATTTTTCAGCAAAAGCCTGCACATCTGCCCACTTGGAACAAATTTCATTGATGAGAGAACTTGGAACATCCTCCCTTACCTCATCCTCTTCTGAAGATTCCTGCTCCACAATCAGATCCTGCTGCTGTTGTTGTTGCAGGTGCAACAATTCCTCCACAGTCAACTCGGTAGAATGGCTTTCTACAAGCTCATCAATATCATCCTTGTCGACCTCAAGCCCCAAACTCCTGCCCATGACAACAATTTCCTCAACGACATCAGTGTCATCAGAAATTACAGGGGTAGCAGTGCTTGGACCCGCCTCTGGTTGGAAACCTTCAAACTCCCTCTCTGTGACACATGATGGCCACAGCTTACGCCAGGCAGAGTTCAATGTCCTATAGGTCACACCTCGCCAAGCTTGGTCAATCATGTTAACAGAGTTGAGGATGCTGAAGTGTTCCTTCCAGAATTCCTTTAGGGTCAACTTCGTGTCACTGGTCACTTCAAAACACTTTCTGAAAAGGGCCTTGGTATAGAGTTTTTTGAAGTTTGAAATGACCTGTTGGTCCATGGGCTGGAGTATGGGAGTAGTATTGGGGGGCAAGAATTTGATTTTGATAAAGCTGTATTCTTCTTTCAAGTCATCCTCGAGACCTGGAGGATGTGCAGGAGCATTGTCCATAACCAGAAGACATTTCATTGGCAAGCTCTTTTCAATGAGGTAAGCCTTAACCTGGGGGGCAAACACTTCGTTTATCCACTCAGTAAAGAATTGTCTTGTGACCCAAGATTTAGTGTTCGAGCGCCACATAACTGGTAGTGCACTTTTACAAATATTATTTCGTTTGAACACCCGGGGGTTGTCCGAGTGGTACACTAACAAGGGTTTGATCTTGCAATCGCCACTTGCATTTGCACACAGCAACAATGTTAGCCTATCTTTCATTGGCTTGTGACCTGGCATCTTCGTCTCGTCCTTGGTAATGTACGTATTGGCTGGCATTTTCTTCCAAAATAACCCAGTCTCATCACAATTAAAGACTTGTTGTGCGATCAAATTTTGTTCATTTATGTACCGATCGAATTCCCCCACGTATTTATCGGCTGCAATTTGATCCGAACTAGCTGCCTCCCCATGCCTAGTAACACGATGAATACCTGTTCTATTACGAAACTTTTCAAACCAACCCCTGCTCGCTTTAAATGTAAATGAATCACTTTCACTGGTACTCGGACTTTTCTTCACTAATTCTTCATAGATATGCAACGCTTTTTCACAAATGAACGCTTCACTAACACTTTCCCCGGCCAACTGTTTTTCTTTAATAAATATTAAAAGCAACTTTTCCATCTCCTCAATCACTTGTGGCCTTTGCTTAGTTACCGCCGTAACTCCCGTTGCAACATTCGCCTTCTTAATCATTTCTTTATGCTTTAAAAACGTAGAAATGGTCGACTTCGCCATTCCGTATTCTACCGCTAAATCGGACACTCGTACACCATTCTCATATTTCGCTATAATTTCCTTCTTCAACTCGATCGTTGTTCGCACTGTTTTCCTCTTCTCCTTCCCCTTAACACTCATTACTTTCTTGGGACTCATTATGAAAGCTAAAAAAGCAATTAAAAGCACTGAAAATCACTAAATCACAACGAATGCTGATCGCGCGTTGTCTGAGTGACGCTCTCGAGAGAACTGATGCTTCCCGAACAAGCGAGAGTGGCCGAGATGGCGCGATCATCACAAAGCCCATGCGGTCGTCACGTGTTCGGCTGGTCGAGTACCGAATTTTTGGTCGAGCACCGCAGCAAAAATTTCTCGAAAATTTTGGTCGAACTCCGAATTGTTCGAGTATAGAGTCGTTCGACTACCGAGGTATCACTGTATTTAACTTAGCCGGTGATTATAATAGCTGATTCACACCCAGGGGGGTGGGTAGAGACCAGCAAAATATGTTTATATCATATGAGCTAAGAATTTTTATTTCATTTTAGAAGTTATCAAAATAACTAAAACAAAATAAATAGGTACCTGGTAAGGAAGTCGACTTGAACAATTACTCTGCCTTTTTAAGTACGTCTTCCTTACGGAGCCTCGCGATCCTCTTAGGATGCTGAGCGACCCCTAGGATCTGAAGTATCAAGGGTTGCAACCCATACAACAGGACCTCATCAAAACCTCTAATCTAAGCGCTTCTCAAGAAATGACTTTGACCACCCGCCAAATCAACTAGGATGCGAAAGGCTTCTTAGCCTTCCGGACAACCCAAAAACAACAATAAAGACATTTCAAGAGAAAGATTAAAAAGGTTATGGAATTAGGGAATTGTAGTGGTTGAGCCCTCACCCACTACTGCACTCGCTGCTACGAATGGTCCCAGAGTGTAGCAGTTCTCGTAAAGAGACTGGACATCCTTAAGATAAAAAGACGCGAACACTGGCCTGCTTCTCCAATAGGTTGCATCGATTATACTTTGCAGAGATCTATTTTGTTTAAAGGCCACGGAAGTTGCAACAGCTCTAACTTCGTGTGTCCTTACCTTCAGCAAAGCTTGGTCTTCCTCATTCAGATGGGAATGAGCTTCTCGTATTAACAGTCTGATAAAATAGGATAAAGCATTCTTTGACATAGGCAAAGATGGTTTCTTAACTGAACACCATAAAGCTTCAGACGGGCCTCGTAAAGGTTTAGTTCGTTTTAAATCGAACTTAAGAGCTCTTACAGGGCATAAGACTCTTTCTAGTTCATTTCCATCCATACGATAAGCTTGGAATATCGAACGATTTTGGCCAAGGTCGAGAAGGCAGCTCGTTTTTGGCTAGAAAACCAAGTTGTAGAGAACATGTAGCCATTTCAGATGAGAATCCGATGTTCTTGCTGAAGGCATGAATCTCATTGACTCTTTTAGCTGTGGCTAAGCATACCAGGAAAAAGAGTCTTTAAGGTGAGATCTTTCAGGGAGGCTGATTGTAGCAGCTCGAACCTGTCTGACATAAGGAATCTTAGTACCACGTCTAAATTCCAACCAGGTGTAACCAAACGACGCTCCTTCGTGGTCTCAAAAGACTTAAGGAGGTCCTGTAGATCTTTATTGTTGGAAAGATCTAAGCCTCTGTGACGGAAGACTGATGCCAACATGCTTCTGTAACCCTTGATAGTGGGAGCTGAAAGAGATCGTTCTTTCCTCAGATATAAGAGGAAGTCAGCTATTTGAGTTACAGAGGTACTGGTCGAGGATACGGATACTGACTTGCACCAGTTTCGGAAGATTTCCCACTTCGATTGGTAGACTCTAAGGGTGGATGTTCTCCTTGCTCTAGCAATCGCTCTGGCTGCCTCCTTCGAAAAGCCTCTAGCTCTCGAGAGTCTTTCGATAGTCTGAAGGCAGTCAGACGAAGAGCGCGGAGGCCTTGGTGTACCTTCTTTACGTGTGGCTGACGTAGAAGGTCCACCCTTAGAGGACGTGTTCTGGGAACGTCTACTAGCCATCGAAGTACCTCGGTGGACCATTCTCTCGCGGGCCAGAGGGGAGCAACTAGCGTCAACCTTGTCCCTTCGTGAGAGGCGAACTTCTGCAGTACCTTGTTGACAATCTTGAACGGAGGGAATGCATATAGATCTAGATGTGACCAATCTAGGAGAAAGGCATCTATATGAACTGCTGCTGGGTCCGGGATTGGTGAGCAAAATATTGGGAGCCTCTTGGTCATCGAGGTTGCGAAGAGATCTATGGTTGGCTGGCCCCAGGTGGCCCAAAGTCTCTTGCATACATCCTTGTGGAGGGTCCATTCTGTTGGAATTATTTGTCCCTTCCGACTGAGACAATCTGCCATGACATTCAAGTTGCCTTGGATGAACCTCGTTACTAGTGATATGTTTAGACCTTTTAACCAGGTGAGGAGGTCCCTTGCTATCTCGTACAACGTCAGAGAGTAGGTCCCTCCTTGCTTGGAGATGTACGCCAAAGCCGTGGTGTTGTCCGAGTTCACCTCCACCACTTTGCCTTGAAGGAGAGACCTGAAGCTTTTCCAGGCCAGACGTACTGCCAGTAGCTCCTTGCAGTTGAAATGCATTGTCCTTTGACTCGAGTTCCATATTCCCGAGCATTCCCGACCGTCTAATGTCGCACCTCAGCCTACGTCCGATGCGTCCGAGAAGAGAACGTGGTTGGGAGTCTGAACAGCCAGGGGAAGGCCCTCTCTTAGGTTGATATTGTCCTTTCACCAAGTCAGACAAGACTTTATCTTTTCTGAAACCGGGATCGAGACCGCTTCTAGCGTCTGGTCCTTTTTCCAGTGAAAAGCTAGATGGTATTGAAGAGGACGGAGGTGTAGTCTTCCTAGTGACACAAATTGTTCCACGGATGACAGCGTCCCTACCAGACTCATCCACAGCCTGACTGAGCAGCGTTCCTTCTTCAGCATCTTCTGGATGGATAGCAGGGCTGGGGGCTGATCGTCTTGTTGTTCAGCAACGTCCTCATCAGAGGGTTCCTCATCCGAAACTGATGAGGAAACGGCAACGGAGTGGGCAACGTCTGGCTCGCTGAATCCGGTTGCACTGGTGGATGCGTGACGGAGCCGGACGCAATATCATGGAACTGCTGCACAGTCTGTGAACTGTCAACAACCATGGGTGCGCGAGGAAGCACAGCGTCAACCCGAGACTGTCTAGACCGTCTGGGTTGTGCAGTCAACACCCTACCGGGTTGCTGAGGTTGACGCACTGCGTCAAAACAAGTCACCTCTGCTGGTTGTTGAACGTCCTGAACGTCAACAACCACCTCCGAGCGTCGCTTAACGTCAACGTGCGGCTGGCAACCCACACTGGGTCGCATCGGTGGAGGAACCACCTCAACTGGCAGACGCGAGTAGGTTACCTCAGCGTCAACAGGGCGCACAACCGACCGGTTGGAAGGTTGTTGGCCAGAAGGTTCGGTAGCAACCTTCTCCGCATTTAAGTCCTCTATCAAGGACGCAAGCTTGGACTGCATGTCTTGCAGCAAAGCCCATTTAGGGTCTACGGGAGCAGGTGCGGCAACAGACGGGGTTAGCGACTGAGGCGGAACCGTTTACCATCCCTGAAAGCCTTGTTATGCGTGACATAATAGTACAGCAAAACTTCAAAGGCTCGAAGTTGACCTGTAAACAACTTGGAGCGTCTCCTGGCTAGGCGCCAGGGAGAGTCTACCAGAATTGAGAAGTCTATCTGGGCAGAGGCATGAACTCCCAAGCCGAGAACTTCTCTCGTGTCATATCAGACTCTCGCTCTATAAACCAGTTTAAAAGAAGGGAAAGCAAAGGCTGTATCCCCCAAATTCCTCCTGGTGAAAAACCAGTCGCCTAGCCAACGTAACGCTCTCTAGGAGAGCGAGAGAGCACTAGCTTAAAAACAACGGCTTCGAAGTAGCTAGGCCTAGTGTAAGCTCTGACGTTTAGGCGAACGAGGAGCAGCAGTTACAAAAAGATCCGGACGAAGATCCTTAAAAAAATCATCATGATTTAATTAAAGTCCATAGGAGGCTAAGCAGCTTTAGGCTCCTCTCCATCTGACAGAGTCCTCAAGGGAATATCAGTAGGAGGGAGAATAGCAACTTCCTCATCTACAGGAACCTTGTCCGATAAAAGCCGAGTCTCTCACTGGTGCATTATTAGCGGACCAGAACGCAACGTCATGTAACTGCTTGACAGTCTGTGAACTGTCAACAACTGAACTGTCAACCACAACAGCTGCGTGAGGACGCACAGCGTCCACTCGAGACTGCTTTGACTGCCTAGACTGAGCAGTCAAAACGACTCTAGAATGCGGAGGTTGACGCACAGCGTCAAAACAAGTCAACTCCGATTGTTAGTGAACGTCTTGAACGTCCACAGGAGCATCAGCAAGTGGCCTAACGTCCAAATGCGGCTGAAAAACCACACGAGACCGCATCGAGTGTGGTTCTAAACAACCTGACTGACGTGACTAAGCTACGCCAACGTCAACAGTAATCACAAAGGAACGTTAGGTTGGCTGAAAGCCAGGATATCGATGAGATAAACGGCTAGACTCAACGGACTAATCGGTAGAATAGTCTTCCATAAGGGAGGCAAGCATATACTGCATGTGCCATACAACCCATTAAGGATTAACGGAAATGGTTGTGGTAAGAGACGAGGGTAACGTCTGTGACCGCAACACTTTGCCTACAAAAAAAGACTCTCGGAGTCTGTGTTACTTTTTGTTAGGCGACGAGCAGTTATCCGATGACTGCATAGGGTCAGAGCTGTCCTAATGGTTGTAACCAGGACGCTGGACCTGTCCTGAAAGGACTGACTTTCGCTTAAGGGCTTCGAAACCTTGTGACAGGTTTCTTATGCGAAAAGCCTACGGATGACGAGGAGAAACAACGTCTCTCTCGTCTTATGGTAGGGGAGATCTTGGTAAGATACACCCGATACCATAGAGGGAAAAACGTCTGTTCGTTGGTCAAGGCCTCTCGAACCCATAAGTCGTTTGACATTACTTCTCCCCTGGGCTTGGGAGCATGTAAGAGGTCCCGGACTAGGTGAACGACAGGCACGAACAGACGAACCCTCGGACGCAACACTGTAACACTTTGCGCCTCGGACGCAACACTGTAACACTTTGCGCCTCGGACGCAACACTGTAACACTTTGCGCATATCACTTTATCACTTCGATTTTCTGTTTTGCACTAATTTCTACCTGAAACACGCAATTCTACCCTTCTTTAAAAGTTAGTAATTGCGAAATCAGTCGTATAATGCAAGCTCATTAATACCAGCAAAAAACAGAAAACATATCATTATAATACCAGCAAAAAACAGAAAACATATTTTAAGATAAAAAAAAAAAAATCAGTGGCTGGGAAAGAGACTAAACACTAGTTCATATAACTACGTTTTCAATCTCTCACCGCACATAGCCTGGGGACGAGAATAAAAACCTAAAAACGTTTTATCCTTCCTCCCCGTACAGAGACTAGGGACGCGAGTAACACGAGAACAACGTTACCCGCTTGAACGGAACGTTTTCTCTCCTCTCTCTCCCTCCGTTTCTATCTCTCTCTCTCTCTTTCTCTCTTGATTTCGCACCTAAGAGAAGAGCCCAATTATATTTCGTCAAAAAAAAAAAACATGTTATTTGACTAAAGGAAAAAACTGAAAGGTTTTTCAATAAAAAGTTCCTTTAAATTAGAATTTAAAACATTTAAGCTAAGAAAGAATGAACAAAACGTCAGAATCGATTTACTCTTACTGCAAAGTGAAACCGTGATACACTCTCTCTCTATCGTAACGATAGAGCGCATGTTGAACGTCCTAAACGTCAACAACTGCGTAGCATAAAAAAACTAAACGTTAGTTCATCTTTGAAAACAGTACGAAGACTATCAAAGAAATTCTTTCATAAAATATTACATTTAAAAAGTTTTAAATCCTTAGCTCTTTAAAAGCTAATTACGATATAAAGGGCTCAACGTTGATTAACTTCGGTTTCCAAGTTAGGACCGCCTACTCTCAGGAAAGGTCTATATAAACAAAACATTAAAATTTATTTTTATATGTTTATAATAAATGGAAAGTTAATCGAAGAGGCCTAATAAAGGCGGAGAGATATCAAATATATAGAGGAAAATCTATAACGTGATAAGAATTACTAAAAGCCTAAACACACTTCCGTCTAAGGGAAGGGTCGGCCATTTAAAAGTGAAAGAGAGTCCATACTCTCTTTGTCACCATAATTAAATCTATCCAAAACGAGTTCAAGATTTAAGATGAAGATAAAACTCCTGCATAGCGAAAGCTCAAAACTAGAATAAAGTACTTCACCAATTAGTTGTGAAAAAACTCCAGTTTAGCAACGGCGAATAAGAGCGTCTTGTCGATAGCTCGACAGAGAGAAAATTGAGTTCTTTGTTTACAATGAGTACTGGGTATCTGAACGACAGATGGCGCTGTTGAGTACACCCCCTACCTGTGTAGCGATCGCTGGCGAATTTTTCCGTAGAGTTTTTCTGTCGAGCAACAGAGTTGCAGCTATTATAATCACCGGCTAAGTTAAATATTGAAAAAATACATATCCTTTTAAAATGTTATTTGTTCCTATGCCTATACAAATCTTGTCCTCAAAAAATAGGGAGACTCCCTTATTCGTAAGAGGAAGCCCTCTAAAACAAAACTGGAAGTTCTTTTGTTCCCTAGACATGTCATCCTGCCTGGTCTACTATGGGAGTAATGAAGGAGACTTCAACAACCAGGATCCTAACAGCTAATCATGGATGTAGAAGCTGTTAGGGCCTCAGCCAGTAATGGCTTACAAGGAAGCCAGTAACAAGACATGAAACAGGGCCCATAAAGAAAAATGACCAGCCCTTCCTCCCCTTCACATTTAGATGAAGGAGTTGCTTCTAAGCAGATGCAGTCTGTAAGAAAGGTGCTCCATCATGTAACTCCCCAGCATCAGATGTCCGACCAGTGTGTAAGGGTTGTAGCTGCTGCATCCTTTTCACTGGGGCACCAGAAAGAGGTAGAAGAGCCAGTCATTCTACTGCTCCTTGAGACTTATGCCCAATGCGTTACCTTAAACGGGTACATACCAAGTCCCTGGAGCTGGGAGTGTTATAATACTACTGGGCAGCCAACTCAAGATCAGGGAAAGAGATACAATGATATGTGGACAACATCCATAAGGTACAAGAGGCAAAGGTGGTTCGACACCTTCAGCACCAAGTATGCCGTCAAGTAAACTGGAAGGCTACTGACAGTAACCCTTACGAATTGTTCCTCCAGATGGCAGAGGTATGCAACGACCAGTCGCATCTGAAAGCAAGCAGCCTCACCAAGCCAGAATGAAAAGTGTCTTATCACTACCTCCTGTTACTGCCAAGGATAATGAAAATGCTGAAAAGCTTGCACACAAAGTGTTTATTCCCCTTTGAGTACCACTGCAGTACCTGATGTGACACCAGGCAACTTGTGTTAACTTATACATAAGGATAAGAATGAGGTTTTGAACTGAAACTGGGTCTTTGTCACAGTCTATGAGACGACAAAGGCAACAAAACACCTACCTCTCTTAAATGTGTCACGATAAAAAGCCTGAGCTCTCATACTCGTGCTAATGCTAACATGAAAGAGTCTTTTGAAGGATAAAAATCCTTATGATGCCCTCCTCACATAAGCAATAAATAAGACAGCTGGTCATGGATATGTGGTTATAGGTGACCCTTGGCGGTGGGACCGTGGCTAAAGGTGACCTTCAGCTGTGGGGCCATGGCTAAAGGTGACCATTGGCTGTGGGGCAGGGGGTACAGGTGTCCATTGGCTGTGGGGCCGTGGGTACATGTGACCTTTGGCTGTGGGGCCGTGGGTACATGTGACCCTGGGCTGTGGGGCCGTGGGTACAGGTGACCCTGGGCTGTTGGGCCGTGGGTACAGGTGGCCCTTGCCTGTGGGGCCCTGGGTACAGGCGACCCTTGGCTGTGGGGCCCTGGGTACAGGCGACCCTTGGCTGTGGGGCCCTGGGTACAGGCGACCCTTGGCTGTGGGGCCCTGGGTACAGGCGACCCTTGGCTGTGGGGCCCTGGGTACAGGCGACCCTTGGCTGTGGGGCCCTGGGTACAGGCGACCCTTGGCAGTGGGGCCCTGGGTACAGGCGACCCTTGGCTGGGGGGGCCCTGGGTACAGGCGACCCTTGGCTGGGGGGCCCTGGGTACAGGCGACCCTTGGCTGTGGGGCCCTGGGTACAGGCGACCCTTGGCTGTGGGGCCCTGGGTACAGGCGACCCTTGGGTGTGGGGCCCTGGGTACAGGCGACCCTTGGCTGTGGGGCCCTGGGTACAGGCGACCCTTGGCTGTGGGGGCCCTGGGTACAGGCGACCCTTGGCTGGGGGGGCCCTGGGTACAGGCGACCCTTGGCTGGGGGGGCCCTGGGTACAGGCGACCCTTGGCTGGGGGGCCCTGGGTACAGGCGACCCTTGGCTGGGGGGCCGTGGGTACAGGCGACCCTTGGCTGGGGGGCCGTGGGTACAGGCGACCCTTGGCTGGGGGGCCGTGGGTACAGGCGACCCTTGGCTGGGGGGCCGTGGGTACAGGCGACCCTTGGCTGGGGGGCCGTGGGTACAGGCGACCCTTGGCTGGGGGGCCGTGGGTACAGGCGACCCTTGGCTGGGGGGCCGTGGGTACAGGCGACCCTTGGCTGGGGGGCCGTGGGTACAGGCGATCCTTGGCTGGGGGGCCGTGGGTACAGGCGACCCTTGGCTGGGGGGCCGTGGGTACAGGCGACCCTTGGCTGGGGGGCCGTGGGTACAGGTGACCCACGGTCATGGGAAAATGTGGCCATTGGCTGTAAGGCCATGGGCATATCTGATCGGTCCCGTTCAGGGCCACTTACAATGGATCGGTATAGTTATGGGAGCAGCTGCACTGGAGTCACGGCTTGATGCTCTGATCCATATGGGATCGTGTACTTATCGTTTTCTTCCCTCCAAAAAGAGAGATCATTCTAAGTCCTGTGGGACTTTTTATAATCAGTCTTTCTGGAGTCCTTCAACTTCTTATTCCGAGAAGAATTACAAGATTCAGAAAGGGAAGAGGCACAGGAAGGTAGCTTCACACTGCAGCATATCTTTACCCTTGATTGCTCAAGAGTTGGTGCTCAGTCCAGAAGGATAGATTACCCGATAGCAAGACAAACAGTGGTCAGTTTTGCACTCGTTTCAATTTGCTGACATACCTTGAAAGTACCGGTTTATGAGAAAACTCCTTAGCGGGTAGAAAGTGAGCAATGGTAGCAGTTAGACCAAGATCACAGGTACTGGTTGGCATGCTAGCTCCGTCAGTTATACTCTGCAATGGCATAAAGAGTAGAGTAAATGACACCCATATCAGCCTACCGTTAAGGTGCTGGAGATCCTTTACCTGCAATTAATGAAAAAGAGGTCGCTGTTATACCAGGCTCACGTTTGCTAACTAAAACCGAAGTTATCAAATGAAGTGCGAGGTCCATATCAGCACAAGAGGGTAGAGCGAAGGATACCCCTGTTAGCCTACTGTTTGGTGTTGGAGATTAATCCAGGTAGGACCATTCACCTGCAACTGATAAAAGAGCAGTGGCTGTAACATCAGCTTCATGTAGTTAAAAAACCCCAAGCTTATTGGTCGCCATTTATGTTCTGTACAGCAAAAAGCAGGCACCAGAGTAATTAACAATTATCCATATCCTGATAAGAATGAGAAAGTGGTTGCATATACTACCTCCATCCCTTAGCCTACAGTGCAGATGTTCGGTCTAAGAAAGAACGCTTAATCACTCCTGATGCAAAAGTAGTAGCCGTAACCCAGCTTTACACTCATCTGCCTGACCGCAAAAGGTACAAGTTAGCAGGTAAATACCGTCACTCCCTCTCGATGGAGGAGAGCAATTGCAATTAGTCCTGAGGAACTTTATGCAAAAGGAATTCTCATCCAACTATCTTCTTCATTATTGTCATCTTCTTAAGGAGGAAATGTTCAAAAAAAAGGAATGGAAGAGAGAAGAAATTGATAGCGAAGGAAAAGAGGGTGAACTCTTCTTACCCTTGCC
Organism: Palaemon carinicauda; assembly: GCF_036898095.1. Taxonomy (NCBI): domain Eukaryota; kingdom Metazoa; phylum Arthropoda; class Malacostraca; order Decapoda; family Palaemonidae; genus Palaemon; species Palaemon carinicauda. The sequence continues at coordinate 148,932,521 of NC_090733.1, forward strand.
AACCATTCTTCCTTGCTATCACATAGGCATTATGGTCTGGGCACCCAATAATGATAGTGCTTCCATGGAAGAGGTAACTACAAGAGCTTCCTTTGCCGCAACACAAACCACCACGCTGGGGTTTTTGTCAAAGGGGGAGAACTAGGAACCCTTACTTACACTGCACGACACAGGGATCACCATCTGGGAACACAATCAGTGCCAGGTGTGGTTAGCAGACATAATTTTCACTATCTTGCATGCAGTTATGGGCGACACTCCGTTCGAATAGGGTAACTCCCACCCGAGGCAGAGAAACTACCATGAAGTAAGATGAATCATGGTCTGAATTCATCATCTACCTGATTGGAGGAGCAACAAGACTTCAAATAGGAAGTGAATGGCTTACAGTCACCCCTTCAAAAAGGTACACAATACATTATAGTATATGGGGTTTCAAAGGTTGGCATCTTCAGAGGAACAAAATTCATTTCACCACATTTACTTTTTGGTATGCTTTCACTTACAAGTGAGAACGTTCACAAAAAACAAAAATAAGCAAACCAACATGGATCACAAACTATTGCAAGAAAACAATTGCAAGAGCAGCATGAGACATCGGTACCCATTGTGACTAAAGACAAAAGGGGTTGTTTTGAAACAGGCTTGTGGGTGGTGCTTCTTTCTCACACCACTGTTATTCACCAAATACCTTGAAAACAATTTAATGGCCATTCCAGCGCTGTTGAAGGCATATCCCTATTTTAAAGAACTAGGGTTTGTATACACATGGGGACAACTAATGATTGTTTAAATCTTGTTTACTTGCAGTATTACAAATTATCTTTAAATTCTAACCTGATTAAATTCTGGAAGAGTAAAAATCTTTAAAAGGGCATCTTGCCCTGCAGTTAAAATGCTCCCACTATCTGCACTAAAGGCAACTGCATTAATGCCCTCCCGATGAACTCGACAGCTCCTCAACTGCTTGAGCTCTGCCAGCCTTTGCCAGAAATTTCTTGATTCAGCTATGGGAGCTAGTACTTCGAAGTTTCCTAAAAAGGGTCATGAAACTAATATTACCTTCTTAAATATCACCACGAAAATAAACTTAAAATTCCAACTTTTACATTGTGTCATGGTGTTATCTTAATTACTCATGGATAAACACATTCAAACAATAACACTACAATGAGTAAGTGTGCTAAAGTAATATTCATAAAAAAAAATAGTTTCTTATAACCAAAATAATTTAGTTTTTCTAGCATGTGCTTGAATCTCTAGATTTATTACAATAAACATAACATTACAATATCTTACAGGAGTTATCAAATACAAGTGCTACAAATCTATTAAACATTTGGTGGTATTCAAACAATATGCATGGTAGTGAACTCTTATGACAAAATATCACTGATAATAGTAAAATCTCAGCTTATATGCTTTAGGAACAATCATAATTTTCCAAGCAAGAAATAATGCATTTCTTGAAAAAAAAAATAAGATTGCTGATGACAGAGTAAGGAATCCTTGTGCAAGCCATTACCAAACAAATGTCTTGTGAATCTGTGCTAACGTCCCACAATCTTACCTTCTTTATCACTCTCTATTTCCTCCTTTCCTTCACTGCTTTCACACGAATCTGTTCTAGCAGAAGTTAAATGAAGAGAATTGTAAAGACCAAATGATCGAGATCTTCTGGGATGAGGATGTTGGAAAAGCTGCTTAGGAACTTGCCCAAACTCTGTTATCTGAACTTCATGGGCCAGTCTCTCATTGAGATCAGTAATTTCTGCAAGGTCAACTGCTCCCTCATAACACAGGTAATAAAACACTGAAATAAAAAAAAGAAAAGAAAAACACTAACTTAAAACGCACAAACATATTACCAGCCAGAATTCTAAATAGTTATTTAGGATACTGTATGCTGTAACTCACCTAGAATACTAACTACAAAAATAACTAAAATTTTTATGGTAGTAGTATGGATTATAGACACAGAGAGCTCTTAGAGAGTTTCATTATGGTATGTTCAACACGAAATTGATCCAATGATAATATTTCTGAGAGGCTTACACCCATTAGAAATGCCTATTATATAAGATTATGGTATTAAATTTCTTATATAATGTATAAATTAATCTAATCATCCATCTTCTGAACTGCATAAAATATTCTACAGAGGGCTTCGAAATGTTTATGAACAAAATTATTTTAATAAACAAATTTTCATTACAAACAATACAGTATTGTTTTTCTTATTTTTCTAGCAGTTTTATTACAAATTTAGAAGCCTCATATGATTCATGTCCTTTGATTACTTAAAACCATGGAAATATTGCATAAGAAATACATCACCATAATGATCTCCAAAAGACACATTGTTCTAGAATTCTACTTAAACTGCTATAGAATAAAAAGTGTCTTTCAGTTACAGTAATAAATTATTGATACCCTTTTCACATTTCATTAATATTTACAATTTTTTTTATCTAGATTAGTGATTATGCATTTCTTTGAAAAGAGAGAGAGAGAGAGAGAGAGAGAGAGAGAGAGAGAGAGAGAGAGAGAGAGAGAGAGAGAGAGAGAGAGAGAGAGAGAGAGAGAGAGAGAGAATCAACCACAAAATTTAAAATGGAGTTTTTATGATAAAACAAAGTTTTATGAATACTTACCTGGCAGTTATATATATATATATAGCTGAGATCTCTAAATCGGCAGAATTTTTCAAAACGAGGCAACCGCCTTGTGGTGGTTGGGAGGTAGGTGGTAACACCCGTCACAGGGTGGTCCAAGGAACCATTCCCGTGTCCAAGACTTCAGTTCATCTATGCCCGACCTGTCTCCGGAGGGGAGGTGGGTGGGCCTTCGAATATATATATAACTGCCAGGTAAGTATTCATAAAACTTTGTTTTATCATAAAAACTCCATTTTTATGAATAGTACTTACCTGGCAGTTATATAAATATAGCTGATTCACACATTTGGAGGAGGGAAACAGACAGTAAACATCGCTGGGGAAACAACAAAAGAGTTGTAAGAGATAAAAACACCTTGATTCCTTGCCTGCTAAGGTAGCTGATTCAAAGGTACAGCCTTTAGAGTGGCTTTCCCTTAGGAGAGTTTATCCAGGAGTAAGCCTGCAATGCTGCAAAAAACTCAATCGAGTCTGTCAAAGGGATAAGACCAACAACTTGACTAGACTTCAGAAACTACCTTCGCCCCAAATAATAAAAACTGCAACCTTACTAAAACTAACCACCTAACCCTGCAACATAGACATAAACTATCTATCTAGACTGAGGGAACCGCACCACAAGACGAAGTCCTCAGACTATCATAAAAACACAAACCCTCATACATGCATATAAACCAAGGTTGAGTGGGGTTATTAACTCCTTGCCTAATACAGAAAACTGCAGCTATGTATGGGCCCAAGGTATAGCACTTGCCAAAGTCTACTCTCACCTCTCTAAGTTAATGAGAAGCGAAAACAGAGTTGCTCCTCCAGAAAATTGCATAACTAACATATATTCCTGATATACCAGAGAGGTAGCAATGGCTCTCACTTTGTGAGCCCGTAATTTCAACAGGGCGAAGTGTTCCTCCTCACATAAGAGGTGGGCTTCCCTAATTTTCTCCCTCAGGAAAAAGGACAAAGCATACTTAGACAGGGGTTTTTGGCGGATCTTTCACTGAACACCATAACAAGTTGGATGCACAGCTCACGTTCATAGTGTGAGCCAAAAAAAAAAAACTTTGAGGGACCTAACTGGGCAGAGGAGTCTTTCCTTCTCTCGACCCACTAGGTTCGTGAGGTTAATGACATTAAACGTCGTAGGACAGGGTTACGAAGGGTTCTCGCTCTTTACGAGAAAGATGTAACTTAAGGCACAAACTGCCCTATCCTAATTGAAGCTCACCCTCTTCCCAATCGCCTGGACTTTGCTGACCTCTTGGCATTCGCTAGAGTTATAAGGGAGAGGGTTTTCTTCGCTACAACTCGAAGAGAGGCTAGCGAGATAGGTTCAAATTTCTTGGAGCACAGAAACTTAAACATCACATCCAGGTTTAAGAGTACCTATTACGTCGTCTGAAAAGACCCAATGAGGTCCTCCAAACCTTGATTTTGGGACAACTCTAGGCCTCTATGCCTAAAGACGGCCGAGAGCATACTGCTGTATCCATTGATGGTAGATACAGACAGCTTAGCATCCTGTCTGAGGTACAGGAAGAAGTCTGCAATCTGGCTCAGAGAGGTAGTGGATGAGGAAACTTGTGCCGCCTGCACCAAGCTCTAAAGGTCTCCCACCTAGATTGGTAGACTCTTTGTGAAGAGATCCTCCTTGCTCTGGCGATAGATTTCGTCGCTTGTGCCGAAAAGCCTCGAGATCTGACAAGCTTCTAGTCAGTCTGAAGGAAGTCAGTTGAGAGCAAGGGGGGTTAGATGATACCTCTCGAAGTGGGGCTGTTTGAGAAGATCTGTACTTGCCGTAGTCTTCTTGGGAAGTCCATCAACATGCTCATCACTTCCGAAAACCATTCCCTAGCAGGCCAGAATGGAGCCGCTAGGATCATTCGCCCTGAATCGAGGAGAGCGAATTTCCTGAAGACCAGATTGATGATCTCGAATGGGGGCAACGCAAACATGTCCACCCACGTCCAATCCATCAAGAAGGAGTCCATTGCTACAGCTTCCTCGTCCGGGACTAGGGAGCAGCAGTAGGGGATCCTCTTCTTCCAGTTTGAGGCAAAAAGGTCTGTTACAGGTCTGCCCCACAACATCCAGAGACTGACAGACTTGCGGGTTGAGAGACCACTCTGAGGAAAAAACAAGTCTCTTCCTGCTGAGTATGTTTGCCCCGATGTTTCTTGCCCTAGAACAAACCTCCTTTCTAGATCCAAGAGATCAGAACGAAGGCGTCCTTGATCTCAACACACGATTCGACTAGTGTCATCACGAAGTCCTAGATTCTCATGTTCAAAGTCATGCCTCATGCTAGAACTTCGACGTCGAGCGTCCTGAAAGACGAGGCGCCAATCGTCCTGTAAGACGTGGTGCCGATAGTCCTGTAAGACGTAGAGCTTGTAAGACGTGGAGCCGAGAGGTTAACAGAGCGAGACGCTGAACGTTCTAAAAGACATGGTGCTGAGCGTCCTGGTGTCAGAAGAGACTCTTCTTGTTGACAGGAAGACCTAATTATTTGATAGGCTCAACGTTATCCAAACATCCAGATACAGGGACGCTCTGATTTCTCCAGAGAGCAGTATTCCGCTACATAAAGCAAAAGTTACGTGAACATGAGAGGGGCGGAGCTGCCAAAACACACGCCCAAACCTGACCCATTCTACACCCGTTCTTCCTTGTAAACAAACCTCAGATAAAGTTTGATTGCATATCCTGCCACTTAGACTCCTCTCTAGAACTGGGAGAGAGAATCGTTGTAGCTAAAACCTAAAGGAGGTTTCCCTATAAAAGGAAAAAGTAATCCTCCTTCAGAAGAAGTACTGACCAAAGGTCTGCTCCCCTCTTCTCCAAAGATTTTGATGTCTCCATGGAGAACTTTGACTTCTGAACGAAGGCGTAAAGAGCATTTACGTCCAGGACTGGACAAAAGACTCCCTCTCCCAAAAGAGAGACATTGAAGTTGCAAAGTCGGTTAGGCAGAAAAGTCTTATCGGAATAACTAACAAAGGAGGATTCACTAGAAAAAAGATTTCACATCCATCCTTAGTAAAAACACGGACCAAAGGTCTCCTCCTCTCCTCTCCCAGGCTCGCCAGAAGTAGCAAAGTCTGGCTCCTACTGTTGTTAGTCATCAAAGGTTTCTGTTTTAAGAAACAAAAATTAATATATTCTTAAAGCTCCATTAATAACCACGTGAAAACTCAGAGGGTGGGGAACATGGAGCAACAGAACTTAGGATCCTCTCCTTCTGTTAACCTCAAATAATTCAACAGGAGAAAAGTGATCACTAAAGTCATCCTTGACAAAGATCTTATAAGACGGGGCGTTGCCCTGAAAGGACAAGGCGGCGATCGTCCTATCATCCTGAAAACGAGGCTGCCCTCGCCCCGACAGACGAGGCTGCCCTCGCCCCGACAGACGAGGCTGCCCTCGCCCCGACAGACGAGGCTGCCCTCGCCCCGACAGAAGAGGCTGCCCTCGCCCCGACAGACGAGGCTGCCCTCGCCCCGACAGACGAGGCTGCCCTCGCCCCGACAGACGAGGCTGCCCTCGCCCCGACAGACGAGGCTGCCCTCGCCCCGAAAGACGAGGCTGCCCTCGCCCCGAAAGACGAGGCTGCCCTCGCCCCGAAAGACGAGGCTGCATTCGTCCTGTCTTGAAAGACTTAGCGCCGAGCGTTGAGGCAAAATGATATTCATTATGCCGCTCGGCGCGTTCGGTTCCAACCAGAGGGTTCATAAGGCCGACTGGTGCTCTGGGACAAAAACCAAGTCAATGATGGTTTGTAAGCATTGATATTATCAGCGAATATCTATGACTTAAAGTATTGCCATTAAAATCAAAAGTGATGCAATGCAAAACTCTAAAAGCAGTGTAAGGATCTTAACGTTCAACGCTCTTTGCTTTCCCATGGCAAGGGCGAGCATTCTTGGGAACGTTAACAGGAACGCTCGCGAGGGCGTTTGCTCGTGAGCTAACGCCTCTCATTTCCTTTCGCCGATCGACGTTCCTTCTCCCATGGGCTGGGGAGCTTGGAAGAGGTCTAAGGCTAGGAAAACGACGTCCACTGTGCTGAAAGAATGCCTAATTTAGCACTGAAACTTGCACTATAAACTCTTACACAAAAGACCATAATTAGTCCTGCCCGTTGTGAGAGAACTTATTCTTCTGCCACAGGCTTGAATGAGAAAGCAAAATCGTCTCTAGTACTTGCTATATAAACTGTAATAAAATATTTTTATAAAATATTAAACTGACATTTCCATAATAAAATAAACTTCCAAACATACTTACCCGGCGGTCACAAAAAGAAAAAACCACCGGGCAAGAGTTGAGATTAAAAATAGATGTTGAACACACTCACCTGGTAGTTACATATAACCAACGGTAAAATTAAATGTCATAAATACCTACCCGGTAGTTACATACAAACGCCGGGAAAGTTATATGTTAAAGATTAAAATGAACAGAAAAAGGGAAAACAAATGTAATCCACAATTAATTCAAAGGGTTTTCAAAAACAGCGAGTTGTAATGATAAAAAGAACAGATATAGCAATAATGTATCTATATAAATAAATGTAAACAATAGGAACATATAAATGAAAATACTACTAAAACTAGAATTCCCATATCGTTGTTGTTGGAGTATAATAGCCAACACTTTAATTCCCATATCGAAAAGAACGCTACCAAGGCATGTTGGGACTGCACCGATAGTAACGAGTAACAGCGTAAATTAACCATACGCTAGTTCTATTCAATTTATGAAATTAGATCGATGATTTAAAGAACGAATACCAAATGGACAAATATTTCTTTAAAATTTTACATTAAAAGTTAAAAAACTTATATAAGTGGAATTCCTCCCATTCTTTACATAAAAGAAATAAAGAGAATTTGCAAGACATACATGAAGATTACGTCACACAACTGTGACGTCATAGAGTTGCCGGAACGGATTTCCGTCATCAGGATTAAAAACTTTGCACCTAAAATATAGTGCACAAACAAAACCTCTGCATACAAACTGTGAGGATCAACCGACACTTTCGGTAACCTCACCTTGCATACATCACTCGCACAAACACGAAAATTAAGTTATCACTCATGATAAACAAAGTAAATAATAAAACACGATTGCCAAATCCCTAAATCAGTGTACTTCACCAAACGAAGTCCAAAAAGGCGAAGAAGGGAAAATGATTCGAAAAACTCAATGGTGGACCGACGATGTTTTCGATCCAGCCGGCAGAGATGAACTGAAGTCTTGGACACGGGAATGATTCCTTAGACCACCCTGTGATGGGTGTTACCACCTACCTCCCAACCACCACAAGGCGGTTGCCTCGTTTTGAAAAATTCTGCCGATTTAGAGATATCAGCTACATATATATAACTGCCAGGTAAGTACTATTCATAAAATTGAATAATTATTCCACTGTTCAAGAGAATATATGGATATTTTGTTGCCGTTTAAAGCTTATTTCTGAACAAACCTTCAGTGTAATAAGCAGTACTCTGTATAACAAACAAACCAAACTATAAATAATGAATATGTTCCATACAATAAAACTTGCCGCTCTACATATTCTCAAATGTTACTTTCAATACTACTCACAATTATCTGCTTTTTCTGCTTCCTCTCCATTCTGCTTGTACCCAAATATCAAGTCTATCCAGTGGTGAAGATTGTTTGAAACATAATCACTTTCCAGCGCTTCTCTCATTTTCTTGAGAACACCTTGTGGTCCTGTGGAAATTTATACATAATAGTATTGTATGTAAGTCTGAATATTATTTCCCCACTAATCTTTAAACTATGTCTGGTAAGTATATTATTTTAATATATCAGTGCAATTAAAATCTTTTAAAGTAAAATTAATAGAATGACTACAATAGTACCTCGGTATAAGAGTTTAATCCATACCAGAAAGAAGCTCATAACCCAAAAAGCTTGAAAACCAAAACAATTTTCCCATAAGGGAATTCATTCAGTGCATTTCACACGTTCATAAATATACATATTGTACAGTTATTTTTAAAGTTTTTTAATAACAATTATTGAACAATTTATAACCCCTAATATAAAAAAGAATACAGATGACTTATTCCGAATAAAAAATATAAAAAAAAACACTAAAAATATTTACTATCTAGCACAGCAATTAGATGAAAAATTCTACATGGAAATTTTCTCCTCATCTGATGGGACACTAAAGGATGTACGAATAATTTTTCACGCGAGCATGATTAATTACCGGTACTTAGATTATGTTGTTGTTCTGGTGATGGATGGCTGTATTAATATCGCCCTATTAGCAAGAGATGATTTTTTCCCTCTGGAACATTCATTGCAAGTGAAATAATCCCGGAAAGCAACTTGACCATACACTGGGCCGACACTGCACGTTTCAGCGGTTCTTGCCAGTCGGCTTAATATGTACAGTAGCGTGTAAGTACTGTACGTACAGTACACTATGTGACACTAAGGGGTACCTATAGTTGACCTACCTGTATATGGCTTTTTTCTGAACCTCAAATCCTAATTACCCTAACACTCATTTTTTATTTTTCTTTGGTAAAAGCTTTCAACCATTTTCCCTTTTACAAAATACCTAATGGCTTTAGTCAAGTGTCTTTTTCTATAAAAAAAATTGATAATACGAAAAATGATACCAAGGACTCGAGCCCAATTTTTTTAGACATGCACCTACGGTAGTTTAAAAACCGACTGCAATCGCACGTAAAAAGTTATACTGCACTGTATGTAGTAAAGTATAATATTCATTGACATATCTCAACTCGTAGCAAACATTTGAAGCATTTAATTACACCAGAAAAATTCTGCTCATCATGGAAGTCTCATTCATATAGCAGGCTACTTGTCCACCAAAAACAAGCATACTGAGGGAAATTTTTGCTTGTAGACCAATGCAAAGAAGGTATACTGAAATGGAATTTCATAGCCGTAAACCGAAATTAACATACAGTACACAGAGTTACTCGTAAACAGGGGTATTACTGTACTCTTAAAATTTTCATTAAGCTCTCAAATACAGTATTGTAACATTAATTAAACCAATTACATCAGTAAACTAATAAAATCTCTTACCATCAGCCCAAGGTGGCAGCTCTACATTGCCAACGGCCTTCCCATTCTGACGCATACCAAAATTGATACCTTGAAAATTACACAAAAAATCTCCCGTTCCTTCATCATTGTAGAACTCTGGTATTAGTTCCTTGAAATCTGAAGGATTTGTTGTGACATTATCCCAGGTATCAGCCAAACTGAAAAAAGGTAGATAACTTTAGAAAATATTTAAGGGTTTTAGGCATATGTTTCTCAGCATACCATTAACCAAGTCTATGATAAGTATACCAGACAAATGTGAATTTAAATTAGCAATAATACCAAGTATTACCTATTGAACATTCTGTCGGGATGATCAAAACGACCATTCTGTAAACAAAGCATATACTGGGGATACTCTCGTACAAGATAATAGAGCACAAAGCCTGGAGTAGAATAGTGCGATCCATAAAGAAACCTTGGTTCAGGCATGTCCTTACAACGTTCCTGTAAGGCAAAATTCACAAAATCAGTTTACAATTAATTTTTTTGTCATCTTTACCTTATTACAGCAATAAAATCACAGGTTTCATGTATTATGTCAAATATACTGTAATCAATCACAAATACTGTATTTCATTTGCTGTAGACTTAAATAAAGTAAGAACAAAAATCCTACCTTTAATCGTTTAAGTCTTTCTTCATTCAAGGCACCAACAGGTTTAGACAGATCCCTATAAATTCCAGGGTCTGTTAAGTCTAATGTTTCACTAACATAATCGGCCAACACCCAGGGAAAAACTGGGTACTGGGTGAGATCATTCACACTTCTGTCTGCTTGTCTGGTGGAAAGAAATATTCTTAGAATATATGATAATGAACTACCGTATAATTTAGGAAAAGTATAAACCATATGTAAATATAACTAGCTCTGGCAACTAGTCCATTCAACTTTTTGGTACCAAGGTGGTTTCTCTCTTTATAGTTTCAAACTAAAATATACCTAAAAGCCTAAAGAATTTAGTAAAAGTGGATTAAAGCTTTGAATTGAATAGGGAAAATATTACAATCTGTTATTGGCTTTGCTATCTTTGTAAAAGTAGTTACTGTATTTTTGGGGTTAAGTGCTGTGTGGTCTCCAAGGACTTCCCTATGAAGGGCTAGAACAGAGAATCAAAATCAAAACTCCTTTATTACTATTCAGAATAGCAATACTGTATTCAGATTATCAATAACCTCTTTTATGAAGATTGCACAGCTAATAAGATTGTGATATTTTCCTTATTCAACTCAAATTTAATTCATTATAGCTTAAGAGCGTCATTTTTAGTTTTGCCGAAAGCAAGCCTTTCAAGAAACAAGTATTGGTATGAAATATTCATTGCTGTATCGCTTTACCTCTAACTGGACTGATCACTATGAATAAGAAAGAAAGGCAATGTGGAAGAAGTTGGAGAGCTAAGATTAAGAGAAAAAATAAGACCAGTAAAAGGCAAATAGTAGAAATTAATGTAAATGTTAACTAAAGGGTTACTACAATAAACCTTTCATACTGATAAGCAAAATAAAAGTGATACTCTCAATCAGGCTATAAGGAGGTATTACATGATAATGGTAACCAAACAAAAAACTTACCGGTTTAAATGACATAGGTAGTCATAATTGGAAATTGCTCCAGCTTGCCATTGGTAACTGATGTTATCTTGCTGTGTATCATCTAAATTCAAACCTTTTAGTTCAAGTAGTGCCTCATACAACTTGTCCCTTTCATCAGTTTCCTTAGAAGAAAAATCCTCTGATAACATCATAAAATAATGGACAAAATCTATTGGTACTGACATTTACTCAATATTTTAGAGTAAAATATATTTAAAAATCAAAATTTAGGTTTACATAAAAGTATTAACATATCATATCCAGGTACATAATTCATAACATTATTATAACAAATAGAAATATAACTTCGTTACTTATTAAAAATTTAGGCTTAATCAACATACAGAGAACTTTAAGAATAAAGGTACCCTGTACTATATTCTGTTTCTACCAATTTTCTAATACCTTTGGGTGAAGAATCAAAAAAGTTTTGAATGATCATATCTGAAAATATAAGTAGTAATAAAGACTATTGAGTTTATTACTAATTTCTTTTCCCGTACGGTAAACTGCAAATAGAGAACCTCATGATGTGGTTAGTCAAAAGCACCCTGAACTCTTAAATTTTGATACCTTGGAAATGGTAATTTCATTTTTCATTGTACTGTACACAGAGTAAACTGGTCAAATCTATGACTGAGCAATTCCCGGATTAATAATTGTTAAAAGATCCAAATGCTATTAACAATTTTAGATTACTCCAAGGAAGTTTGTTATCAAGAAACTATATTTTCCATATGAAAAAACTTACCTTAAAGGTAAGAAGGAGATGTTTCACCATACAACTATCTCGACAGTAGAGTTCAAGTCCCTGCAGAGGTGAAAAAATATCCTTTAAAATAATCTTATCTGTATCTTCTGTAATATGGTTGCCATGACCAAGAGTAATGGAGCCATCTTTAATATATAATTAATGTCAACACTGCCATTTGCACACCAAGTATCTCTACTTTTAATTTTGAAGGGAATGTAACTTTATTGCTAAATGCTAAATCTTGCAAATACTGTATTCTATAAGAAACTGCTATACATATGAAATTTACAAAATTGAATAATTAATTGGAAAGGAGTAAAATAACTCTTGCTGTCTGCTGTACTGTACTGTAACAAACAATTTTAATAATAAAATTGCATTTTATTACATTCACTAGGCATTCATATTGCTTCTCTCCCAAAGCAGGTTAAATATTAACATTTACCCTTAAACTAAACATGTTTTCTTTCACTGTAATTGTCTTGTCTCTATAGTGTGGTATTGGGATCATATGACTGTGCATGGCAACACTACTACACAGGTAGATCATATACCTTTATCTTTCAGTCAAAGTTGAAACCATTTCTACAATCTTATTACATCACTTGTTTGTTGAGTAATGTAGGCCATTTATATGAATGCCAGATGAGTACAGTTATAAATAATTTCATTACAAAAATTCTGTCTACTGTATTTCCACAAACCTTCTCTGGCGTTCATATTGCTGACCCTCGCATTGAGATGGAAGTGGGATAGTGAAGAAAGATTCAGGAAATCTAAAGCTCTAGCCTACTTATGCAATTTAAATTAATACTCAACTTTACTCAAAATGTTATTTTCATTAGTAAAATAAATTTTTGAATATACTTACCCGATAATCATGTAGCTGTCAACTCCATTGCCCGACAGAAATCTACGGACGGGATACGCCAGCGATCGCTATACAAGAGGGGGGTGTACTCACCAGCGCCATCTGTGGTCAGGTACTCCAGTACTTCTTGTCAACACCACCTCAATTTTTTCCTCGGTCCACTGGTTCTCTATGGGGAGGAAGGGTGGGTCAATTAAATCATGATTATCGGGTAAGTATATTCAAAAATTTATTTTACTAATGAAAATAACATTTTTCAATATTAATCTTACCCGATAATCATGTAGCTGATTCACACCCAGGGGGGTGGGTGAAAACCAGTATACATGTTAATCAAGAAGCTAAGTATCCCGTATTTCATTTTTATCAGTTATTCAAAATAACAAATGAAATTATAAGTACCTGGTAAGGAAGTCGACTTGAACCATTACTCTGCCTTTAATAAGTACGTCTTCCTTACTGAGCGCAGCGGTCCTCTTAGGAGGCTGAACAACTCTTAGGTGCTGAAGTATAAAGGGCTGCAACCCATACTAAAGGACCTCATCACAACCTCTAACCTAGGCGCTTCTCAAGAAAGAATTGACCACCCGCCAAATCAACTAGGATGCGGAAGGCTTCTTAGCCCACCGTACAACCCAAAACAACAATAAAAGCATTCAAGAGAAAGGTTAAAAAGGTTATGGGATTATGGGAATGTAGTGGCTGAGCCCTCACCTACTACTGCACTCGCTGCTACGAATGGTCCCAGGGTGTAGCAGTTCTCATAAAGAGACTGGACATCTTTGAGATAGAATGATGCAAACACTGACTTGCTCCTCCAATAGGTTGCATCCATAATACTCTGCAGAGAACGGTTCTGTTTGAAGGCCACTGAAGTAGCCACAGCTCTCACTTCATGTGTCCTTACCTTCAGCAAAGCAAGGTCTTCATCCTTCATGTGAGAATGAGCTTCTCTAATCAGAAGCCTTATGTAGTAAGAAACTGCGTTCTTAGACATAGGCAGCGAAGGTTTCTTAATAGCACACCATAAGGCCTCTGATTGTCCTCGCAAGGGTTTTGACCTTTTAAGATAGTACTTAAGAGCTCTGACAGGGCAAAGTACTCTCTCCCGTTCGTTACCCACCATGTTGGAAAGGCTAGGAATTTCGAACGATTTAGGCCAAGGACGTGAAGGAAGCTCATTTTTTGCCAAAAAACCGAGCTGTAAGGAACATGTAGCCGTTTCAGATGTGAAACCTATGTTCCTGCTGAAGGCGTGAACCTCACTTACTCTTTTGGCTGTTGCAAGGCAGACGAGGAAAAGAGTTTTGAGAGTGAGGTCTTTGAAAGAGGCTGACTGGAGAGGTTCAAATCTAGATGACATAAGGAACCTTAGGACTACGTCTAGATTCCAGCCTGGAGTGGACAAGCGACGTTCTTTAGAGGTCTCAAAAGACCTAAGGATGTCCTGCAGATCTTTGTTGGAGGAAAGATCCAAGCCTCTGTGGCGGAAAACCGCTGCCAACATACTTCTGTACCCCTTGATCGTAGGAGCTGATAGAGATCTAACATTCCTAAGATGTAACAGGAAGTCAGCAACTTTGGGTTACAGTGGTACTGGTAGAGGAAACTGCATTGGTTCTGCACCAGCTTCGGAAGACTTCCCACTTAGATTGATAGACTCTGCGAGTGGATATCCTCCTTGCTCTGGCAATCGCTCTGGCTGCCTCCTTCGAAAAGCCTCTAGCTCTAGAGTCTTTCGATAGTCTAAAGGCAGTCAGACGAAGAGCGTGGAGGCTTGGGTGTACCTTCTTTACGTGAGGTTGACGTAGAAGGTCCACTCTTAGAGGGAGAGTCCTGGGAACGTCGACCAGCCATTGCAGTACCTCTGTGAACCATTCTCTTGCAGGCCAAAGGGGAGCAACCAACGTCAGCCGTGTCCCTTCGTGAGAGACGAACTTCTGTTGATGATCTTGAACGGCGGGAATGCATAAAGATCGAGGTGGGACCAATCCAGCAGAAAAGCATCCACGTGAACTGCTGCCGGGTCTGGAATCGGGGAACAGTACAATGGGAGCCTCTTGGTCATCGAGGTAGCGAACAGATCTATAGTTGGCTGACCCCACAGGGCCCAAAGTCTGCTGCACACGTTCTTGTGAAGAGTCCATTCTGTGGGGATGACTTGACCCTTCCTGCTGAGGCGATCTGCCGAGACATTCATATCGCCCTGAATGAACCTCGTTACCAGCGTGAGCTTTCGACTTTTTGACCAAATGAGGAGGTCCCTTGCGATCTCGAACAGCTTCCTCGAATGAGTCCCTCCCTGCTTGGAGATGTACGCCAAGGCTGTGGTGTTGTCGGAGTTCACCTCCACCACCTTGTTTAGCAGGAGGGACTTGAAGTTCATTAAGGCCAGATGAACTGCCAACAACTCCTTGCAATTGATGTGAAGCGTTTCCTGTTCCTGGTTCCATGTCCCCGAGCATTCCTGTCCGTCCAATGTCGCGCCCCAGCCCGAGTCTGATGCGTCCGAGTAGAGATGAAGGTCGGGGGTCTGAACAGCTAATGAGAGACCCTCCTTGAGAAGAATGTTGTTCTTCCACCACGTTAGAGTAGCCCTCATCTCTTTGGAAACAGGAATAGAGACCGCCTTGAGCGTCATATCCTTGTTCCAGTGAGCTGCTAGATGGTACTGAAGGGGGCGGAGGTGGAGTCTCCCTAACTCGATGAACAGGGCTAGCGATGAAAGAGTCCCTGTTAGACTCATCCACTGCCTCACCGAGCATCGGTTCTACTTCAGCATGCTCAGGATGCACTCTAGGGCTTGGTTGATTCTTGGGGCCGACGGAAAAGCCCGAAAAGCTCGACTCTGAATCTCCATTCCCAGGTAAACGATGGTTTGGGAAGGAACGAGCTGGGACTTCTCTAAATTGACCAAGAGACCCAGTTCCTTGGTCAAATCCAAAGTCCATCTGAGACTCTCCAGACAGCGACGACTTGTGGGGGCTCTTAAAAGCCAGTCGTCTAAATAAAGGGAGGCTCTGATGTCTGCCAAGTGAAGGAATTTCGCAATATTCCTCATCAGTCGCGTAAACACAAGAGGTGCCGTGCTTAGGCCAAAGCACAGGGCTTGGAACTGGTACACAACCTCTCCAAAGACGAATCTCAGAAAAGGTTGGGAGTCTGGATGGATGGGAACGTGAAAGTAGGCGTCTTTCAGATCCAACGAGACCATCCAGTCCTCCTGCCTGACCGCTGCTAGGACCGACTTCGTCGTCTCCATTGTGAACGTCTGCTTGGTGACATAAGCATTGAGCGCACTGACGTCCAGCACCGGTCTCCAACCTCCTGTCTTCTTGGCCACCAGGAAGAGACGGTTGTAAAAGCCCGGGGATTGATGGTCCCGGACTATCACCACTGCCTCCTTCTGTAACAGGAGCGACACCTCTTGATGTAATGCTAGCCTCTTGTCCTTCTCCTTGTAGTTGGGAGAGAGGTTGATGGGAGATGTGGTCAGAGGGGGATTGCGGCAGAACGGAATTCTGTAACCCTCCCTTAGCCACTTGACAGACTGAGCGTCTGCACCTCTTCTTTCCCAGGCTTGCCAGAAGGTCTTGAGTCTGGCTCCTACAGCTGTCTGGAGAGGAGGGAAGTCAAAGCTTGCTTTTCGTGGACTTGGCACCTTTCTTGGACTTGCCCCGGTGACTGTCTGCACGGGAACTTCCTCGGCTGGGGGCTCTGCCACGAAAGGGCGGAATGAATCTGGTAGCAGGTGTGTCAGCCACAGGGGTGCGGTAAGATCTCGGCACTGAAGGTACGGTTTTAGCCTTACGTGCTGAAGAGGCCATGAGGTCATGCGTATCTTTCTGGATAAGAGCCGCAGCCATCTCCTTGATTAGCTCCTCCGGAAACAGGAACTTGGAGAGAGGAGCAAACAGCAACTGTGACCTCTGGCAAGGGGTGATACCAGTAGATAAGTAGGAGCATAGATGTTCCCTTTTCTTGAGGACTCCCGAGACAAAAATAGAAGCAAGTTCGCCAGAACCATCGCGAATTGCTCTGTCCATACAGGACATGATCAGCATGGCCGAGTCTTTGTCAGAAGGGGCAGTCTTCTTGCTCAAGGCCCCCAGGCACCAATCGAGGAAATTAAAAATTTCGAAGGCGCGAAAGACTCCCTTCAACAAGTGGTCCAGATCAGAAAAAGTCCAGCAGACCTTCGAGCGTCTCATAGCCGACCTACGGGGAGAGTCAACCAAACTTGAGAAGTCGGCCTGGGCAGAGGCAGGGACCCCCAAGCCAGGTTCCTCTCCCGTGGCATACCAGACGCCCAACTTAGAAGCCAGCTTAGGAGGAGGAAACACAAAAGATGTCCTTCCCAGTTGCTGCCTGGACTGCAACCAATCCCCTAAAACCCTCAAAGCTCTCTTTGATGATCTGGCGAGGACAAGCTTGGTGTAGGCAGACGTAATAGGCTGCATGCCTAGAGAAAACTCGGATGGAGGAGAACGAGGGGTTGCAGAAACGAAGTGTTCAGGGTATAACTCTCTGAACAGAGTGAGGACCTTACGAAAGTCTAAGGAAGGTGGCGACGACTTGTGTTCCTCCACATCAGAAGAAGGATCATCCAGGTGAGCAGCTTCATCCTCAGAAACCTCATCTCCTGAGAGTTGAGAAGCGAGAGGTAACGGTATAGCGGCATGCTGAATGGCTGAATCCTGAAGAACGGGTGCATGCGCACTTGCGGATCCATCATCACGCCTCTGCTGAAGAGGATGAGGGCTGGCAATGACAAAGTCATGAGGCTGGGGTGAAGGAGGTTCTGCGGAGGTCTGAGGAGCAAGCGTGGTCAGAAGCGAATGCTGTAAGGCATGAGGCTCATGCTGCATGGTATGCGGTTCATGTTGAATGGGAAGAGGCTCATGCTGCGAAGAATGCGGCTGCTGCATGCGTTGAGGAGGCTGCCTCATAGCATGAGGTTCCTGCCTCAAGGGTTGCGTCTGCCTCAAGGGTTGAGGAGGTTGCTGCGCCGAGAGAGGCTCTTGCCTCAAGGGTTGAGGCGGTTGCCGCATAGCATGAGGTTGCTGCCTCATGGGTAGAGGAGGTTGCCGCAACGCATGAGGCTCCTGCCTCATGGGTAGAGGAGGTTGCCGCATAGCATGAGGCTCCTGCCTCAAGGGTTGAGGAGGTTGCCGCATAGCAAGAGGCTCCTGCCTCAAGGAAAGAGGAGGTTGCTGCATAGCGCTGGTACCTGGCAACTCCCAATGCGGCAGCTCACGCATGGAGGCAGGAGGAGCCTCAACATCATACGTCTGGCAGGGTGGACTGCGCAGAGGTGGAGGAGCGCTCGCAGGAGGAGGTGTGCTAACCTTCTCTGCCTGAAACTCCTGCATCAAAACCGCAAGCTGAGACTGCATTGTCTGCAGCATAGACAACGTGGGATCAACAGAAGTTGGAGCAGAGGCCTGTTGAGGCATCGCTTTACCTCTCTTAGGAGGTGTGCAGTCATCAGATGACTGCGGCGAGTCCGAACTGGCCCAGTGGCTACACCTGGGCCGTTGGACTCGCTCGGCCGGGACCTTACGTTTAAGAGGTCTTGAGACCTGGGTCCAGCATTTCCTCCTGGAAACTTCTTCCGCAGACGAGGAATTTAAGGGCTCAATCGTCTGGGAGTGGAAGTGACGATCTCTATCAGATACGCCCGCAACCACTGAGGATACAACTGTGCGCCGATCAAGGCCTGCCGAACCCTTTTGCCCTTCGACGTTGCTTCTCCCCTGGGCTTGGGAGCTTGCAAGAGGTCCCGGACTGGGAGGACGACTGGCACGCACAGAAGTATCCTCATGCGCAACACTGACACTGACACTAGGCACAGCACTGGCACTAACACTTCCCACTGCACTTTTCACTTTAAGTTCCTTGACATCTGCCAAGAGAAGATTGTGGTCACTCACTAAAGACTCCACCTTATCACCAAGAGCCTGAATGGCACGTAACATATCCGACATATCAGGCTGAGCACTCGTAGTAGGTTCGGGGGTCACCACTACAGGGGAAGGAAAAGGTTGAGGATCATGGGGGGAGGAATAAACCAAAGAGCGAGAAGAACTCCTCCTAACTCTCTCCCTCTCTAACCTAGTCGTATACTTGAGGAATTCATTAAAATCGAATTCCGAAAGCCCAGCACATTCCCCACATCGATCTTCCAACTGACAGGATTTTCCCCTACAGTCGGAACAAACGGTGTGAGGATCAACAGAGGCCTTCGGAAGACGCCTATTACAAGTCCTAACACTACATCGCCTAATTTTAGGAGCTTGAGAGTGGTCGGACATCTTGAATTTAGAGAACAGTCAAGGGGGAATTCCAAAGTAAAGCAAAGATCGTTAACCAATAAATCAATTTAATTCCAAAAGCTATCTAAGCTAAGGGAAAAGCTTCCTGTATAGCGAAGGCTAAATTTTAGAGCAAATACTTCACCAAAACCGTGAACAAAGACTCCAAAATCAACAGCGTATCCATGTAGGTCTTGCCGGCGGCACGACAGAGGAAAAATTGAGGTGGTGTTGACAAGAAGTACTGGAGTACCTGACCACAGATGGCACTGGTGAGTACACCCCCCTCTTGTATAGCGATCGCTGGCGTATCCCGTCCGTAGATTTCTGTCGGGCAACAGAGTTGACAGCTACATGATTATCGGATAAGATTAATATTGAAAAAACTACTTTAATGGTAATTCACTGTAAACTAAAAGAACAGTAACAACTTGTGCATGCATCCTAGTTGAAAATGAAGCATCTAAAGACTCCCGAGTAGCTAGACTTCAACGGAAATATTTCAGTTTTCGCTTATCGTATTCATCTACCGGTAATACTATAAGAATATGAAATGACACTTCCCCGAAACAAAGCAATGTTAACCCTTTTACCCCCAAAAAGGACGTACTGGTACATTTCACAAAACTCATCCCTTTACCCCCATGGACATACCGGTACGTCCTTATAAAAAACTGCTATTTACATTTTTTTTTCTTTGCATATTTTTGATAATTTTTTTTGAGAAACATGTTATTTTTATTAGTAAAATAAATTTTTGAATATACTTACCCGATAATCATGTAGCTGTCAACTCTGTTGCCCGACAGAATTCTATGGAGGGATACGCCAGCTATCACAATACTAGAAGGGGGTGTACTTACCAGCGCCACCTGTGGCCAGGTACTCAAGTACTTCTTGTTGACACCTCCTCAATTATTCCTCGGTCCCACTGGTTCTCTATGGGGAGGAAGGGAGGGTCAATTAAATCATGATTATCGGGTAAGTATATTCAAAAATTTATTTTACTAATAAAAATAACATTTTTCAATATTAAACTTACCCGATAATCATGTAGCTGATTCACACCCAGGGGGGTGGGTGAAAACCAGTGTACAAGATTAAAGGATAGCTAAGTATCCCATATTTCATATAACAGTTATCTCAAATAACAATGAAATAATAAGTACCTGGTAAGGAAGTCGAATTGAACCGTTACTCTGTCTCTTTTTTAAGTTCGTCTTCCTTACTGAGCGCAGCGTTCCTCTTGGAGGCTGAATCAACCCAAAGGTGCTAAAGTATACAGGGCTGCAACCCATACTAAAGGACCTCATCACAACCTTTAACCTCGGCGCTTCTCAAGAAAGAATTGACCACCCGCCAAATCAACAAGGATGTGGAAGGCTTCTTAGCCGACCGAACAACCCATAAAAAGTATTCAAGAGAAAGGTTAAAAAGTTATGGAATTATGGGAATGTAGTGGCTGAGCCCTCGCCTACTACTGCATTCGTTGTTACGAATGGACCCAGGGTGTAGCAGTACTCGTAAAGAGACTGGACATCTTTGAGATGGAATGATGCGAACACTGACTTGTTTCTCCAATAGGTTGCATCCATAACACTCTGCAGAGAACGGTTCTGTTTGAAGGCCACTGAAGTAGCCACAGCTCTCACTTCATGTGTCCTTACCTTCAGCAAAGCAAGGTCTTCTTCCTTCAGATGAGAATTTGCTTCTCTAATCAGAAGCCTGATGTAGTAAGAAACTGAGTTCTTAGACATTGGTAGAGAAGGCTTCTTGATAGCACACCATAAGGCTTCTGATTGTCCTCGTAATGGTTTTGACCTTCTTAGATAGTACTTAAGAGCTCTAACAGGGCAAAGTACTCTCTCTAGTTCGTTCCCCACCATGTTGGACAGGCTTGGGATCTCGAACGACTTAGGGCAAGGACGGGAAGGAAGCTCGTTTTAGCCAAAAAAAACCGAGCCGCAAGGAACATGTAGCCGTTTCAGATGTGAAACCTATGTTCCTGCTGAAGGCGTGGATCTCACTTACTCTTTTACCTGTTGCTAAGCACACGAGGAAAAGAGTTTCTAATGTGAGGTCCTTAAAAGAGGCTGATTGGAACGGTTCAAATCCTGATGACATTAGGAACCTTAGGACCACGTCTAGATTCCAGCCTGGAGTGGACAACCGACGTTCCTTTGAGGTCTCAAAAGACCTAAGGAGGTCCTGTAGATCTTTGTTGGAGGAAAGATCCAAGCCTCTGTGGCGGAAAACCGCTGCCAACATACTTCTGTAACCCTTGATCGAAGGAGCTGATAGGGATTTTACGTTCCTTAGATGTAACAGGAAGTCAGCAATCTGGGTTACAGTGGTACTGGTTGAGGAAAACTGCATTGGCCTTGCACCAGCTTCGGAAGACTTCCCATTAAGACTGATAGACTCTGAGAGTGGATGTCGTCCTTGCTCTGGCAATCGTTCTGGCTGCCTCCTTCGAAAAGCCTCTAGTTCTTGAGAGACTTTCGATAGTCTGAAGGCAGTCAGACGAAGAGCGTGGAGGTTTGGGTGTACCTTCTTTACGTGAGGTTGACGCAGAAGGTCCACTCTAGGAGGAAGAGTCCTGGGAACGTCGACCAGCCATTGCAGTACCTCGGTGAACCCTTCTCTCGCGGGTCAGAGGGGAGCAACCAACGTCAACCGTGTCCCTTTGTGAGAGGCGAACTTCTGAAGTACCCTGTTGACAATCTTGAACGGCGGGAATGCATACAGGTTGAGATGGGACCAATCCAGCAGAAAGGCATCCACGCGAACTGCTGCTGGGTCTGGAATCGGAGAACAATACAAGAGGAGCTTCTTGGTCATCGAGGTAGCGAATAGAACTATGGTTGGCTGACCCCACAGGGCCCAAAGTCTGCTGCAAACATTCTTGTGAAGGGTCCACTCTGTGGGGAAGACCTGACCCTTACGGCTGAGGCGATCTGCCATGACATTCATATCGCCCTGAATGAGCCTCGTTACCAGCGTGAGCTTTCGATCTTTGACCAAATGAGGAGGTCCCTTGCGATCTTGAACAACTTCCTCGAATGAGTCCCTCTCTGCTTGGAGATGTAAGCCAAGGCTGTGGTGTAGTCGGAGTTCACCTCCACCACCTTGTTAAGCTGGAGGGACTTGAAGTTTATCAAGGCCAGATGAACTGCCAACAACTCCTTGCAATAGATGTGAAGTGTCCTTTGCTCCTGATTCCATGTTCCCGAGCATTCCTGTCCGTCCAGTGTCGCACCCCAGCCCGTGTCCGATGCGTCCGAGAAGAGACGGTGGTCGGGGGTCTGAACAGCCAAAGGTAGACCTTCCTTGAGAAGAATGCTGTTCTTCCACCACGTTAGAGTAGACCTCATCTCTTCGGAAACAGGAACTGAGCCTGTCTCTAGCGTCATGTCCTTTATCCAGTGAGCAGCTAGATGATACTGAAGGGGGCGGAGGTGGAGTCTCCCTAACTCGATGAACAGGGCCAGCGATGAAAGTGTCCCTGTTAGACTCATCCCCTGCCTGACTAAGCATCGGTTCCTTCTCAGCATGCTCTGGATGCATTCTAGGGCTTGGAAGATCCTTGGGGCCGACGGACAAGTCCGAAAAGCTCGACTCTGAAGATCCATACCCAAGGAAACAATGGTCTGGGATGGAACTAGCTGAGACTCCTCAAAATTGACCAGGAGGACCAGTTCCTTGGTCAGAACCATAGTCCATTTGAAAATCTCCAGACAGCGACGACTTGTGGGAGCTCTTAAAAGCCAGTCGTCTGACGGAGCCGGACACAAGATCATGATACTGCTGCACAGTCTGTAAACTGTCAATCATGGGCAAGCGAGGAAGTACAGTGACAACCCGAATCTGTCTAGACTATCTGGGTCGTACAGACAACTCCTTAACGGGTTGCTGAGGTAGCCGCACTGCGTCACAACAAGTCCCTTCTGTTGGTTGTTGAACGTCTTCCCCGTGACACATTGACTCCGTAAACAAAAAATCCTCTAACAAGGACTAAGCTTGGACTGCATGTCATGCAACACAGCTCAAGGTCTATGGGAGCAGGTGTGGTAACAGACGGGATTAGCGGCTGAAGTGGAACCATTACCTTCCCTGTAAGCATGTTATGCTTAAATAAAAGTCCATAAGAGGTTATGCAGCTAAAGGCTCCCTCCAAATGACAGAGTCCTCAAGGGAATATCAGAAGGAGGGAGAAAAGAACTTTCTCATCTACAGGGACCTTATCCTAGAAAAGCTAAGTTCTCTGAGTGAGGGTTCACTGGTGCAAAAGCAGCAGACTAGAAGGCAACGTTATGAAACTGCTTGACAGTCTAGTGAGTTGGCAACAACCCAAGATATGTTGAGAAGCATGCGGTAAGGTATGCAAAGTATGATGAATGCAGAGTATGCTGTATGCAGAGCATGCTGTATGAAGAGCATGTTGTATGCAGAGCATGCTGAATGCAGAGCATGTTGTATGCAGAGCATGCTGAATGCAGAGCATGCTGAATGCTGAGCATGTAGTAAGCAGAGCCTGCTGTAAGCAGAGCCTGCTGTAAGGAAAGCAGAGCGTGTGCATGGCGTTTAACATTCTCAGAAATTCCATGACCAGTGCTAGAGTGCTTTATGCATGCTTGCATGGGGTTTAAAAATCAACATAATGTTAACCTTACATTCATAACTCATGATTCATATTTTTGCCATGGTTTGAAAATGGAGGTAAGGTATGCTGAACAGCAGAGTCAGAACGAGCTGGAACAACAACAGTGGAAGGTGCAGAAAGTTCCTGTTCCTGTGGTATGAGTGGAGCGTGAAGAGACCGAGGTTGCGCAGAACAAGGTAAAGTTCCCGCAAGCAGAGGTGTCTGAGGCGCAGGATCAGGGTGCACGGGTTGAGCTCGGTGCAGCAGCTGAGGAGACTGACTCACAGGTGGAAGAGGTTGTACCTCCACCGAGAGTTGCACCACCGGTGGAGCAGCCAGGGGAGGAGGAGGAAGAGTGGAGTAATCCTCCTGATCCCAAACCAAAGGTTGCCTTAAAGAAGGCTGAGGCTGAACAACACTGGGAACAGCGAACACAGAAAGAGGTTCAACATCGTACGCCTGGCAGATGGTGCTGCGACTGGGTGCAGCGAGTGCAGGCGGGTTGAGCACAGGCTGAACGGGTGCAGGTGGAGGTGCAACACTCTCAGCCCGACACTCACGCAACAGGTCCGAAAGCTGTGCTTGCATGGACTGTAGTAGAGTCCACAACATCGTACGCCTGGCAGATGGTGCTGCGACTGGGTGCAGCGAGTGCAGGCGGTTTGAGCACAGGCTGAAAGGGTGCAGGTGGAGGTGCAACACTCTCAGCCCGACACTCACGCAACAGGTCCGAAAGCTGTGCTTGCATGGACTGTAGTAGAGTCCACAACATCGTACGCCTGGCAGATGGTGCTGCGACTGGGTGCAGCGAGTGCAGGCGGGTGCAGCACAGGCTGAACGGGTGCAGCCGGTTGGTGCACCACCGGTGCAGGCGGGTGCAGCACAGGCTGAACGGGTGCAGGCGGTTGGTGCACCACCGGTGCAGGAGGAGGAGGAGGTGCAACACTCTCAGCACGACACTCACGCATCAGGTCCGAAAGCTGTGCTTGCATGGACTGTAGTAGAGTCCACAACATCGTACGCCTGGCAGGTAGTACTGCGATCAGGTGGAGCGAGCATAGGCGGGGGGAGTGTAGGCGCACTCTCAGCCCGACAAACTGATGACTGAGGAGAGTCAGAGCTAACCCAATGACTGCATCCGGGTTGTTGAACTTTACTTCGTACGTCTGGCATAGGTCTGGACTTACGTTTAAGAGGTCTTGAGACCTGAGACCAGAGTTACTCTGCCTATATTTTCTCCTCTAAATCTCTTCTGCAGACGAGCAAAATAAGGGCTCAATCGTCTGCGGGTGGGAGTGACGGTCTCGGTAAGACACGCCCACAACCACCGAGGATACTTCTGTGCGCCGATCAAGGCCTGCCGAACCCTTTAATCCTTCGACATTGCTTCTCCCCTGGGCTTGGGAGCTTGCAAGAGGTCCCGGACTGGGAGGACGACTGGCGCGCACAAAAGTACCCTCACGCATAACACTGACATACTTTGCGCTAATCACTTATCACTTTGATTTCTGTTTGCACTTATTTCACTGAACTCGAAACTTTAAGTGGTTTGTACCTGAAACACGCAATTCTATCCTTCTCAAAAGTTAGTAATTGCGAAAACAGAATTACAATGTAACAGAAAAATCTAATGAAAGAAAATTCAGTGGCTGGAAAGAGACTAAACACTAGATCACTCTAGAAACGTTTAGTTTCTTCCCCTAAAGAGACTAGGGATAAGAGCAAAACGATAACGACGTTACTCGTACGCCTGGCAGGCTTGAGGGAAACGTTTATCCTCTTTCTCCCTCCGTCTCTATCTCTCTCTCTCTCTCTCTCTTGACTTAGAACCTGAGAGAAGAGCCCAATCATATATATCGTTAAAACATATTATTGTTAAAGGAAAAAACTGAAATATTTCCCAAAAAGAAAAGTTCCTTAATAGGATCAAAACCATTAAGTTAAGAAAGAATGAACAAAACGCTAGACACGGTTACTCTTACTGCAATGTGAAACCGTGAACATTCTTTCTCTATCGTAACGATAGAGTGCAAGTTGAAACGTTCTGAACGTCAACAACTGCCGAGACAAACAAAACGTTAGTTCAACTTTGAAAAAGTACGAGACTATCAAAGAAATTCTTTCAAAGACCTTAAAATAGCATAATATGTTAACAGGTAAAACCGAAATGACGGGCTCACGATAATTAACTTCGGTACCAAGAAAAGACCGCCTACTATTAGGAAGGTCGAATATAAACAAATATAAAAATTAATTTTAATAAGTTTATAATAAAAGGAAGTTAATCGAAGAGGCCTATAAGAGGCGGAGAGATATAAAATAAATCTATAACTTTTGTTAAGCAAAATTAAGAA
Source organism: Palaemon carinicauda (assembly GCF_036898095.1). NCBI lineage: Eukaryota > Metazoa > Arthropoda > Malacostraca > Decapoda > Palaemonidae > Palaemon > Palaemon carinicauda. The sequence goes on from NC_090733.1 coordinate 148,958,855, forward strand.
AAAGAGTCTATACTCTCTTAGACACCAACACTTCCGTCTAAGGGAAGGGTCGGCCATTGAAAGGTGAACGAGAGTTCATACTCTCTTCGTCACCAAAATTAATCAAATTAATTCCAAAAGCTAACTAAGCTAAAATAGAAGTTTCCAGTAAAGCGACAGCCGAAATCAAAGAGAAATACTTCACCAAAGTCGTGAAAATACTCCAAGAACATAAGCGTATCCCAGAACGTCTTGCCGGAAGCACGACAGAGGAATAATTGAGGAGGTGTCAACAAGAAGTACTTGAGTACCTGGCCACAGGTGGCGCTGGTAAGTACACCCCCTTCTAGTATTGTGATAGCTGGCGTATCCCTCCATAGAATTCTGTCGGGCAACAGAGTTGACAGCTACATGATTATCGGGTAAGTTTAATATTGAAAATTCAGGCATTTTCCAAGAGAATGAGACCTACCTGACCTCTCTATGATGAAAATTAAGGCTGTTAGAGCAATTTAAAAAAAAATATACTACAAAATGTGCTTGAAAAAAAATAACCCCTGGGGGTTAAGGGTTGGAAAGTTCCAAATAGTCTGGGGGTAAAAGGGTTAAATACTGTATCACAATTCTTTTATACTGAGTAAAAGGATATATGGCTATTATAGTATCAAAGCTATAGGTTTTAAAATGGTTCTACATCACTCACAAATCAAATAGATAAGAGAATGACATCTATGGGGAAAAGAAAAGAAGCTTAAAACTAATTTTGATCCAATATTCAGTCTTTTTTAAAACTTTAGAATGATAAAATAACCTGCTGCAAGGAAAAATCCTACTTCAAAATAAATCGGTGCTCATACTGTAATACAAAAACCAATCTTAAGAACATAGTTTCAACATTTGCATATTTCAACTTTAAATACTTAAAAATGTAAATAGGACACCAAAACTATGCATTACTAACTCTTAAAAGAAAGTTAATATGCGACGGGCACAGTTCACTCACCACTTGTCTCAGAAGATAGCGTCTCCTTATAACTTGTCTAATCTCAGGAATTCCAATTTTAATAACTGGATGCTGGAAAAATACCAAATCATTTTTAACCTGATTACAATACATGTAACAAAGTGAGGCTGTATCCACACAGACCGCGATTCGGCAGGAGCTGGAAGGAGCGGGCTGAAGTTTGAATTTGAAAACCACTGAATCAATGAAACCATTTACACAGTTGAAGATGATGGCTGGAATGGTCTCACTGGATTCAGTGTATTCCCAATTCAAGTTTCAGCCTTCTCCTGCTAAATTGTTGCATGTGTAGAGGCAGCCTAAAAGATAAAGCATACAATGGTTAAGAATAAAGAATAGAGTAGCTTTAACATTATCACAAGCCAATCAGCAACTCTAACTCTAATAGCAGAATGTATAAAATCTAGGCTTTATAAACCCTGCACTGGGACCATGAAGGCCACTCAGTGCTAACAGGGAAAAGCAACCAGTTGCCCTATGTCAAATTTGAGACAGGTTGAACAACAAGATGGAAAACAGGAAGCAGGAATGAAAGTAAAATAAAAGGCTAATAAGCGAGACCTGCTAGAGGCCTACGGAAGGTACCAATAGGGAAAGCAGCTCAATATGGAAAAAGAAACAGAAGTTAAGAACAAATTACAAAATAACAAAATTAGAGAAATCAAGATAATATAAAAACAAGTAACTTGGTTGACCAAAAAACATTTGCACCCAATTTTAACTTCTGAAGTTTCATATTCTAATAATCTATATACTATACTATACTGTCCTTTCAATTCACATTTTTTTTTCTAAATTGAACCCCAATCCCAGATGAAAGGCTATTTTCAATAAAATACAATGTCCTTAATACAATCAACACAGAGTTTGTGTTTTTCCAAGGCTTTACAGGCTAAAATAGTGTACCAGTTTTGTTATTATGAAGCTTAGTACTGTATTCTTACACACTAAATGTTAAAAATGTATCAAATTTAAAAAATCGCTTTCAAGGTCCAAATTACCAGTTCACATAGAATATCAATCATAACTGGTGTGAACATCTTCTCTAGATTTTTTTTTTTTCCAGTGGTCAGAAATTGATGCTCTAAGGATGCTTGGGCCTTTAAAAGAATCCTGATTTTCTATACTAAGTCACTAAAATTTCTAATTAATTTCACAAAAAAAAATAGTTACTTTTGAATAGCATACTGTATACAGTGTATTTTAAATTATGTCAGGTAAAGAAACACTTTATTTCTAAAATCCTAATTAGGTTTTCAAGGAATTTCCATTAGGCTCCTAAGTACCCTCCCTGAAAAGTATGCACTACTCTCCTCAGAAGCTGACAGATATTAAAGTCATAAAAAAAAAATATTGCTTTACATAAATCTTAATCTTGAAAACAATTCAACACAAAGAAAAGAACAATCAAGTCACAGCAGCAATTATAATGGAATAATTTGACGTTTACCATCAGTTTATCAATAAAGTGTATTGCTTTTTACATTCTAAATAACATACCAAGTAAGTTTTTAAGGCAACATACCTTTTCTGCATTATTATGAGGCTGGAAATATAATTTGGCATTTGTGAGCAAGATGGTGCCAGGGTTAGTAACCAACGGGGTGACCTTGTTGGCTTGTGTCTCTATCACCTCAGTTTCCGAGAGGTTTTCAAGCAGCGCCCTATCAAACCTCTTTCTTCTTTGTCTTGAACGGACAATAGCTTGAATCTGTTGAATCATTCAGAATGACAGTGTATTGGATGCCATGGTATTGGAAAAGTTGCAAATTTTAGTCATGATGAAAAACTGCTAGAATGTATAAAATACTGTATGAATAACAGTAAATGGCACATTTAGTATTGCATTTTCCACAAACCTTAGATAGTGAATGACAGTTATAACAAGACAATAATTATCTTGCATAGGTAGTATGATCATAAGCAATAACACATTTGAATTGTGTCAATTCATTTGGGACAGTTTTAAGCAAGATTTTTCAGAACTTATGTATAGAAGCATTAAAAAATTACAAATGCTTTAAATATTTTACAGAAATGAGTACTTCAACTAGTTAGCCAAAGAATAATGGACACATGCTTGACTGTTAACATGCTAAAAATTATGCTTGTATATAGAACAAACTGCAGTTTCTTTTTTTTGTAAACCAAAGATAGGATGAAAATGGAAATTGAATAACTAACTTTTATTTAGTTGAGAATATTCTCTTAAATTTAAGACCAAAACCCAAAAATTCTTCCAGCTGACACTTGGTAAGGCTATAATCACAACCTACTTACTTTTATTAAATACTGCCAATTTGTACATACATACATATACCAAGGCACTTTCCCCAATTTTGGGGGGTAGAACTATTCTAAATATACTATTGTAGCAACAATCAGTTTTAACATTGGAGCAATTCAAGTTACTTCTAGAAAGCTTGTTAGCATTGCCATAAGGGTGATGTAAATACCAAGCTCTAAGTATCCTTTTCTTATCTATAATGCACAAATTTTTCATTAGCAAAAAGTAGAAGTTAACAACATTTCTAAAGATCATCCTAACTTGCCATAATATTGATTTCAAACAATAAAAAGTTCTAAGCTTTCTCTTTTCATTCAGTGTTCTACTTTGTCCATTGTCCAAAGTAAATATAAGCAAGTTATAATACTGTAATATTCTTCTAAGAAAAAAATGGTTACTTATAAATGTATATAACAATAAACCAATACTAACCATGGTATTTTGATCATTAGGAGGCAACGTTGATGCACGCTGCAGCTGGCAAATTTGGGGTAAAACTTGAGAAGTTTCCAAGAACACAAGTTCAAATCTATGACAGTATTCCTCCTGAAATATAAGCAAACATTTAAGATGCTAAGGCAATACATGACCCTTCAAGGCAAAATAGTATACAGTAGTGGCATGTTTTATACAACTGCAGTACATGTAAGCATATTTTATCATGCTTATTGCCTCAGGTATGTACTACAAAGTGTGATGGTTACAAGGAACACAGGAAACTAGCACTGATCGATCCTGAGAAAACGATCCACAGCCTAAAAATTTTAAAACAGTAGATTGTCACTATTTTTTCCTACGCAGGTTCAAATGGCATTTGTCTAAGCCCCACCAAGGGTTCAATTGTAAGTCTATGAACCTCAATACAAACCATATAAATAATATGGATCTACATATATCAGTACTTGGAAGTACTGTGCAGTAAATCAAACCTGTTTACTATAAAATAATTTTGCTGGTTGAAATTTCATGAAAACAGAGAAATATACAATGCTATTTGTGATAAAAATAAAACATCCTAGAATTTACAATAAAATAGTACTGTATTTACTGTACAGTACAACAGTATTCTAGTCATGGTTCAAAGAATATTTCAAAGTAATTGCTGGCTGCTTTACTAATAAAACTCCTAAAATACATACCATACTTTGAGTAAAAGTGATTAAAATATCTTACAAATTTACAACGGCATACGAGATTCACAAAGAATTTTGATATAAATCATTATTAGGAGAATTCTTACAAGAATCATTTAGAGAGTTCTAGATATATTATACTGTAGATAAATGCACAGTAAAAATATCTGTATCCTACACAAAAAAATAAACTAAACCATAACCTGTACTACATTAAGAAAAAAGAATAATAAAAAAACACATATCCTAATACAGTACTAAGAAATGTCAGGCAGTATACAGTACAATTATATTGCTTTTTCTTCTACATAAAAGTTTGAATAACAAAGGTATACAGTTACTTTAAATGTAAGACTTACCCTGCAAAATTTATAAGGCTGCAGAACACCACCCTCTAGCATTTCAACTGTCATGTTGCATTTTATCTCTAAGAGAGTTGCTTCTTCTACACTGCAAAGGAAAAATCAAGAGGTCAAGCAGATATTCTTCACAAATGTAAGGTTTTTCCATTAAAAGACCAGTTGTTGTTTCATGATGCTCTTGCATGTCAAGTAATTGACTAATGAAAGAAACAAATTTGCAATAATTTTACAAAATCAATACAGTACATGCAATTAATTGAAATTCAGGAAAAAGGATAAGATACCTGTTCAGTATTTCCTTGGTAATAGTTGTGACATATTCTTGAGCTGCTTCAATGCTTTTCAATGGGAATTTAATGATGGGCACGTGAATATCACGGGGGTCGAACACCAAAGATTTGGAACATACCTGGTAAAGATATACGCATAATTACTTTTGTAAACTTTCCAAACATCAATTAACACACTTGTCCTCCCTGGAAATTTACACCCTCGAATAGAGTAACACTAACATTCACAGCCAATATACTTGATGAATTAAAATCAACTTATGTATTTGATGATTCATTCAAGTTAGCATTACAGTAAAGTAATACAAAAACTAAAGATTTAAAAAACTGTTCATTTGGAGAAGCTAAATATAACAAATTTTAAAATTAATTTATGTTTTCCCTAAATATACAAACATGAGTCCTTTAAAATAGGGAATATGTCTTCAGTGGCTCTGTAACGGTTGTTAAATTCATTAACATAGTAGAAAACGAGAGGTGGCGAGTACAAGCGAGTAGGCCCGCTACCCCACCTGCCGGAATCTCTTCACTTTTGATATTCAGCTTAGGACCAAGAGTACTTGATGTGGGAAGTTTTCAACTTTAAATGACAGGTTTGTATAGCTAGCAAAAATAGAAGTTCTTCTTTGTCTACATCTTTTCCCACTTCTATGTGGGGTCGACATTTCTGGTCAGCCTTCTCCATCTACCTCTGTCCCACACCTCATCACCGGTTAATCCCTTTGATCGAAGGTCATCCTTGATACAGTCTACCCACCTTCGCTTTGGTCTCCCTCACCTACTCGTTCCCTGTACCTCCATTTTCATCACTCTCCTCCCAATATACTGTTCATCTCTTCTCATGACATGACCATACCACCTCAGTCTACTTTCTTGGATCTTATCTGATAGTTTTCTAACTCCTGTGGTACCCCTAATTACCTCATTCCGTATCTTATCTCTTCTTGTCACCCCACACATCCATCTCAACATTCTCATCTCTGTTACATCCATCTTCTTCTCTTCTGTCTTCTTTATTGCCCACGTCTCTGCTCCATACATCATTTGTCATTTGGATCCTTCTCTCTGGTTAGAATTCCTTTTCCCTTTGCCTACACATACTGTACACCAAATAGTCTGGCTTATTCTTTACATATTCTCTTTTGTCCTCATACACCTGACAACACTGAGATTACCAAACAATTCTTCTCTCAATGGGTTAGCTAGTGCACTGTAATTGTTCAGTGGCTACTTTCCTCTTGGTAAGGGTAGAAGAGACTCTAGCTATGGTAAACAGCTATTCTAAGAGGACACTCCAAAATCAAACCATTGTTCTCTAGTCTTGGGTAGTGCCATAGCCTCTGTACCATGGTCTTCCACATCTTGGATTAGAGTTCTCTTTTTTGAGGGTACACTCAGGCACAATATTCTATCTTATTTCTCTTCCTCGTAATTTGTAAAAAGTTTTTACAGTTTATATATGAAATATTCAATTTAGGGTTGTTGCTGTTTTTAAGGTATTTTATTTCAATTGTTAATTACTTCACTTATGTTCTTGTTTCCTTTCCTCACAGGGCTAGTTTCCCTGTTGGAGCCCCTGGGCTTATGGCATCCTGTTTTTCCAACTAGGGTTGTAGCTTAGCTAGTAAAAATAATAATCATAATTTGTTGCCACTTGCATATAAACCTTTTGTCCTTTAAAATAGATAGACTCACCAATTACTGGGTCAGAAATCCCCCTAGAACTCAGCTGGTTCGTTCTTTTTCTTCCCTGGATGTGTCAGTCTGTCTGGCCCCGTACAACAGCAAAGGAGAAAACTCCAGCCAACTCCTATTTGTCAATCATAGTGATGAATAGGCTGATAGGGCCTGGCCTAGTCAAGAAGATTGGTATATGTTAAAAGGAGGGATCCCTTACCCTGAAAGGGACAGCAGTCTGGAATTATAAACCTGACGTAGCATGATCAATGGGGCAATATATATGCCACCATCATCCAAGGAGGATGGGGAGATACTTTACTAGATTTTAAAGAATGTGGCTCAGAAGTGTAGTTTAATAGCTTCATGTCAAATACAGTCAAAAATGCTTTGACAGCTTTCTCTCAAAGAGGGCAGAAAAATGAAGACGAGCCAGTCATTCTACCTTTCATTCCAGAATTCCATCTATATTACCCTATAAACAAAATTCTTCCCGTCTCAAGAGAGCTGGACTGCCTACACAACTACTTGAGCAGCAGTCACAGGACAGCACATAAAGATGTCAAGGGACCTGTGGGTATACTCCCGAAGGTAGAACGCCATAATGTTGGTCTTGCGTTTCCACACAGAAGCCTTCAACACATGACGAACTGCAAAACTGCAAGATTCCTCTTAAGCCAAGGTGGGGCCCATACCCCTTACTTCATGATCTCTCGTTCTAGCTGGTACTATCACCCTCTCAATACATTGAGGTGTACACTCTATGGACAATTTCATGAAGTCAGAAAGAAATTGTGTTACTTGTCACCTCTTTCTTGGTCCTGCTACTGTTAAGGAGGATTTGCTGACAGTCCTCTGCAGATAGCAGTGCAGATCCCCTCACAGGACATAAAAGCAAATATGCATCTCCACTCCATCGACACCCAATGCTTCACACACAGAGGATTGAGAAGGTCTAGATCCTAAGATCATGCACTGATGGGTTCTGTGTTTTGGCCACAGAGCCAGACACAAAACTAAAATATACCTCCTGCTACCCCTCAGTATGGCAAACTTTGTAAAGTCCATGCATCTCACTTATTCTCTTTGATGATGCTAAGGCTATGAAAAAGAAAATCTTGAGAGTTGGATCCCTGTCTGAAGACCTTCTTAACAGCTTGAATGGGGTACATGCAAGAGACTTGAGAACAAGGGTCCCGACTCACTCCAAGGGGGTGGGTACCAAAGTGGACAAGAATGCTCGTAGCTCCTCACAAGCCTAGACTACTCCCACGAGGAGGAAAGGTCTATACTCTTCAGCCAAAACTCCATGCTCAAAGTTGAGAGGCAGCTTTTACTAACTTATGACTAAAAGGTGCTGCTCTCCGTAAGTTCGACGAGGAAATTTTCAATCTGCGCTAGAGATACTCTGACCAAAGAAGAAGCCCTTCCACAACACCAGTTGCAGATTATGCCCACTTCCCATAGTAGACAGCTGCAGAGGAGGACCATTGCAGTACCCAGACAGCTGTTTGTGCAGTGCCTCAAAAAAGTCTTTCACTCTGAGGAGATGCTGGATTGTCTCCTACCATGAAGTGGAAGCGAATTCACAGATTAGTGGTACCTCTGAAGATGCAGCTGACAGAAGTGTGGATCATTGGAGTAGTTTTCTTGGGACCTCAATGACAGTCCTTACAGATCAGGATGCCATTTGGTTATCAGGGAGCCACCAGGGTTATACTGAGCTCTGTCATAATAAACACTCGATTGATTAGAGGGCAGATCAGACTGAAAGGGGGGAAGGTGTGTATCCATGTGATCCCATATGTGCTGGAAGGCATCTTCAAACATGACCATTTGGTCTAGAGCAGGAAAGTAAAACACTGGGAGCTTCCTGTTTAGCCATGTGGCATACATGTCAATCCCCGGAGAACCCCTCACAGCAAGAAGTCTCTCAGATATGTAGGGATGTAGCGACCACTCAGCCACTACAACCTGCCCCTGGTGACAGTGCGTGTCTGTTAGTGCACTCCTCTTACCTGGAATGTACCTGTTTGACAACTCTATGGCATGGAATGCCACCCAGATGTGTATCTGCTTTATATGGTTGCAGTGAGGACATAAAACAGCGAACACTTGCTTGTTGACGTAGATCACTAAGGAGGTGTTGTTGCTCATTAACACTACCAAGTGCCTCTCAAATGTTCTTGGATTGCTTGCCATGCTAGAATGGCTGCTTGCATTTCTAGGATGTTGATGTGTAGATGCATTTCTTCTTCTGACCACAACAAAGATGACCAACTTGTTCAAGTGCAGGCATCTCAGAACAGTTGCATATATGGAGGTGGAGAGCCTAGTGGGACTCCATTGGCAAGGGTTTCCTCGTTCATCCACCAACTAAGATCAACCTGAACCTCCTTCCCCACTTAAGAGATCTCTGGTGAAGGCACCAGTGAGGAACAAGCTTCTCAACAAGGAAAGGTGGCCGAGAAGACTCGGCTGGCACTAAGCTGGGAGTTCTGCCTTGTACAGTAATGGTTGTGCTACTCCTTGAGTTTGCTGTTGCAATCAGCTTACAGAAAGACTATCAGGATACCCAAGTACTTCAACCTCTGCTTGGGTACGAGATTCAACTTCTCCCAGATCATAACTAAAAGCAAGAACCCAATCCTGGCCCTGTAGAAACTGCATCAGAGAGGAGGCCAAGATCAGTCAATTGTCGAGATACATCAACAGACTTATCCCTTAAGAGTAGGCCTATTAAGGTGAACACCAGAGGAGCAATGCACAGTCCAAAGCAATGTTGAATTGGTACATTGTATTGTAGAGGGAAAAGTGGAGTTATTTCTGAAAGGACTGATGTATGGGCATTTGAAAGTACTGTATAAATCCTTTAGGTCCACTAAAAACATGAAGTCTTCCTCTTTGATGGAACTTGGGAGAGAGTGTACTGTTTCCATCCTGAACTTCCTTTGACAAACAAACATATTCATTGGAGAGATCGATAAATTGATAACAGTCTCCAGAACCCAGATGACTTTTCCACCAGCAAGAGTTAACTTTAAAAGCCCAGAGACTCACCTTGAACTTCGAATGAGTTCTCCATCACACTTTCTACCTCCGTCTATAGTCAGGGCTTTCAGTAATGTTAGAGCATAGGATGAGAATTATCTGCTGTATGTAAGATAGGGGTGCCCAACGGTCCTGAAAAGGTAGCAAGTAACCGTCTCAAAGGGCACTCACTACTCAAAGCTCGGCTCTGTATCCGACAGGTTTCCCAATGGTAAGGCAAGCATCCTCGTACTCTTGGCAGCAGAAGGAGAACGCTGGTATCAGCATTTCTCTTTTCCAACCTTCTTCCCAGTGACCCTTTCCTGGAATAAATAAGTTGAGTGGCTTGATGGGACTGTGCATGCACAGTCTCTTTTCGGGAAGAAGTGGGGGGATGGTCCTGATCGGGGTATAGAAAAGGCAGCGGAGACCTTCCTTGCAACCGATCCCGTCTGAGAGTTTAGCCTCAGAAACCAGAAGAAATCTGCTTGCTAGATAAGAAGTCCTGTAAAGCAGTTCACTTCTTCACAACTGCCTGCACGTGACTCTTGGAAAGAGAGACTTGGCCCCTAGCATCAACGTTACCTCTAAGCTACAGTAACTTGCTTTAATAATTGGGACACCAAGGCAGCCATTCTATTCTAAACCTAGTTAGCTCACTGCCGTCCCACTAGAGAGCACGAGGCTCCTATACTTTTTCAGAGATTTCGGGGTTGAAATCCCATTAACAATAAGGATTTCACTGAGGTCAAGATAAGAGACAACTTGAAGGGATGTCATGGCAAACTATTCCATGGCCACCAACGCAGAGGGGGAAAAGGAAGTGGCTTCTGCCTGAAATTTCTCTGACGAGTCACCAACCACCAGTGCATACACAAATGAGCCAACCTGAAGAGATGATGATGCAGCAAGCCCAGATGTGTAAAACCACCTTTGCCTCGAGAGTAAGGGAGGCCAAATATTGTTTGTCCGGCCAGAAGCAAGAGTTTTCAGATAATCAGATCTGAACGTTAACTCTGATCTAGGGATGAACTAGCCAGGACCAAACCAGCTCCTAAGATGGCCTTGAAACTTGAGGGGAATCAAAGTGACAATGATCAAGTTTCTCCCTGAAGGTAGAGCCAAGGTTGTCTCCCCAAGTCCACTGGACTTTCAAATTAAATGAAAGGACATTCACAAAGGAATACAGTAGACCCCTGGCATACGGCGTCCCCAGCTTATGTTTTTTTCACGTTACGGTGTGGAATACGATTTTTTTTCGTCCCCTCGTTATGACATTTTCCCCACCTTACAGCATCTAATTCCGAAACTCAAATTTGGCAGTTTCTATGCGTACGACTGTGCAAGTCAGTAGCTTACCACCACGCTCATACGTCACAGCATACGTCACTAAGAAGCTGGTCTGCTATTGGTCGGTGTCACGCCGTCACTAAGATGCCGATACGCTATTGGCCGAAAATCCTCCCATAATGCTTGAGAGAGATGCTGCCTCTCTCTCTCTCTCTCTTTGTCATACGCACGCTCAGTTTAGAATCTTGTGTGAGTTTCGTAAAGACTTGATCTCGTGTGAGTGCTTGTGATATTGTTATTTTTTGTGCATTTTAGTGCTTAATTATAACTTTAATTTGCTAGCCATGGGTCTCAAGATTGCTAGTGATGTTAAAGGTAGAAGTAAGATGATGATAACTATGGAAACGAAGCTGGAGATCATAAAGAAATATGAAGAAGGCATGTGCATCGTTACCCTCGCTAATACGTACAGCCGTAACCAATCTACGATTGGTACAATTATTAAGAATAAGGAAGCCATTAAAGCAAGTAAGTCTTCTAAATGCATGACTGTCCTTGCCAGTGGAAGGACCTCAATCAACGATGAGATGGAGGGACTCCTTCTTCTGTGGATTAAAGAGGAGATCGCTGGTGTCACAATCACGCAATCGGTAATTTCGCACAAGGCGAGCGCCATCTTTGCCGATCTCGTGGAAGCCCAGAGAGACGGCGGAGGAGAAGGAACGTCGCAGCAAGCCCCGCAAGAGTTTAAGGCTTCTCATGGGTGGTTTGATCGGTTTAGGAAGAGGACTGGTATTCACTCAGTCATCAGGCATGGAGAGACGGCCAGTTCTGACAAGAAAGCAGCAGAAGAATTCCTCAAGAAGTTTGAGAACGTAATTTCCAGAGAAGGCTACATTCCTCAGCAAGTTTTTAACTGCGATGAAACTGGCCTTTTCTGGAAGAAAATGCCCCGCCGTACATATATCACAGCTGAAGAAAGGAAACTTCCTGGCCATAAACCAATGAAGAACAGACTAACGCTCGCATTTTGTGCAAATGCCAGTGGGGACTTAAATAAAGCCCCTACTGGTATACCACTCAGAAAATCCTCATGCCTTCAAGGCACAAAATATCACGAAGGAGAGGCTCTCTGTATTTTAGAAGTCTAATGCTAAGGCCTGGGTCACGAGGACCATATTTATTGAGTGGATAAACGTCTGCTTCGGTCCTGCTGTCTAAGAACTATTTAGAAGAGAACGATCTTCCTCTGAAATGTCTCCTAGTGCTGAACAATGCCCCTGCTCACCCTCCTGGCCTCGAGGACATCATTCATCCTGATTTCTCCTTCATTAAGGTTCTCTATCTGCCACCAAACACCACCCCTCTCCTCCAGCCTATGGACCAGCAAGTGATTGCCAACTTCAAGAAGCTTTACACAAAGCATCTGTTCAAAAGATGCTTCGAAGTGACTGAAAGCACTCAACTCACCCTCCGTGAATTTTGGAGGGGGCATTTCATCGTTCAATGCCTGAAGATGATCGACACAGCTTGGAATGAGGTTTCACGGCGCACCTTGAACTCCTCATGAAAGAAACTGTGGCCAGCTGTTGTAGCAGAACGAGACTTTGAAGGTTTCGATCCCTCAACTGAAGACGAGGCCGTTGATGATCCTGCCCCTGATGGTGATGTTCAGGAAATAATTTCAATCGGGAGGTCCATGGGGATTGTTGTCAATGAGGCTGACATCCATAACCTTATCGAGGAGCACAGGGAGGAGCTTACGACTGAAGACTTAAAGAGTTAGAGGCAATGCAGTTGACGATCATTCAAGAAGAGCACAGCTCTAGTGGAGGCGAGGACGGAGGGGAGACTGAAGAAACGACATCGTCAGAAATATGGGAAGCTATCGGTTGGTATGAAAACCTTACGAGTTTCATTGAAAAGAAACACCCAGAAAAACTTCACACAAGTCGTCTTATGCAGTGTTATGATAAGTGTATGAGTCATTTTGGGAATATGTTGAGGAATCGTCAGAAACAGGCTTCTTTGGATAGATATTTCTCCAAAAAAGAAATGTCAGAAAGCAAAGACGATAATAGTGATTCTATCAAAAAAGCTAACAAAGTAATTTTTTAAGTTCTAAAAAAACCCATAAAAAAAAATTTCAAAAGACAAAAATAATAGAAACAGCATTTTTAATTTTAAGTGTTTATTAGTAAGAATAAATTTATTATTAAGCGTACATAACATAATTAGCATTGATACGTTTTTATATCTACCGTCTACTCCCCCCTCTGCCTCCACCCACTACCAGCTCAAGTCACGTCACTCCAAAGGTAAATAAGATTTAATTTTTCCTTTATAGTACTGTACAGTATATAATTTTTATTTATAATGTTATTTAATTATATACTGTACAGTACTGTACATGTATATTATATATAAGTACAGTATATTGTAGTACAGTGCTTACTATAGTACTGTATTGTTGTTTGTTACATTCTAATTTTCAATGTTTTTACCAGGGGTTTTTCACGCATTAACTATTCTATTGCGCCATACGATACCAACTCTGGAACGGATTAATGTTGTATGGCGGAGGCCTACTGTACTTCAACTCTGGTTTGTCCACTTCTGTTGGCACCAGTCCAAGGTCAGGTGTCTTAGGCACAGAATTCCAGAGCACCTTCATATCCAGCCTGGGTAGATGGTGCAGCAAGTTGCTTCAAAGATTCACTCTTCCCCAACCAATACGACAGCTTCGCCTCAAGGACAGAACCAGCAACGTAACCAGGGGCTAAAGAAGGACTTGGATGGCCAACAACAGTAGGGATAAAATCCCTGGCACTGATCACACCAAAGGAAGTAGTAATTCTACTGATTGGGACATGGCCCTTTGCCCTGGAGTAAAGGTCCCTTCACTCCCAACTCTTGGCCTTCTATTGCACACACACATCCAATGATAGCCTCACGTTGTGCCCTCCTCTCAATTTGTTCTTCCTTAGTACTGTACAGTATCATGACTTGAGAGAAGCGCAGGAGTCCACTATCTTGGTAGGAAGGATGACGGAGGACACCAAAGCTCCTTCATCAACTAGGCAACAAAAGGTGTACCGGAACAATTCACAGGGTCGTGAACCACTCGGGTGTCAACCACCCTCCAGAAATCCTTATGACTACGACTGGCCTTCCTGGACTTCTTCAACCTCGTTTCTTCTTCCTAGAAGAGAAAGAAGTTACAGAATAAAATTCAGAAGTCGCAAAGGTGGATGAGGAAGAGGTGTCTCAGGAAGGAAAAAAATGTGTATGTTACTTTCTCTTACCAACCCTCACCTTAGGCTCTGTAGACAGAGGTGTCGAGTCTGAGAGATCATCGACGATGACACTCCCCCGAGGGGAGAAACCACACAGGTTGCTCCAACATGAACCACAATACTGAGGAACGCTGTCACAAGGGAGGATAGGCACACTCACAGGGGTTGAGGTCACAGGCAAAGAGGGGGAGGGGGATGTCTACCCTGGTATCACAGACACAAGGATCGATGTGATGTGCACAAGCGTGATACAGGGGGTGACATCTGGCACAGGGGTGATGCAAGGGGTGACATCTAGTACAGGGGTGATACAAGGGGTGACTTCTGGCACAGGGTTGATGCAAAGGGTGACATCTGGCACAGGGTTGATGCAAAGGGTGACATCTGGCACAGGGTTGATGCAAAGGGTGACATCTGGCACAGGGGTGATGCAAAGGGTGACATCTGGCACAGGGGTGATGCAAAGGGTATCATCTGGCACAGGGGTGATGCAAAGGGTGACATCTGGCACAGGGGTGATGCAAAGGGTGACATCTGGTACGGGGGTGATGCCAGGACATGACATCTGGCACCAGGACAACATGCACTTTCTGACCCAGAGCCAACTTACACTCAACTCCAGGTGTAATGCCAACTTGTGCTGAAGCTTTTCCTCCTGAAACGTGTTGGTGTGGAAAGACGCACACTTAGTCCTTTGGGGCTTTCGAATCACAGAGGGCACCACACTGGGGTAACACCTACTATGCCTATAGTCACTGGTGTCACCATGGGAGATACTAGCACTGGGAACACCAGGGGCAAGATAGCCTTTGGTATTAGCTCCCTTAACAAAGCCTTAGAGGACCTACCTGAATGAGTTAAGGAAGGCTTGGTTGTTGGCAGTCTGCATGGCAACGGAGAAGAGCCGCTAACCAGTGATGGCGTGTGGCAACCACTAGGAGAACCCCACACGCCACCAGAACCTGAAAAGCCCTCCGATGTAGATCCAAGGCCTCCTCGCTCTTGACGCATACTCCCCTAGGATAGAGTTAGGAATGTATGCCCATAAGCAGCAGTAGCAGTTACCTTCATTGAGGGAATGAAAGAAGTGAAAAACTATATCGATGTCTTCTTGAGCGTTGCCAATACAGACATCAGAGAAGGCTTAGCTCTCTTCCTCCCCTCAAGGCATATGCCTGCCAGCCATTCACAAGAGGTCACGACCTATGCTTGGCACATAAGGAGAATTGCAAACAATCATGCACCCTACAAGATTCAGTGTGTGTGAATCAACAGCTGGTTTAGCCTTAGTGGTTGTAAGGTGCACCCTTTCCCTGGTCTGTAAGTATGAATATCCTTCACATCCATAACAAACAGCATCAGCAAACATTCACTTTCTAGTAAAGGTCTGTTGATATGGGGCTGCAGCCCTGGTGGGCTGTACACTGGCCTGAGATGCTGTGTACCAACCTGGGATACCATTCACTTGCCCTGGTGGGTGCAAATCTACCTAAGAGACTGTGCATCAGCCTCTGGGGACGTGGATTGTCACAGAAGGCCATGAATCGGCGTGCTATGATACCTGGTGTCATCTTCTATGAAGGAGAGGAGATCTTACAACATTTCAGAACTATATTCTTGCAACTATGACTGGCCTTCCTGGACTTCTTTGATGACTTATTCTAAAAAAACCATGTTAGAATCAGAAGATGAGGAAGATGAATTGGACAAGGTAGATGAATTGGACGAGGAAGGGTTAAGAATCGCTTCTTCCACTTACCAACTATCTTCTCAGATTTTGCAAACAGAGAAGTCAAGGACTAAGAGACTATCAATGGATACCCTCTACTCAGCACGGGATACACCAGTACCTCGTTTAGAGAAGCGAGTCACGTAACTACAATTAGCCTTCCAGGACTACTACTCAAAATCAGAATCAAAAGAGGAAAAGGTCTCATGTCTTACAAGCAGACACATCACTTATAATAGAAGGTAGAGCGACCAGAAGATAAAAATCTTCCTTAGGTTACTTGATGTCAGCAGTCTGCAAGAAAGAACTTCCAGAACATGTTAGAGCATGACAATTCCCTCACACTCCATAACCTGAAAAACTCCCAGATGTACACCGCAGTTCTCCCGGCTCCTGAAGAATACTCCCCAATTTTAACACAAGGGCATATATGCAAAAGCATTCCCACTTACGGGCTGCTAGAAATTTGGCAAGAGCCGGTGGTCCCCTTTTTAGGGAGCCCAATCTTAGTCCAACCACCCATCAATGCAACAGAAAACTGCAAACTTTATGAGGAGCACAAAATACTTAACAGTCTCCCTGTAAATTCATGGGCTTGCCCAAATATTATTGAAGAAGACTTTGCCTTCCTGTTCCACAATGAAAGTGCCCGCTTAACAGGAGGCAACGATCTACACTTGGTAAAAGAGGATAATTGGGAACTATTATGCTCTTAGGGAGTGTGGGTCTATCACCAGTTTAGTCATAAACCAATGCAGGTTCAACAACCATACATTCTCGCTTTGTTCCATTATTAACAGGAAACTGCATTATCATCTATTCAAACTGAAAGGCAAAAAAAAAAAAAAAAAAAAAAAAAAAAAGATTAAAACACCTTGAATAGGACGCAATAGCACAGCACTATATGTCCGTATTCATTATGGCCGAAGATAAAAGTGAGGAGTCTTTGACAGGCAGGTGTGCAAAGCTAATCAGCCGTTCTTATTGCCTGTCGTTTAGAACCTTAACAATTTCAATGACAGTTTTAGTTTTGTTGAAGAAACTTCCCTATTCTAAAGGATGAGAGGTTTGTATGTGAGTACGAACAAATTGATCGAAACTGTTGGCCTCTAGATACAAATCCGGCACTACTTTCTGGACTACTACCACAGATAATCAGAAAATTAGTAATTTACATGATTTTACAAGACTAAAAACTCAACATATCTAGTTATAAAACTACAAATGTTGACATCTTACCTTCAACCTGCCTCTCACTGTAGAGTCTACCCATCTAACCCAGCCATCTTCTTTTTTTAGAAGTTCTTCTGGAAAGTGATATATAACAGCAAAGTCCTCAAAGTAGATTTCTCCTGGCTCCAGCAGTAACAGTGAGAACCTAGAGAAAATATTACATTGTACCTTAATTTCCATTACAAGCACAGCCTTCTTATATAAATGGAAAGCCGCAAAAAGAATGATTAATTGTTTACTTTTTAGAAATAACTTAATTTTCCCTATAATTGTAGTTTGTCAACGTGATTTATTTATGGAACCACACTAAATCTAAAGGTACACAAATTCCACAGAAAAATTGCAAGAATTGTCAAATCATGTTATAAAAACTAATTCAAAATTTAATTACTCTAAACATAAAAACAGATTGATAAATCTAGCAATGTGAAAAGCAAGGACAAGTTTCTGACCCATTTAGAAAAATTTCCATTTTCCTTCTTTTTAACTACAGTATATACAAAATGTCTGAAGGGAGTTTTAAAATTCTTACACAGTGAAATTACAAACCCTTACTTCTCTCTCTCAACCAAACAAATCTACCATATAATGAATGTTGGGAAGAATTATCGAAAAAATATAAATTACAAAAATGCTACAATATAAACATGTTCGGTATATTAAGTCAAAATACTTTATGAAAACTATTAAGCTGCATCCAAAGGTAATGCTATGGAAATTATAACAACCTCAAATTTATGTCGCTCTTAAGGCTAAAGAGATTGTATTTTATTCCAACACAAATGGCAGTTTTCTCCTGTATGGTTAATATTAGGGTGGCTAAATTGCTCCACCTAACCCCCCATAATAAATGATTTAAAGTTTTCAGAATACCACTTTACTTTTATCAAGGAAACTTGTTAAATAACTTAGATTACTATGGTACTTCAAGGAATATTGTCTACTTCTGGCATCACAAATTTCAAATACTGTTATTGTGGCCATTAAGATGGTTAATAATGATAACCTAGTAAACAAGAACAAAAACTAAGATCACACAAAACAAGTAACTCCTAAAAATACATTAACACAATATTCAACTTTCTACCTCATATGCAAACAGAAATGATAGGTTATTAGACCTTTTACCAGAATGTAGCCTTCATAAAAAAGGGCTACATTACCAAAGCCTACGTTAAGTCAAGTCCTGGAGATGAATCAACATCCACGCTATTTGCCACCGAGATATTCAGCTAAACTAGTTCATTAACTTAAGCAGAGATCTGGTATAACTGCTGAATAATTATACAATATGCCTAAGAGAAGATAACTGCTTAAATGACAAGGAAGCATAACTTTTTTATGGTGTTCTGGATCAAGTTAGGATGTAACATCCAGGTGAAGAAAATACGTTATTATTGTACTGTATTACAGGGCAATGTAACCTAGGAAAAAACTACTTTTTACTATAGAAAAAATTCCACTCTCTTCGAAAATGACACTCGTTCCTGTCGCAAATGAATAGTTTCAGAAATATGTATATATCTATATCCTACGATAATGGGGGACCACCAGTGGGAACTCGGGGTTTTTGGTGGGGAAAGCATACTGGGGAAATGGTATATAATGGTAAAACAAGCCTTTTCTTCTCTATACATTACCTTCTTGTATGTATAATAAACGGAGGAAAAGACAAAACAGTATAAGATGATAAACTTTGGAGGCGCCGTTGCAAAGGCTATGTCTCATGAAAAAATATGGTAATATTGAGCTGCAGTAATGTTAGCGTAACACGCTAACATTAGCAGTGTTTTTCATTTATTTTTTGTTATTCTACAGTTCGCTTGTAGTAGCTCTTGTTCATTCGTTTGTACATACAGTAGCAGGTTTCGACCTTCTGCGCATAATCTCCCCCCCCCTCCTGCGCATAGACTCCACCTCCACCAATAGGATTTCTTCTTTTCTAGCCGTCAAATTTAACTATTCGACTTTACACGCTTTATTCAAGTATATGACTTGAACCAGTACAACTATTACCGTCCCTTTTATGTAATACCCTCGTATACTAATTACGTTTGACCCCAGCATTACTAGTTTTATTATCCAATACCTTATAAAATCACCTCATTTTATATTCCCATCAAATATCATTTATCATCTTTCTATATTTCTTTTATACATTTTGTTATTACCTTGTCACTCCCAGATTTCACATAAATACTTGCTCTGGACAAGTTTCCCATTCTTGCTCATTCATGTTTACTCTCTAGACTTCGTTGGTTTTCCGTTAACCAATCACGAACCCACATGTATGGAAAGTTTGCACAGGGGGGTTAATATTTCCCTACCCCCACCTTCCAACAAACCCTTTTCCATGGAAACCTTTGTCCAAGTCAGGTCTTTGTCAGTTCACGTGACGTCTTTTTGCGTATTTTACGGTGAAATTCTTAGAAAACTGTAACGACTGCAGTAATCCATACTTGAAAGTATTTTGGTGAATTCCAATGTTGATAATTTTCTTAAATCTCGTAATGTAATATACCAACGTTTACAGTGTTCCAAGTGCAGTACTAAACTAAGACAAAGAAGTTAAGATGCCATAGACTCACTGTCACAACACCCCAGTGACCCACAAATTTCGTTGTCGTGGTCATAAAAGTAAGTTATTAATTTCTTTAATTTTAATGTGTTAGTTTTACTATTTTGTTAGCGTGTGCAGCTCAACATTACCGGTTGCCAGTGCATACGAGCTTGATGTTTAATTTTCCTGCGACCGTAAGCGAGCCAGTGGCAGAACAAGAACCATTATATTTAACGTTGCTAATGTTAGTGTAACATTGCATGTTAGAAATCATGTTATTTACTACGGGAAAACATATTTTCTGTTCGAAATGAGAATCTGTAATACTGTGAAACTTTACCGAAAATACTTGGTTTGGTTAGGTTAGGAAAGGTATGGTAACTACAGGTATGCGCCGAATATTAGTTTAAATAGGCCTTTGCACTTTCACAGACAATTATCATAAATTGTACAGATATCTTAGGAAAATGTAACGATTAACACAGATATAAGTCATTGATCCAATAGGCGTTCCTTGTGGGGAATCGGTAAGCTAGGCTACGGTAGAATAGCCCAAAAAGCCAAATTAATCCAGCTGTTGTAGTTAGGACCAAAAATAGATCCTCACTTCTTAAACGGTAACCCTTACCTATTTTTCCCTTCCAAATCCATTTCTTTTCGTGTCCACTACAACATCATAAGCACATGAAGCAAATGTCAAATTGGGTGATAGATCGAAAGTCCTCCAACACCTGGGCCAGAATGTCACTCACAACCTTCGCTGCTCTTCTGCGGTAAGTTGTAAACAGCTGATTGTCAGTTCGTTCGAAAGCGTTCTTCTACGCGAAGTACCTTCATTAACATAATTATGCTAACGTAAAATCTCCATTATACATTAACTTATATAATAAATTACTGAAAATACTTAAAATAAAAGCATGTACGTTAACTTTTCAACATTCGAAATTACTCCCAAATTAACTTGTAAAGAGATAACGATAATCGAACACAACCAACACCCTAAACGAGTAAACAATTATTACTCATGGATTCATGTGAAACTAATAGTGAATGAGTATGGGTGGATTGCGTAAAATATACAACCGTGAAGTTTTAAACAAACAAAAGGGAATTGCTGGCGATATCGAAGCCGAGAGCATGAAACTTAAATTCACGGCATGACCCTTGTCTGTTTAGCAGTCTTGTCAGACTATGTTGCAAGACTGATTTTGATATGCATAACGGAATTAATGGCACATTCACAAATGATCACCGTTATAAACTTATATAATTTATTCACTAACGACGAGTCTTTTCAAACATGCTTGGTTTAAATATGAACGAAAGAAATCATGATATTTGTAACAAACAATTTCAACTGGCCAACAATAGATGTGGACATAGAGGTACATTAGTATTATCATGGTGTTTAATGACCCAGTCACGCATATCTGTTGCTTAATGCGTAGCATGACCTAACGCTGCAAGTATCTCGGTGGCTATTGTTACTTCCACTGGTATCAAAACCAGAACAATGGACATACAATTTTATTTGTGAATACAAACAGGAATAGCTGCTTGGCGTACATCATACAGCATCCGCTACAGAGATGTGAGCTTTTTAATCATGATATTGTTTACGTAAACATAAATATGATTTATATTTGAGACTTTATCTTGTCTATAATCAAATGATGTTAAATGCGCATCCAGAATATGATGTAAAAACATTTTGAAACATGATTTAAGATGATAAACAATTTTTTTTGGGCATATATCTTCTCTCAAAAGAAAGTGGCAAGATTAGATGCCCTTTTCCGACTATATATTTTTTTCTTATTTCCATTTAAAAAGGCAAAGCAATTTACATACCAACCACATTAATTCAGAAATTGTGTATTGTGCAATTGTAAAACTTACTGCACACCTCAGTGACAACAAGAAGGCTTAATTTATCAAAGCCTCATTTCCCATGAACATTTCAGAACAAAAAAGTATCTATATTACAAGAACAGTCTGGTGGCAACATTGATCTACTGCATATACGAAGTTCTTAACATCTATTTTCGGAAAGAATTGTTAATTATCGTTTTTTTTTATCGCATTAAGGATTAAACAAGACATTTTTGCGATTGCATCATTTAACTCTCTCTCTCTCTCTCTCTCTCTCTCTCTCTCTCTCTCTCTCTCTCTCTCTCTCTCTCTCTCTCACACACACACACACACACACACACACACACATATATATATATATATATATATATATATATATATATATATATATATATATATATATATATATATATATATATATGTATGTATATATATGACAATGCATGTACCAATAAACATTTCTTTCCAAGTTAAAACAAATATCTCTTACTAATGATCGCTATTTCTCTTATGAATATCCAGTCAACAACAGTAATGTAGGTATCGTAGAAATTCAACGTATAACGGCGAAGTTATGCGCCACAATATCAAATTGATATACAAATGCGTCACGCTCAAGTAATTCTTACCTCAGATGTGAGTCACCATAACGGACACGAAATCATTAATTAACCTCT
>NC_090733.1:148988793-149011293 GCF_036898095.1 Palaemon carinicauda
GACGAAGTGAGGACTCGCAGCACTGAAATCTCTTTTGAAATCTAGAAGGACACTGACGAACTAAGGAAAAGAAACAATGAAATCTTGAAAGAAACAGATAATCTAATGGAAGAAGATCTTGAAAACTAGAAGACAGGAGAGAACAGAGAAGAGGAGCCTCTAATGCCAGAGGTAAGACACCTAAAAATACAGAAACTCTAATGCTAGAAGTAAGGCACCTCAAAATATAGATCGAAAACCCTCTATTGCTAAAAGTATGGAACCTAGAAATATATGTCAAAGAACTTCTAATGCTAGAAGTGTGGTAGCTAAAGAGAGAGGTCAAAGAACTTCTAATGTTAGAGGTGTGGGAGCTATAAAGGGAGGTCAAAGAACTTCTAATGCTTGAGGTAAGGGAGCTGAAAAGAGGTCAAAGAACTTCTAATGCTAGAGGTGTGGGAGCTAAAAAGAAGTCGAAGAACTTCTAATGCTAGAGGTGTGGGAGCTAAAAAGAGGTCAAAGAACTTCTAATGCTAGAGGTGTGGGAGCTAAAAAGAAGTCAACGAACTTCTAATGCTAGAGGTGTGGGAGCTAAAAAGAGGTCAAAGAACTTCTAATGCTAGAGGTGTGGGAGCTAAAAAGAGGTCAAAGAACTTCTAATGCTAGAGGTGTGGGAGCTAAAAAGAGGACTTCTAATGCTAGAGGTGTGGGAGCTAAAAAGAGGTCAAAGAACTTCTAATGCTAGAGGTGTGGGAGCTAAAAAGAGGTCAAAGAACCTCTAATGCAAGAAGTGTGGGAGCTAAAAAGAGGTCAAAGAACTTCTAATGCAAGGGGTGGGGGAGCTAAAAAGAGGTCAAAGAACTTCTAATGCAAGGGGTGTGGGAGCTAAAAAGAGGTCAAAGAACTTCTAATGCAGGGGGTATGGGAGCTAAAAAAGAGGTCAAAGAACTTCTAATGCAAGGGGTGGGTGAGCTAAAAAGAGGTCAAAGAACTTCTAATGCAAGGGGTGGGGGAGCTAAAAAGAAGTCAAAGAACTTCTAATGCAAGGGGTGTGGGAGCTAAAAAGAGGTCAAAGAACTTCTAATGCAAGGGGTGTGGGAGCTAAAAAGAGGTCAAAGAACTTCTAATGCAAGGGGTGTGGGAGCTGAAAAGAGGTCAAAGAACTTCTAATGCAAGGGGTGGGGGAGGTAAAAAGAGGCCAAAGAACTTCTAATGCAAGGGGTGGGGGAGCTAAAAAAAGGTCAAAGAACTTCTAATGCAAGGGGTGTGGGAGCTAAAAAGAGGTCAATGAACTTCTAATGCAAGGGGTGTGGGAGCTAAAAAGAGGTCAAAGAACTTTTAATGCAAGGGGTGGGGGAGCTAAAAAGAGGTCAAAGAACTTCTAATGCAGAGGGTGGGGGAGCTAAAAAAGGTCAAAGAACTTCTAATGCAAGGGGTAGGGGAGCTAAAAAGAGGTCAAAGAACTTCTAATGCAAGGGGTGTGGGAGCTAAAAAGAGGTCAAAGAACTTCTAATGCAAGGGGTAGGGGAGCTAAAAAGAGGTCAAAGAACTTCTAATGCAAGGGGTATGGGAGCTAAAAAGAGGTCAAAGAACTTCTAATGCTAGCGGTGTGGGAGCTAAAAAGAGGTCAAAGAACTTCTAATGCAAGGGGTGTGGGAGCTAAAAAGAGGCCAAAGAACTTCTAATGCAAGGGGTGGGGAAGCTGAAAAGAGGTCAAAGAACTTCTAATGCAAGGGGTGTGGGAGCTAAAAAGAGGTCACAGAACTTCTAATGCAAGGGGTGTGGGAGCTAAAAAGAGGTCAAAGAACTTCTAATGCAAGGGGTGTGGGAGCTAAAAGGAGGTCAAAGAACTTCTAATGCAAGGGGTGTGGGAGCTAAAAAGAGGTCAAAGAACTTCTAATGCAAGGGGTGGGGAAGCTAAAAAGAGGTCAAGGGAACTTCTAATGCAAGGGGTGTGGGAGCTAAAAAGAGGTCAAAGAACTTCTAATGCAAGGGGTGTGGGAGCTAAAAAGAGGTCAAAGAACTTCTAATGCAAGGGGTGTGGGAGCTAAAAAGAGGTCAAAGAACTTCTAATGCAAGGGGTGTGGGAGCTAAAAAGAGGTCAAAGAACTTCTAATGCAAGGGGTGTGGGAGCTAAAAAGAGGTCAAAGAACTGCTAAAGCAAGGGGTGGGGGAGCTAAAAAGAGGTCAAAGAACTTCTAATGCAAGGGGTGTGGGAGCTAAAAAGAGGTCAAAGAATTTCTAATGAAAGGGGTGTGGGAGCTAAAAAGAGGTCAAAGAACTTCTAATGCTAGCAGTGTGGGAGCTAAAAAGAGGTCAAAGAACTTCTAATGCAAGGGGTGTGGGAGCTAAAAAGAGGCCAAAGAACTTCTAATGCAAGGGGTGGGGGAGCTAAAAAGAGGTCAAAGAACTTCTAATGCAAGGGGTGGGGGAGCTAAAAAGAGGTCAAAGAGCTTCTAATGCAAGGGGTGGGGGAGCTAAAAAGAGGTCAAAGAACTTCTAATGCAAGGGGTGTGGGAGCTAAAAAGAGGTCAAAGAACTTCTAATGCAAGGGGTGTGGGAGCTAAAAAGAGGTCAAAGAACTTCTAATGCAAGGGGTGTGGGAGCTAAAAAGAGGTCAAAGAACTTCTAATGCAAGGGGTGGGGGAGCTAAAAAGAGGCCAAAGAACTTCTATTGCAAGGGGTGGGGGAGCTAAAAAGAGGTCAAAGAACTTCTAATGCAAGGGGTGTGGGAGCTAAAAAGAGGTCAAAGAACTTCTAATGCAAGGGGTGGGGGAGCTAAAAAGAGGTCAAAGAACTTCTAATGCAAGGGGTGTGGGAGCTAAAAAGAGGTCAAAGAACTTCTAATGCAAGCGGTGTGGGAGCTAAAAAGAGGTCAAAGAACTTCTAATGCAAGGGGTGTGGGAGCTAAAAAGAGGTCAAAGAACTTCTAATGCTAGCGGTGTGGGAACTAAAAAGAGGTCAAAGAACTTCTAAAGCAAGGGGTGGGGGAGCTAAAAAGAGGTCAAAGAACTTCTAATACAAGGGGTGTGGGAGCTAAAAAGAGGTCAAAGAACTTCTAATGCTAGCGGTGTGGGAGCTAAAAAGAGGTCAAAGAACTTCTAATACAAGGGGTGTGGGAGCTAAAAAGAGGTAAAAAAACTTCTAATACAAGGGGTGTGGGAGCTAAAAAGAGGTCAAAGAACTTCTAATGCAAGGGGTGTGGGAGCTAAAAAGAGGTCAAAGAACTTCTAATGCAAGGAGTGTGGGAGCTAAAAAGAGGTCAAAGAACTTCTAAAGCAAGGGGTGGGGGAGCTAAAAAGAGGTCAAAGAACTTCTAATACAAGGGGTGTGGGAGCTAAAAAGAGGTCAAAGAACTTCTAATGCTAGCGGTGTGGGAGCTAAAAAGAGGTCAAAGAACTTCTAATACAAGGGGTGTGGGAGCTAAAAAGAGGTCAAAGAACTTCCAATGCAACGGGTTTGGGAGCTAAAAAGAAGTCAAAGAACTTCTAATGCAAGGGGTGGGGGAGCTAAAAAGAGGCCAAAGAACTTCTAATACAAGGGGTGTGGGAGCTAAAAAGAGGTCAAAAAACTTCTAATACAAGGGGTGTGGGAGCTAAAAAGAGGTCAAAGAACTTCTAATGCAAGGGGTGTGGGAGCTAAAAAGAGGTCAAAGAACTTCTAATGCAAGGAGTGTGGGAGCTAAAAAGAGGTCAAAGAACTTCTAAAGCAAGGGGTGGGGGAGCTAAAAAGAGGTCAAAGAACTTCTAATACAAGGGGTGTGGGAGCTAAAAAGAGGTCAAAGAACTTCTAATGCTAGCGGTGTGGGAGCTAAAAAGAGGTCAAAGAACTTCTAATACAAGGGGTGTGGGAGCTAAAAAGAGGTCAAAGAACTTCCAATGCAACGGGTTTGGGAGCTAAAAAGAAGTCAAAGAACTTCTAATGCAAGGGGTGGGGGAGCTAAAAAGAGGCCAAAGAACTTCTAATGCAAGGGGTGTGGGAGCTAAAAGGAGGTCAAAGAACTTCTAATGCAAGGGGTGGGGGATAGATGTTGCCAGCGAGGCTTGGGGGAAGGCGCGGCGGCGTCTGTGTTCTTTCTGATGCGTAAACTTAATTAAATACAAGTAAAAACAGGGCATTAAATACGTATTATAAATACTAAACTCTCTTATCTTGATAGCACAAATGAAATATTACAAGTTCCAACATGTAACTAAGCGCTCCCGAAACACGAGTCAACCTTTTACTTCTGCTTGGAGGATATTCTCGCAAGTAAAAGGTAATCATTGTGAATATGGAAAGAAAGATTTGCTTATACTTCTACCTTTTGCTTCAGAGAATTACCTTGTACTTCAACTTTATGCTTACAAGGATATCGTTCATTTTTATGAATACCTCCCATTAACTTGTTTTTTTTTTTTTGTCTTTTTTTATTTCAAGTAATTCATGAACTTATTAAGTATTCACGATAATTTAAAAACGTTCATAGAATCAGCACATACAAATGGAAATATCCGACTCGGAAACTTATGAAAAAATAGAGGAAAATAATGTCTTTTCTAATTTTCCTCTATAATTGGGCCCAGCCTTCATTTGCCTTGCTTTCTTTGGGTCTGGGCTAGAAAAAGTTACTAGGATAGCTGTTCCACAGGAGTAAATGAAGAAAGACAACCAGACCTACATGAAACGCAAAATATATAAATAAATCCATAAATCTTTCTATATGAGACAAAAAAGTTTTAGGGACATACTGAATTCTGTTTCAATGAGACGGAACCTTCCACAAGAAAAATCAGAGCAAGACAATGCATTGCATATATTGTAACCACGCTGCGAAAGCAAATTTATTGTAAAACCTAGTGATTTTGATAAAACAGGCCTCCAAGTGTATTTAAATGCAAGCGCCAATTCTAGAGATATGAACTTAATCTTCCAGGTACGAAACGTTGAGATAAGTCCATTTATAGCTTACATATGAAATATCTGTTTTAATGTTGTTAATGTTTTTAAAATATTTAATCTTAATTGTTCATTACTTCTTATATCGTTTATTTATTTCCTTATTTCCTTTCCTCACTGGGCTATATTCCTAGTTGGAGCCCCTGGGTTTATAGCATCTCGCTTTTCCAACTAGGGTTGTAACTTAGCTAGCAATAATAATAGTAATAATAATAATAATAATAATAATAATAATAATAATAATAATAATAATAATAATAATAACAATAATAATATAAAACACTACTGAAACCACTTACCGGTATTTCGATGCCAACGTCCGGAGGCGAGTCGTCTCTTAAGGAATACAGGTGAATGCGCCCGTTTGTATATGCCAGTCGTGCCCATCTTATTTTATTTTCCTGATCTGCGATGGCGTAAACTGGTTTTTTACTCGTCAATAATCCCTTCAGGTCCTGGGAGTGAATATGGGGAATCAGTGCTAAAATCAAGAGGGTAAGAAGAAATGGTCCTACGTGAAATGTATCCAGGAAAAAATTTTCAATACAAAAAACTGTGGAGTTTCTTAAGATGATTTAAAATATTGTTTTTAAATTATTCTTATGGAATGTTAACCATACCGAAAAGTCTTAGGGGTGGGGATGTGATTCCGTCTATAATAGTAATTCAATCTCACTTAATAATGGTCTTCGTAAATATTCTCACAATCATAAACCAGTGAATGGATTTTGGATTAATAGGACTTTAGCCCTTTGGGATGGTGCTGGGGCAAGGGAGGCCAGTCAGGGTCTAGGTGCAACATGATGGAAGAAAAATGAAATAGAAGAAAAGTATTAAGGTAAACGGGGGCGAACAGAAGCTACAAAAACTCTTAATAACTGGTGCACATCATGAGGCACATGTCAGGAAAAGTGAGGAAGAAAAATACTGGAATGAGATGACCTTACCTTCTTCACACAGGATATGGCTCTCATAATGTTGTGACATTCTTTCTGTCTGCTTTCTTCCATGAACAGTTCAAAGGCATTCTGGTGGAAACTCGACTTCTTCATCAACGTCAATACATCTTGGGGAGATGTTGCTTTCCTTATGTTATCTTTTATATCTCTAAGAGATTCTAGCAATTCAGTTAGCCTCGCGAGCCTAGTGACAATAGCCGCCTTATGCTTTCTGTGCTCTTCCAAGTTTTCAGAATGGCCGTTGTTCTGGAAGTATTTCGAAGTTTCAAAGTACGTCAGCGTGAGATCCAGTATCTTTAGAATGGTTTCCAACTCTCGTTTACCCTCGACTGATGCCTTGATGTACTTCTTCAAGATGGCATTGTGAGATTCTCTTATCCGGCCCATCGCTTCGGCGATGGACAGCAGGAAGCAACAACCAACAGGCGGGTCTGGATGATCAACAGCCAAGCACTCACGACACACCAAGACTGCGCAGCGAAAACACACGAAGAACAGAGGACAGCCATGTCTGGGGCACTCTCCTTCGTTCTGCTGAGGTATGGACAAAGGCATGGTCAATGGAAATGATAATCTTGGCAAAATGACGCTGCCCTCTTTCCTAGCACAGAGTAAGCGGGATAACCTCAACACGGCATGGTTGATAGGTAAATCGGAGGAAGTCTTCTCGCTGAAAGTCATGCGACATTCTGGGCACGTCTTACTGATGGGGATGAGGGAATCCACACAGGGTGAGCATACAGAATGACCACACTTGAGGCTTCTGGGTAATCGCTCATCGCTGTAAGCAGCGTCACACACACAGCAACACGGTAAGGTCTCTGAACTCATCTGAAAGTTGATAACAAATACGGATTAACATAATACTGTTTCATATTTGAAGTACACTCCAAAATCAAACCATTGTTCTCTAGTTTTGGGCAGTGCCATAGCCTATGTACCATGCTTTTCCACTTTCTTGAGGTAGAGTTTTCTTGATTGAGGGTACACTCAGGCACACTATTCCATGTTATTTCTCTTCCTCTTGTGTTTTGAAGTTTTAATAGTTTATATACGAAAGATTTATTTTAATGTTGTTACTGTTCTTAAAACATTTTATTTTAATAGTTAATTACTTATCTTATAATTTATTTATTTCCTTGTTTCCTTTCCTCACTGGGCTACTTTCCCCGTTGGAGCCTTTGGGCTTATAACACCTTGCTTTTCCAACTAAGGTTGTAGCTTAGCAGATAATAATAATAATAATAATAATAATAATAATAATAATAATAATAATAATAATAATAACACGCTCTCTATATTTATACTTATTCATATATTCATTTATTTACATTTAAATACAATATATAATCCCGCAGATTAAGAATATGTTATAAAAGTTGTCACATTAATAGCAAAACTAAAGAAAATAAAAAAAGTCAATGCATTGACTTCTCTCCCTATCACATAATGGCAAAACAATGCCCCCCCCCCCCCCAAAAAAAAAAGCAAAATATTTCGAACTGTAACAAAAACAGAAGTTACATGAATTTTAAACCAAATTACACTACGCTGGTGTCATTTAAGTTGCTTCACAATAGTAACAACAATTAACTTATTTCATATAAGCAAAATGGTATGGAAAAATTAATATATAGTTTTACTACATGCTGTAAGGACACGATTAACTCTTCTGCTACTAGGTAAGTCGATCTTCTAAGCAGTAGGCCTACAAGCATCAGTTGCACTTCGGGGATTTATACTTAATGATGATGTGCATTTGTTGGCCAAATGTAAAGTTATTCTCATCGTATCAAATATGATAATGAAGGAAGTATTATCTAAATAGCTGATACTCGATCGGATAAAAAAATTATAAGAGAAATATATTAACCTTTTCTGGTTCAAACCAGTATTACGAATTAACGGATTTTGGGTCGTATGGCCAAGCAGAGGGGGGGGGGGGGGCGTCATTCTAATGAAAGATAGCTGCTCCTCTTCAGAAAACGTAAAAGTGAAAAAAATTACATGGTCGGAAAGATGGGACTGATTTTACATAACCTCTATGACAGGATCTCGAATTTTGTAAGTTAACCGTAACTAAAGATCCCTGAGACGAAATATAATTCAATATCTCAAAAAAGAATGTAAGTAATATTTTTTTAAGAGTATTCGCCATATCACAATGTAAATAAAACACGAGTTTGTATCTTAACGGTGACATACACAAGTAAGAGTTAATATAAGGCTGTGATGAACTTTTTTAATTTAACTTTAAGGGCTACTTATCTGGTTCTGTACAGCAGGGGAACCTTACTCTCTACAGGACCTCCACGACCGTTTTATGATGTTCATTCGGGAGCATTTAACATTTCACAATGCGTATTGTTCGCTTACTGTTTGATCATCGGTGTCGAAACACTTGCAGAATAAGTCTTTAGGTTCCTCTTGAAAGCTTTAATATCAATTATTCGGATGTCTCATGGAAGCCTATTATAAAGTCTCAGGGCCGCATATTTAAAGACTCTAGAATCTACAGTATATTGTATCTTGGTTCTAATAGTTTGAAACCATCTGTGACTTTTCTCGTGTCAGGACGACTGGTTGGCTGCACAACTTATTGTTTAGTTACTCAATAAACTTGAAATCTAGTTCCGTTTTCTTTGTCAGTCACAATATCCAAGAATTTTCTTTGTTACCATAACAACACACCATAGAAAAACACGAGGATAGTATAGCCTTAAGATTGTTGATTAATCAATTCATTCTCTCAGAGAAATAAAAAAACAGTCACATTAAGCGCACTCTTCTGAACACTAAGTCGAAATGCATATTCATCAAATGTTAAGACCTACCAAGACAATGCGGAAAGACAAGCTAACTTACCTTTACTTGTTTACATTACCGGTAGTAAAAAATCCACTCTGGAGACACTTTTACTGCTTGTTTTTATATATCTGTCCTTTAATGAGAGTTGTGTGCCAGTGATATCATTACTGAACTCCTTCTGGCAGCTGAAGTAGTAGTTTGGTGTAATTCACTTGATTTTAAGTGAAGTTCAACATGCCGAACTGGAAGAGTTTACTTTGCTGCCTAGCAACGATCGAGCTGGAATAGGAGGTGCCGAATACCCTTATTTGGAAGGTGATTTACTGGAAACTTCTTCATTAGCGCAGTCCATTGGATTGTATAAGATTATTAGCCAGCCTAAAGTATATTGTGGGAGGGTACTAAATAGAATTTCTGAAATTTTACTTGGGCTTTGATATTTTTGTAGTGTATCAGTTTGTCATGAAGGCTCTTTAATAATAATAATAATAATAATAATAATAATAATAATAATTATAATAATAATAATAAAAACTGTCTATTCATTTGTTTGTTATATTCTTAAAATTGAAGAGGCTCCGATAATTAATAAGTGAATAAATATTCATTTGTATCGTAATGAAAATGATTTGTATATCATTTTATTTATATAGTAGCCATATGCTAACATTATTTCTTTATTTATTATTATTGTGTTTATGCATGTGAACAGTTGCATACTATATATTTTTTTTCCTTCAAAACATTCCATATACCCATCATAGCTAAAACTCTATTTTCTTTTAAATTGAATCCTGTGAATGCAAAATGTCCATAACATCAGAATTGGTAGGTACCGATTGCCAAAATTACGGAGATACCAAACGTATTTTGGTTACATGAAGGTATTGTAGGTACGGTTTAGGTATATGGGCTACCTAGACCGTGGTTGTAGGCAGAATCCTTATAGTAATATGTGAATGGCTACATCCGAACTTTGCTGTTCATGGCATGCAAGCAAATAGGCTGCCAAAGCATAGAACGTTTGTTGCTGTTTCTTTTAAAAAGGAATAATCATCACACTGAGGTCTTGAGTTGACGGTTCAGCAAGAGTTATGGAGACGGAATATTATTATTATCATTATTATTTGCTAAGCCACAAACCTAGTTGGAAAAGCAGGATGCTATAAGCACAGGGGCCCCAACAGGGAAAATAGCTCAGTGAGGAAAGGACCCGAAGAAAAATAAAATATTTTAAGAGCAACAATATTAGAATAAATATCTCCTATATAAAATATAAAAACTTTAACAAAAAAAGAGGAAGAGAATCAGGAGAGAATAGTGCCCGCGAGTGCACCCTCAAGTAAGAGAACTCTAACCCAAGACAGTGGAAGACAATGGTACAGAGGGTATGGCACTACCCAAGATTAGAGAACAATGGTTTGATTTTGGAGTGTCCTTCTCCTAGAAGAGCTGCTTACCATAGCTAAAGAGTCTCTCCTATCCTTACGAAGAGGAAAGTGGCCACTGAACAATTACAGTGCAGTAAGAAGAATAGTTTGGTAATCGCAGTGTTGTCAGGTATATGCGGCAGAGGATAATATGTAAAGAATAGGCCACACTATTCGGTGTGTGTATGTGTGTAGGCAAAAGGAAAATGAACCGTAACCAGAGAGAAAGATCCAATGTACTACTGTCTGGCCAATCAAAATACCCCATAACTCTCTAGTGGTAGCATCTCAACGGGTGGCTGGGCCCAGCCCAACCTACTATCTATAGAAATAGGCCTATCATTCACCATCTTCAATTTGAATTGCCTCCTATTTGCTATAAGGTCACTTGTTACAATAATAAATTTTCTCATTCAAGGGTAATTTTTCTAGAAACAATGAGTCAATACTTGTATTTTTTTGACCTGCTTGTGGTGCTACGAATGGCATTATCGGTCTGGTGGGCGTTGCTTGGTTAATATGGATTTTGCTTGCTTTATGTGACGACCATATATATTTATGTGACCATTATAAGTTCTTTAAGTGCGTTTTGCTCACATTTTTAATCTATTCACTTGGATTTCTCCTAATTTAGCTATTTAGCTTCTCTAACCTTTTCTTGTTTCGTTCCCATTTATTTCATGTTTGACGGATAACTCAATTAAGCCTACTGTCTCCTTTTCCCTCACTACGCCTTTGAGGCTTTGGAAATTTTATAGAATTTTCTTATTTCCAAAGGGTCAGTTAATCTTTCAACAGTTTTATTAGAAATAAATTTTGGGATTTTCTATCTACTACAAATATCTTCAAATATTACTCTCCATTAGCTTACCTATTAATCTATTGTTGTCAGAATTTATGTTGCGGACTTGAATCCTATTCTATTTACTCTATTCTTGAATTATTTTGTATTTTTTTTTCTAAAGGACACTAGCCAGATTCCCTTTCCTGCTGTGACGATCCAGTTTCTTTATCACTTTTACCATTCAAAGTTTTAACATTTACAAATATTATTGGTACAAGTGTTTGATATATATATTTCGTGGCTTTCAATGCTATTTTTACAATGCTCCTCTTACCTTCAATGACACTGCTTTGTATTTTACTTTTGTAGATTTTTATAACTGATTCTAAGTCCTTTACACCAAACTTGTTATAAAGTCTCCTATTCCATTATATTACTTTCACTGGACAAAAATGTTCCCACTACTTCACTTGAGACCTTTTTCTTGTGACTGCTTGAACACCAATCATTATTTTCCCTCATTGCTTCCAAAAGGATGTTATTAATATTACTTGAATGGATTTGCCTTTACAACGGCTCACTGATCTAGGGAGGAAAACAAAATAAAACAATCGGTTCAGTTTTATCCTTTATAAAGTTTATAAACAAATATAAATCATTCTTAGTAATGGCATCCTTTCACGCTTTGTCGCCATGATGTGTGTCTAAGCTCAAGTCACTCATAAACAAACAAACAAACGAACGAACGAACAAACAATCATAATGGGACTAAGAAAAGGGAATTACTGCGCCTAAACCATCTGCATTCTGATCAGTCATGACGTCATCAGTGCCCACCAGCCAGGCTTAAACAAGGTCACAAAAGGCTCTCTACTCTTATTTTTGATATACAGCTTATTTATATATTTCATACGTATACAAATACATATGCATATACATACACATACCTACATATGCACATGTATTCCTATATTCATCGAGTAGGTGTTTGAAGCGCGCGATTGGCTGTTTGTGAACTGACAAAATCATGACGTCAGATATGACGTCACAGAACAAGCAAACCCAACTGAAACATCTACAATAATTCCATTTCCCAAGTCACGTGATTAGTTTCTCCTGTATTTTTATTTGTTTTTTTAAATAATTCCATGAAATTTACAGGGACCAAATATTTCTCTATGTATATGTATATATATATATCAGCAAGATGATAAGGTGTGTCAGACACCTGTACTTTTTTGTTGCATCCATCGACAGGGGGTGGATGAATGATCGTTGGATGATGAGATGGATGAGGAAGGCTGAAGTATCCATAAGGCATCCATCACTGGAGAATAGGAGGAGAGCGACTACGCGGGATTTTATACCTCGTTCATTTCCACTTCAGAGAATAATCTTAAACGTAAACACTGACTTACAGATTAGCGGGGAATGTTTATTATTAATCCAGACTAATGAAAGAGGCAGATTCAATGCAAAGCTTATTGCTCAATATTTAAAACATTGGATTCATCTTTGTTTATGAAAGAGAACTATAATAATTACGCTTTGAGAAAAGTTAAAAGGAAAAAAGTGAAGATTTGGAATTTAGTTTTTTTAGAAGACTTATACTCGTAAGAAGGAGGATTTGAATTGTAGAGGATTAAAAAGCTATTGAAGCGAAGAGGAAAACTAGTTTGATTAGAAAAAAGGGAAACGGCAAAAGTAAATATAGGAAAAGCAAATGAAAATGGGTGAAGGGGAAAATATATGGGGTGGAAATGCAGGGAAAAGATGTTCAGTAAAAAGAAATTTGACTTTATTGGAATTCTTGGTAAGAGATAAACTTGAGAAACAGAGAAATTTTAAGAATTGAACTGACGATGGAATGATTGTAAAACGATGACGTTGATAATGATAATGAGAGAGAGAGAGAGAGAGAGAGAGAGAGAGAGAGAGAGAGAGAGAGAGAGAGAGAGAGAGAGAGAGAGAGAGAGAGAGAGAGAGATCAAATGTATCGCTTCTCTCATACTCAAGAGATGAATAACAGCGCATAGGACACTTCAGCAGGGATATATATATATATGTTTATATATTTATATATTTTGATTTATCAACACCGACGGTGTAAGATGGAGTGGAATTGGAAAAAAAAAAATCAAGTTTGACAAACACGGAGCATTTCTTCTGCAAGATTATTGCGCTGGTTTTCACAACGAACGAGCCTTGCATTCAATTGAAAAAAAAAAGAGTGATGGTAATAACAATATTTTCTTTACATCATTTTCTTTGTATCTCATACGTTCCAGTTCAAGACAACTGTGTGTCCTCAGGATGAGAAAGATAAGGGATTTGGATAACCTATTGTTGCCTAGTCCACGTTGGAAGCGTCACTTTATTTTCTTCTTCTTCTTTCTTTAAATCAAAGTCTGAAGGCAAAAGACTTCTGATGTTGATTTAAGCCACATCTTGGACACAGTCGTGTCTTTCCAATGTACACAAAACGTTTGCCTTGCCATAAACGCACTAGTGGTCATCACAGAAAACAGAGCAAGGAATGATTTTATTTCTTCTGCCTTGTTGGAGAGGAAAACTTTTCCCCTGTACTTATTTTATTTTTGTTACAGAAATAAAAAATAACGGCGTGATTGTTTCGTTACTTCATAGTATTCATAACTGATCACCATCATCCATCATTCGTGAACACTGATTTCATTTCCTTGTGTTTTATTTTTATTTTTTTTTCTGTCTGCCTAGGTCCTCGTTGTTTCCAAAATCTCAACATGACGAGCGCTTTCGATATAAAACAACCAGGAATCGATTCGTATTCCATCAAAATCAAGGATTCAAAACAAAGTGGAGAGGAACTAGGAAAGGAGAAACGCAGTTTGGAAAAAACTCTACAGTCTATGAAGGAAATCAAAATGAAGTCACTGTAATTGTATAATCGCGCTATAGTCATAACATTTGGCTGCTAAGAATCATAAGGACAACAATGATACGAGAGAAATCATAATATATCAAGAAATGCGAGAGGCAAAAGGTCATTATCATAGTTACATTATCAATAACAATCATATAAACGAAGTGTTGCAACATAATTGGTGAGATACAGAATGCGACTTGTGATAACAGCTATGATGATACAGGTAATAATACTGATTCCAACAGATAATGTGATGGTTAATTAATACAGTCTTCAATTTTTTTTTTAGGAAGTACTTCTTAAGAGTATACAGCGTCTGAATGGAGAGATAAAAGGGAGAAATACTTTCTTTGACCTTCAGAAAATATATGTATATAAACCTAATAAGAAAACTATTGTTTTACAATAAATACAGTATCCAAGTCATAAAATACAGTATCTGTGATTACAATTTCCGTATTTCATTTTAATAGCACAAAAAGCAGTTTCATATGTCCAAGCAAAACATATTTAGGGTTTGTAGTATTAGGCAATTATATCTTTAATACTAAACCAATCTCTGACTAATGTATTATGCTGTCGTTCAAGCCAACAAAGTTTGCTAACTCAGAAAGCACTGGACTGAGAGATACATTCGCTCTCTGTCTTGTTGCAACGTTACACCAGCTTGAAAAGATTAACATAGAAAACAAATATATATGCCACTAGGTAAAAAACTTCGAACTATGTTAGGGCAACCTAAAGAAAATTAGCGTTGAAATACCAGCAAGACTTTTGCTTATTTTTTTTTTTTTATATTTTGCTAAAGAAAAAACAGATTTGGGTAGCTCTTAGTTTTTATGTAGGCTTTGAATACATCACATCTAATACAACTAATACGCTTAATAATCGGTGTCTATACTTCAATGAGGCTACTGTCGTGACCTTAATATACAGATTTATAAACCCATGATTAAGCAAAGTGACAATGAGACCGTACACATAAGAGAATGAGCGTTAACAGGAGGTTTCCATGACGTTATTGGTTGATGAGGAAGGGCTGGAATCCTCACGCTGTAGATTTTGGCGGGCCCCCGGTGATGCGTTTGGGTATGGAGAGCTCGGAGGTGCCGGGGGGAGGGGAGGAAGATCGTCTATGTCATCATCCTCCTCCTCCATGTAAGTCGGGAGTGAGGACTGACTTACAGGAGGGTCATGCCTGAACGTCGGGCTGACAGGAGGACACTGAACGTTATGCTGACGTCTCAGGACCCTCTTTCCATTGCGCCCATTGGCTTTGGCAGAACCTCCAGCTCCTCTTTTGCTGCCCTTTCTCTTGATTGAAGGAGTAGGCTCCAAGGAATTAGAGCGTGAGGTAGAGATGCGGGAGGTTCTTGGAGAAGCAATGGGAGATCCAAGAGGGGAAAGAGTTGGAGTGGAGGCTCTGCTTGTATCTGCACTTGGAATATCTATACTCAACTCGGGTACCATTAAGTGGAATGATACCGAGTCACTTGCTTCTGATCCACTGGAGGATTCACTTGATTGTCGCTGTGGATCAGTCGCACTATCTGATCTTCTTACCGCTGGATTTTGTTCACTGTCAGCACGCTTGAAGGATGCTGACGCTGCCTCCTCTTTCATTTCTGGCGTGGTAGCAGAGTTTGTGCGCCGCAGTGCCGGTACGGTAAATACAGCACACATTGGCTCGTCTTCTATACTGCTGGTTGGTGCTAGAGAATTTGAACCACGACTACTGCCCAAACTAGCTTCACTGGTCAATGCAGAATGCGCAGCTAACCGTTCACAAGAGGCAGTTAGGTTTGAGCCTAACATTGGAACCAAAAGAGTGCCCATCACTGGAATGGCTGCCGAAGAGAGATCCTGAACCTTCTGACGCTGCAGCGGCTTCTTACGTCCCCTCAGCTCAGCTGGTCGATGGAGATTACTTAGAGTTTGCATGCGCACAGGAGCTGAAAGAGAAGGAGAAGCAGGCCTATGAGCAGGATTGATCCCAAGGCGGAACGACTGAACTTTGCGCCTTGCGAACCTAGGTGAAGGGGAAAGGTTGGTTTGTGGGGTAGCCAGTAAAGAGGGGGTACCACTATCCATACTCTCAGAGAAACTACTACCCGTCTCACCCACAGAGTCCTCAAGAAAGACAGAGTCAGAGCCAATAGAACGAGAGTCATAGTCTGGAGAGTCAATGGACAGGACAGAGGTAACGCGGCCCCTCCCAGGTAATGGCAGACGAACAAGCTCAGAATTATCAGACACACTTCGGACAGATCCACACGGAGAGATGTTGGGGGTGGGTTGGATAACGTTGATGTCAATAGTCTGCACCCATTCTGCTGTGGCGTGGTCGCTGTCCCAATCCATACCACCGAGTTGGAGTAAGGGTTTATTACCTCTTGGTCCCAGTCCTGGGACGCCGAGGAGGCCCATAGAGTTGATGTCAGATGGAAGGTCGTGAGTAGAAGAGCCAGCGCTATACCCGTCACTGCTCGATCCAGTCGACTGAAGACGCACTCCAGGCACACGTAAGAACTCCGATCGACACTGGAAAGGGAAAAAATAATTACTAATGAAGTGATCTAAATGACTTAAAAAAATAATATTGATTTTATTTTTAATGGATCGTTTTTATATTTTTACTAAATTTCACTACTTTGTAACAACAGTTCCTTAAAATAATTGTCATCGCTTTGAAGGAATGTGATTGCTCATGTACTTCTTTTTTATATTTTCTACATATTCACACATGCCTCAAATAATATTCAAGTCTTCAGAACAAAATCTAGAATAATCTGCAAGAGCAAAAAGAACATATCTTGTTACAAGAGCGAGAAACTGTTCCATGAAAGAGATACTTTTTAAAGAAAGGTACAATAAAAAGGTAATTTGTACCAAAAGAAAAACTTACAATGAAATAAGCCACAAAAAGCAACTGAGGAAAATATCAATTGAATGTTAAGCAAAGAAAATAAAAATCCAAAATGAAGGAAAGAACGAAATAAAAAAAACAAAAACAAACAAATAACTCTGACTGTCCAGACACCCCTGGCGACGAGGTTCGTAACTTACTGAGTGCGCCGTCGCCTGGGATGCATCATCCCTTTCGAACGAGCTCATCCGCGAACAGTTGATGCGCATAACGCTCCCAGGTAGACTTTTCACGCTGTTGGTGACAACAATAAGAAAATTCAAGGTGAAATTGAGTGATACTGTCACAAACGACTTTCTTTTTTTCTAAGTTTTAGAAAATAGGAGAGAAAGCTGAAGGCTATTGAGGCTAGTGGTGGGAGTAGGTGTGTGAGGGGTGTTGTAGAGTATTGGAGTTATTATAATGAGAGACAATAACTATAAAATTGATAGTAATTAGACGACACATGATCATAACAAGGACAGCTGCTGTCTATTGGAAGTTCAAAAGATTTTATTATTATTTTTTTCTTTATTAGGAACAAGGATTAAAACTAAGAAGAAAATAAAACTCCCATAAGATGTTGACTAAAAAGGGGACTTTAATAAAAAGAAAAAAAAAAGTGACAAATTAGTAGCTTTGGCAAAATAAATGAAGTATTATAATTTGGTCAAGACTAAAAGTAAATTGAAGAGTAGGGCTCATGGGGTTTATACAGTAAAAAAAGAGCAAATATAACGTAAGCCGATTAAAAAAAGGAAAACAAAATTAAGATGATAATTAAGTAAAACATGTTAGTACAGCGAAGCCTGAAATCTTACGAACATTAAATATTACATATAATTTAATAAAACTTTATAGTTTAAAGTTTTCTTTTTAAATATAAGGTCCTGATAGGTTAAATGATTTTAAAATGTCTTCCAAATGATCACGATGGATTAATGAAGTCTGTTCATGTTATCTGGGTACAAAAAAGGGAAAATACGGGCAAAGATAGATTTGTTGAAGAATTTTTTCTAATAAACTTAGAAAAGAAAGATCAACCGAAGTTCTGCATTTTTTGGGTACCACATTTAATTGAAAATATTAGACACAAAACGGAAGAGCAACAAATATAGTTTTACTTTATTACACTAAACACATTTCTTTTTACAATACTACTCGTACTAATGCTGCTAATTATACCAGCATTATCTATCATTAAAAAAAAGATATTCTACAGTTGCACATGTTCCTATGAAAAGATTTTAAACTAATATTGTTTGTCTGACAACAACAAATTCTGTATTGGGAGACATACCGTATATGTCCCCATCAATATAAGTGTCTACTCACAAACACAAATCTTCCCATAACACAAACTACTTCCTTTATCAACAGCTACTTAGAAGGTTTTCTTCCACGATGCAAACATGTCTTCGAGTTTTCGCTATCCATCAGGCACTTTCTAACATAGAACAAATACTACTGTTCCAGTGGCTACTAGGCTATTAACAGCTATGAAATAATTTGATAACACCATAAGGTTGCGTCTTGAAGTTACCTGCAATCAAGATTTTGTTTTCTTTGCAAACGAGTTATGGAACGTAAGATGGGTTCAATTGCCGTTATAATATCCTATACTTATTTTAGGGTTGTGGTAGCAGATGTGGTAACGTTCCTGACTGGTGAACGCCAGATGGGTTCGAGTCCCGCTCAAACTCGTTCGTTTCTTTGGTCGCTGCAACCTCACCATCCATCAGGCTCTTTCTAACATAGAACAAGTACCACTGTTCAGTGGCTACTAGGCTATCAACAGCTATGAAATAATTTGATAAAACCATAAGGTTGGGTCGTGAAGTTACCTGAAATAAAGATTTTGTATCCTTTGCAAACGAGTTATGGAATGTAAGATTAGTTCAACTGTCGTTAAAATATCCTGTACTTATTATAGGGTGGTGGTGGCAGATTTAGTAACGTCCCTGTCTGGTGAACGCCAGATTCGGGGTTGGGTCCCGCTCAAACTCGTTAGTTTCTTTGGTCGCTGCAACATCACCATCCTTGTGAACCAAGGATGGGGGTTTGGGGGAGCCTATAGGTCTATCTGCTAAGTCATCAGCTGCCATTGCCTAGCCCTCCTTGGTCCTAGCTTGGGTAGAGAGTGGTTGGGCGCTGCTCATATGTATATATGGTCAGTCTCTGGGGATTGTCCTACTCGATAGGGCAATGCCACTGTCCCTTGCCCTTCATGAGTGGCCTTTATACCTTTAAATAATTTTCTAAAGAAACATTTAAGGTAATATTATCCTTTCCT
This sequence comes from Palaemon carinicauda, assembly GCF_036898095.1. Lineage (NCBI taxonomy): Eukaryota > Metazoa > Arthropoda > Malacostraca > Decapoda > Palaemonidae > Palaemon > Palaemon carinicauda. Next base: position 149,007,795 of record NC_090733.1, read on the forward strand.
AATTTCCTTTTGAGATCTACGTTCACCTACTTATGTTCATCCTGCATTTTTGCAACAGGGGTTATCAGAGCTTAAGAAATTGCAATGTAAAGATATAGAATAGAAAAAAATCTGATAACAAGTTTGATTTATAGGTAGTAAACAACATAATATTTCTCATCATTTGAAGTTCATACATATATCTGAAAATGATTCCCATGTAAATTTTACTCCTTACTTTAAAGAATTTATGATCCAATTGGAATCAGAATCTAGAGGCAAAATAATTAATCCGCTTTAATTAATTCCAACTGGATTCCAGTTTTTGATCTTTACCTCCAGTCATTAGCAACCGTTAGTCTCGGGAAACGTAATCAAGATTAAAATTTGACTCTAATCAAAAACTCAACCAAAGATTTTGAGTTCTTCACAATAACTGAGCATCAACCTTGCAAAAAATAATTTAAGAAAAAATCTTATTTATCTCTTATCATTTAGTGAAAGTATAATACAATTATATACTATTTCTGTCTTATCTTATGTTTTTATAATTTCCTTCTGAAGATATATCCAATAATACGCTTGGTCTTTAAAAAAAAAAAAAAAAAAAAAGAAAGCCTTCATGGAGAAGCTTGCCATTTTCCCTCTACCTTGGGAATTTCAAGAAAACACGAGAAATCATCAAAATAAATGAATGCCCAGAAACCGTGTAAGAAAAGAATTCATTTCCACACACATGAAAAAAAAAAAAGGTGGAAACTCAAATGCCCTTCGGCGTCAAATATTCCCTTAAAGACCGCCCTCCCACCCCCCCTTCGAGTGAGAGAAGTCAAAAGGACTCCTGACTTTACGAGTGCGGAGATAACGCCCGGCTTCCGCTGGGGTACGTGGTATTGGCAGATGGCTTGCTGCTCAAACGTCTGCAGAGGAACGCTTGTCTGCTTCCTGGAGAAGCCTTTCGGTGATGTTCGAAGAAGGGGAAAAAAAGGAGGAAATGTGGAAAAAAGGAAGGGTATTTATTTCACATCTTATTCTTTATTCATATTTTTTTCTAATTCAACAAGTTTTCTTAATAGGATGATATGATCTTCACGGTTTTTTGTTTGGTTATGTTGGTCAACAATGTAATTGCTTTGGTGTAAGTGCTCCTGAACACATCTGTCCTCTTTCCTTGGATTTTTCATAACACTATGAATATATTCATAATGCTATGAATACTATGAATATACCCAATTAATAGTGTAATACTATTCATAGTATCAAACTATTTTAATATACTATGAACACTATGAATTAGGTCTCTTGACATTACTACTTACAACTCAACACTGATGAACAGTTATCGCCAACCACATAAGTTACCATAAAGTTTTGCATTGACATTTATAGTTTAATTTTACTAATATGTCCCTGTGCGTCTGCCTCTTTCCGTCATGTGTCATTATTGTGCTATCTAATCGTGATCAGACAACCTTGGATTATGGTCAGGAGGTTCGTATGATTGGCCTTGATTTTAGGGCTGCGTTTGACAGAGTTAATCGTGAGGACCTTGTTTTCAAACTTGAATATCTGGGAGTAGGTGGGTTTTTTCTTAGCATCGTTAATAAATTTTCAAGTAATAAATTGTTAGTAGTTGTTGATGGACACCATAGTGACTATAAGAACGTACTATCTGGTGTTCTTAAGGGTAGTGTTCTCGGCCCATTACTTTTTATACAATATATGCATGATATATGACATAAAGATATGATGCTACTCTCTTCTACTGTATCAGTTCTATCTCCTAAATGTAGACCTGCTGTTGATAAGTCTCTTAACAGAGATCTAGCTAAAATTAGTGCATGCTGCAAATCATTGGGCAGGAAGTTGAACCTTAATAAAACTCAAAGCATGATTGTAAATCAGATCAAGATCTTTGCATTGACCATGTCTAGCTGTATACAACGCATTTAAAATTCTATGTGGGATTCTTGATTGCAAATTTACTTATGAGAAACACCCAGTGTGTGGCTTCTTCAAATGGTGACCAATTTATCCTAAGGAAATGTTTTAATTCTCCAGATGCTGATTCCAATCTTAATTTGTTAGTCAAAAACCTGCGGTCTATTAAATTCCATATCCATGATCTGGATATTAATATGTGGCACCGTAGTTCAGTTCACTCTATGCGCATGTTGCATAAGATTTTTCGTAAATCAGATCATCCTCTAGTATTCAGATCTTCCCAGACTGTACCATCCACTAGGTAATACTAAGTAAGCAGTTACACCAACCAGTCTTCCCTTCTCCATCATAAGGCTCAATATTAAACAGTACTTTATAAGTTTTATTTCAGCTGTTATCAGATTTAGGAATGACCATCCAAACCAGGCGGTTAAATCGGCATAATACTTTTCTGTTGAACAGGTTGACACAAGTCTCGTTTCATAGTTTATAAATGGATGATCTTTATTAACGTTAAGACTGACCATAGTATATTTTATATTGTTTCATTTTAATAACTTCTCATATATTGCTTATTCGCTATTTCTCTATTTCCTTTGCGTTCTGGGAAGCTATACCTGTTGGAGCCCTTAGACTTGTAGTATTGTACTTCTCCAACTAGGGTAGTGGCCTGAGTAGTAATAATAATGATAATAATCATTACTATAACTTGATGCAGAACATACCATTCTGTAAACTTATAATAGTGGAAAGGTACCAATACAGATTTCAGTCATGGGAAATTATAAATATGATGGACAGGAGGTTTAGAGTAACTGCAAAGTGAAACTGCGAGAAAGAAGGATGACTGTTGGGATAAGTGCCAAGACAAACTCTATGGAAGGAGTATCCATAATGGGAAGGTGTAGAGTAACTGCTTTGATTAGATTTAATTGTCATGGGACAAGATTTATTGAAAAGACAAGACAAGTAAGTCAGTCGTTAGTATGGGAAACTACACATGGTAAGAACAACATTAAAAGATATAATGTTATGGGAAACTAAGGAAAACGGGAAGGTCAGGTTTGGGTAACCATCATGGGAAACAACTTTAGGAAAGAAAGTCAACCCGGCTGAGTTAACCATCACGTAAATCGTAGAAAAGAAACACTTAAGGGGGGGGGGACTGCTTACAGTTATGTTAAACAAGGCAGTTGAATATAACTTTAGGGAGATTGTGGCAAAGAAAGGTGAAACAAGTATGAAAACCTTTCCACTTACCAGACAAATCCAGAGCTTACTGAGACATGCGTTCTAGTTATCGCCTGAAGTAAATCTAACTACCGTATGTCAACAAACCAACAAGCAACACATAAGTCTAAACGAATAATTCACAGGCATTGAGATAACTAAACATAGATTTACAGTCCATGGGATAACAAAACAGGATGAGACACAGTCCTTGGAATAACTAAATATTAAGACAGACAGGCAATTAAAGCAAACTAACACCAATTTCACATAAAATCTGTGGTTTCTGTGTTTCCTTCAGGCAAACGCCGTAACAGAAGAAAGCGTCTTGAGATAGAGTTTTATT
>NC_090733.1:149018793-149021293 GCF_036898095.1 Palaemon carinicauda
ATTGAGATTGGGGTTGGTTTGGGCTGGATTTGGTCATGATGCAGTCCTTGAACATGGACGGTATCCAAGTTCACACGAAACTGGTTTGATTGATGATCAAATAAGTTCTTTTTTCTGCATGACCAAGAGAAAAGTAATTGCTAAACTCTACATCACACAAACATTTTCAGAGGGCGAATGAAGTCAAAACATCAAACGTATCCAAACCAAATAGATAAAACTGATTTATCTTTAAGCGTTGCCCTACATCAACCAAAGCAGGTTTTTTATATGAATAAAAACAGGCAGGGCTTTGAAATGCTAAAATAGCATTTGTTTGGGTACCCGCGATGAGTTTCAGTTAAAAAAAGAGAATATCAAGTTTTTATTCACATATAATATGTATGACCAGAAAATTTTGAAATAAACGTACTAGGAAGAATTCATATGAAATATAAGGGACTATCATAAAGGACCATTAGAGAAGGGATATATTAAGTTCTTTTCATTGTTGGTATATGATTATATAGTTCGAGTGACTATAGGCTACACAATAATCTGAACTGGTGCTCTGTTACAACATCAAATGAAATTTAAAAACTTTAAAAAGTTAATAGATCGTAAAATACGGTTTTCGAAGTCCCGCCCAGCCATCGACCCAAATACACACACAAAGGAGTCATTTAAATAATTCAGTTGCGGTAGCCTATTAGAAACATTTCTGCCAAGCAATCTGTTGGACTGGGGTTCGAGTCCGCTCCATACTCGACAGCTTCTTGTAGTGTCTGTAACCTCACCATCCTTGTGAGCTAAGTAAGGCAGGGGGGGGGGGGGAGTTGAAAAACCCCATAGGTCTACCTGTCGAGTCATTAGCAGCCATTGTCTGGCCCTTCTTGGTCATAGCTTGGATGCAGAGGGGGGGGGGGGGTTTCCTTGGGCGATGATCATGTGTATATATGGTCAGTCTCTAGGGCATTGTCAGACCTTAACTCTGTCATTCACGAGTGACCTATAAATCTTTAAAAGAAATTATTTAGTCTGATTTGACATAGGACCTTAAAAATCGTCCTCTCACACTTTACTTTAAAATCCTATCCTCAACCTGTTGATATACTACCACTAGAGAGTTAATGGGTCTTTTGACTGACCTGACAGTACACTGAATCCGTCTCCCTAGCTATGGCTCATTTTGACTTTGCCTACACATACCCTTAATGATGTGGCCTGTTCTTTTCACATTCTGCTCTGCCCTCATACACCTGACAACACTGAGATTACCGAACAATTCTTTTTCACTCAAGGGGTTAACTACTGCAATGTAATGGTTCAGTGGCTACTTTCCTATGGGTAAGGAAAGAAGAGACTCTTTAGCTTTGGTCAGCAGCTTTTCAAGGAGAAGGACAACCCCAAAATCAAACCATCGTTCTCTAAGTCTTGGGTAGTGCTATAGCCTCTGTACCATGGTCTTCCACTGTCATGGTTTAGAGTTCTCTTGCTTGAGGATACACTCAGGCACACTGTTCTATCTTCTTTCTTTTCATAGTTTATATATGAAAGATCTAATTTAATGTTGTTACTGTTCTAAAAAATATTTTATTTCGATTGTTTATTACTTTTCTTGTAGCTTGTTTATTTCCTTGTTTCCTTTCCTCACAGGGCTATTTTTCCCTGTTGGAGCCCTTGGGCTTGTAGCATCTAACTTTAACAAGTAGGGTTATAGCTTAGATTGTAACAATAATAATACTGATAATAATAATAATAATAATAATAATAATAATAATAATAATAATAATAATAATAATAATAATAATAATAATAATAATAATAATAGCTATTTTTTTTTAGTACCCGAACTTCCATAAGTTCAATAGCGTGTGTTTGTACATGTACACTTTAATAATGCTTTTACTTTTATGACAACAGCAGCACAAATTAGGATCGTGTGCAAGTAATTACTCTTCACAGCGAGTGTGCTAATATGGCATCAGGTGTTTTAGTCAAAATGGAATTAAATTACCTATTCATATGTGTGTACATGGACACCTTCCATATCTGTTTCATTTGTTTAATGTAATTCCAGGAATAGATTAAAGTTAGAACTATGTAGTGAGGGTTTTTTTTTTAGAGTTCCAGTGTTTATATGTAAATTATGGAGAGAGTTCTGGTCACGTCTCTTTGTCAAAGTTTAATAATTACTCTTGGCCTCTTCTGTTTTTTTTTAGTTGCTACATAACATTTTAGATTCGAATATTTAGTGCAAGAATTGGTACGTTGGGTAGAGTTTTCATAAAGGCAATGAATAGAAGCACTATTAATTTTTTTTCAGATTTATCTTAAAAGCGTACCTAGCTTTCGGGAAATATTTCCTACCAAAAGGGCTAAAAAGCGTAAACATAAAACATAATGATATAAATCAAACGGCAAAACCTTGAGAATAACATTTAAGAATACGAAATTAACGCGTTTAAAAAATGTACTATTTGTTGTTTTATCCATAAATACAAAGGAAATTGTTTAAAAA
>NC_090733.1:149026293-149066293 GCF_036898095.1 Palaemon carinicauda
ATGAACTCTTGGAATTTCTCTACCTCATATTACTCCTATTATTTCAACGTAAATTTCAAAATAGTAAATTAAACAGGAATAGAGCCGAGTATTGACCAATCAGTCGTCCTGTCAACTTGTTTGTATTCTTTTTTAAACAAGTCTTTCCTTAACTGATATCTCCCTTCAATAACTTTGCTTGTCTCTCTGATCGTCAATATAAAACTTTCACCATTTTAACTACCTAAATATAAATACGAGTATAACAACCTCCCTCTTTTTTTTTTTTTTTTTTTTTTTTTTTTGCCCATAAATTCAAAATTAAATGTTTTGTTGTGCAAAGATCACAAACTACTTTTGCGTACATTTCTTTCCAGTTATTTCTTGTATTTTTTACCTTTAAAATTGTTACTACTGCACTGTAATTGTTCAGTGGGTACTTTACTCCTGGTTAGGGTAGGAGAGACTCTTTAGCTATGGTAAGCAGCTCTTCTGGGAGAAGGACACTCCAAAATCATACCATTGTTCTCTAGTCTTGGGTAGTGCCAGAACCTCTGTACAATGATCCTCCAACATCTTGGGTTAGAGTTCTCTTGCTTGAGGGTACACTCGGGCACACTATTCTATCTAATTTCTCTTCCTCATGTTTTGTTAAAGTTTATATAGTTTATATAGGAGATATCTATTTTAATATTCTTAAAATATTTATTTTTTCCTTGTTTACTTTCCTACTGGGCTATTTTCCCTGTTGGAGCCCCTGGGCTTATAGCATTCTGCTTTTCCAAGTAGGGTTGTAGCTTAATAATAATAATAATAATAATAATAATAATAATAATAATAATAATAATAATAATAATTGTGTTGTATTTTTACTGACTGGACACCCAGCATTTCTTATGAATAAAACACTGGTCATGTTATCGATTCATGTTGCCTTTCCTTGAGCTTGCAGTGTTTTCTTTTTTAGCATCTTTACTACTAAAATTATAATCTTTTACAACCTCTAAGACATTCTATCTATGTCTTTGATGCTTTCCCTCCAGATCGTTGTTGTACCTTGTTGCATATTTACTGTAACACTTTTTTGTTTGCTTTCTTTTTTATTTCTTTTCAGCCGTCACTATGTTTACAAATACTATCTTGCATTTCTTACAACTGTTCGTTGTTTTCTCAACTCAACATGATATCAGCTTCTTTTTTTTTTTTTTTTTTTTTTTTTTTTTTTTATTGGCAAATCCTTTTTATCATTTAGTTACCTTCAATTTATTTTATATTGATACTTTCTTGTTCACTGTCGAATTTCTTATCCACCTTTCGAATCATTAATTATATAAATAATTAGATTTACTCTTTTACCTTTTCATTTTTTCTTCTATCATACTTTTTTTCATTCAGACTTTTTATTCCATAACTCACTCTCTCTCTCTCTCTCTCTCTCTCTCTCTCTCTCTCTCTCTCTCTCTCTCTCTCTCTCTCTCTCTCTCTCTCTCTCTCTCATTTATCATACATTTTGAGTTCAGCATCAATGACCTTAGATGTCAGCATGCCAGATAACTCCCAATCAATCAATCATACATTTTGTACCCTCTGATCTCTATTAATGTCTGCATCTTCTTTCCTTGTTAGTCTACCTTGACTTACGTCACATCTATTATCACCTATCATTCGCTCTTTCTCTCTGATCTATCTACATGATTTGTGCGATCACCATGAACTACTCTACTCGATGGAGCCATAATAGAAGTAGCAGCATTATATTTCAAAATCATCTCCTCAGCCATTCAAATTCTTATTTTGGCTTGACATCTTCCCTACTATCTTATCTTTCCTAACTACCTTTCCGAAATGACTCTCGACTTGCCAATCTTAAGCCTTATTTTCTTATCTATTCTAAAATATTTCTTTTCCGGGATGACTTGATTTGCCAATCTTGAGCCTTATTTTCTTATTTATTCTAATATATTTCTTTTCCGAGGTGACTCTCGACTTGCTAGTCTTAAGCCTTATTTTCTTATCTATTCTAAAATATTTCTTTTTCGGGTTCACTCTCGATTTGCCTATCTTGAACCCTATTTTCTTACCTATTCTAAAATATTTCTTATCCGAGATGGCTCTCGATTTACCAATCTTAAGCCTTATTTTCTTATCTATTCTAAAATATTTCTTTTTCGGGATCACTCTCGATTTGCCAATCTTGAGCCTTATTTTCTTATCTATTCTAAAATATTACTTTTCCAGGATCACTCTCGATTTGCCAATCTTGAGCCTTATTTTCTTATCTATTAAAAAAATGTCTTTTCCGAGATGACTCTCGATTTGCCAATCTTTACCAATCTTAAGCCTTCTTTCCTTACCTCTAGTTCTTTCTGCCGGCGAAGGGTATCGCCGTCCAGAGGGCTTGTTGGGGTTACCGTCACCGCATCTACAGAAGATAATGATAAAAGATAAGACAAGAATTAAAAATTATCGTTTAAGCAGGAGACGATAGATCAGTGCTAACTGTATTATCTATATAATGAGCATAATCATTAATCACAATAATAGAGTATATGAAATATTTCTATTTAGTAGAATAAATCCCTTTTTTATTTACAATGAATAGAATTCTTTATGAAAGTTAATAGGTGAATAACACACAACTTGAATGATTAAAGATATATCTAATTTCATTATCAATAAACAAAAATATTGACTATAATACATACATTAAAACATACACATGCATACATATGCATAAAATATTTATATACATATGAACCCCTCTAAATAGGAAGGTTCACAACAATTGAGATAATTACTTTACAAACATCATAAATTTTCCACAATCATAACTTTCTTTAACCATCAAAATAGGTGTCAGACAGACATACTCCTACAACAGGGCCAGACATTGAACCAAAAAACCCTATCTCTCCCTGTCTGTCTTTTCTTTTTACAAATTGCTTCTAATCCTATCTAACATCGCAAGAGGGTCTGCCCATCTCTTATATTCTTCTATTGTATTTCCCTTTCACCCTTTTCCTTATTCCTCCCCAATCCCGAGTGCCTGCCTTCGGGCTATAAACTGGATTGTATCCAGGGGTACTCTTCCTTTCCCCATATTCCCCATTTCCCTATCCTTATCCTCATCCTTATACTTTACAAAAATATCTTATCTGATAAGTTTGTGTAGGAATTTTTAAAACGTTAAGCTTTGATTTCATACGTTGTTTTGTACGCTTCAAAACGCTAAGCTTTTATCTGATATGTTTGTGTTGGACTTTTCAAAATGTTAGGTTTGATTTGACATGTCAGCATAAGAATTTCTAAAATATTAAACTTGGATCTGAACTTCTCAATACACCAGGTTTAATTTGATAATTTGTGTTGAATTTCTCAAAAGGCTAACTTTCAATTGATGCTTTCGTGTTGAAATTTTCTAAACGTTAGCTTTAATTTGAAACGTTTGAGTTGAACTTCTCAAAACTAACTTTGATTTCAGACGTTGGAATCCTCAAAATGCTTTGTGATCTGTTACGTTTGTGTTACAATTTTTTTTAATGCTAACTTTGTTCTGATACACATGTGTTACACTTTTCTTTAATCTAACTTTGATTTGATACACTTGTATTGCACTTTTCTTAATCCCTACTTTGGTTTGATGCATTTATGTAGAACTTTTCAAAACGCTAAATTTGATCCGATAAGTTTACGTTGCACTTTTCTTGACCCTAAACTTGAATTGATTTGTTTGTGCTGAAACTCTCAAGAAACTAACATATTCAATAGGTTTGTGTTGAAAGTGTATTGAAACTCTCAAGAAACTAACATAGATTTAATAAGTTGGTGTTGAAAGTGTGTTAAAACTGCCAAGAGACTGACACAGGTTTAATAAGTTTGTGTTGAAAGTGTGTTAAAACTCTCAAGAAACTAACAAAGATTTAATAAGTTTGTGTTGAAAGAGTGTTAAAACTCTCAAGAAACTAACACAGATTTCATAAGTTTGTGTTGAAACTCTCAAGAAACTAACACAGTTTGTGTTGAAACTCTCAAGAAACTAACACAGTTTGTGTTGAAACTCTCAAGAAACTAACAGATTTAATAAGTTTGTGTTGAAACACTCAAGAAATTAACGCAGATTTAATAAGTTTGTGTTGAAGATTTAATAAGTTTGTGTTGAAAGAGTGTTAAAACTCTCAAGAAACTAACACAGATTTAATAAGTTTGTGTTGAAACTCTCAAGAAACTAACACAGTTTGTGTTGAAACTCTCAAGAAACTAACACAGTTTGTGTTGAAACTCTCAAGAAACTAACAGATTTAATAAGTTTGTGTTGAAACACTCAAAAAAATAACGCAGATTTAATAAGTTTGTGTTGAAAGTGTGTTAAAATTCTCAAGAAACTAACACAGATTTAATAAGTTTTTGCTGATACTCTCAAAAAACTAACACAGATTTAATAAGTTTGTGTTGAAACTCTCAAGAAACTAACACAGATTTAATAAGTTTGTGTTGAAACTCTCAAGAAACTAACACAGATTTAAAAAGTTTTTGTTGAAACTCAAAAACTAACAGATTTAATAAGTTTGTGTTGAAACTCTCAAGATACTAACACAGATTTAATAGGTTTGTGTTGAAAGTGTGTTAAAACTCAAGAAACTAACAGATTTAATAAGTTTGAGTTGAAAGCGTGTTAAAACTCTTAAGAAACTAACACAGATTTAATAAGTTTGTGTTGAAAATGTGTTGGAACTCTCAAGAAACTAACACAGATTTAATAAGTTTGCGTTGAAAGTGTGTTAAAACTCTCAAGAAACTAACACAGATTTAATAAGTTTGTGTTGAAAGTTTGTTGGAACTGTCAAGAAACTAACACAGATTTAATAAGTTTGTGTTGAAACTCTCAAGAAACTAACACAGATTTAATAAGTTTGTGTTGAAACTCTCAAGAAACTAACACAGATTTAAAAAGTTTTTGTTGAAACTCAAAAACTAACAGATTTAATAAGTTTGTGTTGAAACTCTCAAGATACTAACACAGATTTAATAAGTTTGTGTTGAAAGTGTGTTAAAACTCAAGAAACTAACAGATTTAATAAGTTTGAGTTGAAAGCGTGTTAAAACTCTTAAGAAACTAACACAGATTTAATAAGTTTGTGTTGAAAATGTGTTGGAACTCTCAAGAAACTAACACAGATTTAATAAGTTTGCGTTGAAAGTGTGTTAAAACTCTCAAGAAACTAACACAGATTTAATAAGTTTGTGTTGAAAGTTTGTTGGAACTGTCAAGAAACTAACACAGATTTAATAAGTTTGTGTTGAAACTCTCAAGAAACTAACACAGATTTAATAAGTTTGTGTTGAAAGTGTGTTAAAACTCAAGAAACTAACAGATTTAATAAGTTTGAGTTGAAAGCGTGTTAAAACTCTCAAGAAACTAACACAGATTTAATAAGTTTGTGTTGAAAGTGTGTTAAAACTCAAGAAACTAACACAGATTTAATAAGTTTGTGTTGAAAGTTTGTTGGAACTGTCAAGAAACTAACACAGATTTAATAAGTTTGTGTTGAAACTCTCAAGAAACTAACACAGATTTAATAAGTTTGTGTTGAAAGTGTGTTAAAACTCAAGAAACTAACAGATTTAATAAGTTTGAGTTGAAAGCGTGTTAAAACTCTTAAGAAACTAACACAGATTTAATAAGTTTGTGTTGAAAATGTGTTGGAACTCTCAAGAAACTAACACAGATTTAATAAGTTTGCGTTGAAAGTGTGTTAAAACTCTCAAGAAACTAACACAGATTTAATAAGTTTGTGTTGAAAGTTTGTTGGAACTGTCAAGAAACTAACACAGATTTAATAAGTTTGTGTTGAAACTCTCAAGAAACTAACACAGATTTAATAAGTTTGTGTTGAAAGTGTGTTAAAACTCAAGAAACTAACAGATTTAATAAGTTTGAGTTGAAAGCGTGTTAAAACTCTCAAGAAACTAACACAGATTTAATAAGTTTGTGTTGAAAATGTGTTGGAACTCTCAAGAAACTAACACAGATTCAATAAGTTTGTGTTGAAATCCTCAAAACCCCAACTTTGACTTGATACATTTATGTTGATGGATAGGGAGTATGTAAAGGGTTTATAATTGACACCATAACTCTGATCTGTGATCCTTTCGTTCTTAAGAACAAGTTGTTTGAACCTTACGATTTGGAGGGGTTCAAAGGGCAATATTAGCTATAATAGACATAATAAATATAGTAAGTAGCGGTTCAATTCTGCTCTCCAGCATCTGTCCTAGAGTAAGAGATAATGTGAATGGCAGGAACATACATCAATAATGAATAAAGGGGAACATTATACACATATAAATGAGGTCCTGGGAGGTTAGAAGCATACATTATTAGTTCAGTAAATCAATTATTTGTAGAGGAGATTAATGTGAAGTATTCCAAGTTTAATATTATTCAATCCAATTTTTTCCATTGTGATTATTCATTCTTAAATAGAGTAGAACCAAAACTCGTTTATGGTGAATAGACTTTGATTAAATCATTTAATTCATTTCAAGTTTAACTGGGTGACGTTTTAGAAAATATAACTTACCTTGAAGTATAGAAGGAGGAACCATAGTATTATTGCCATCAGGTGGTGACGTCACGTCCATAGTCACGTGATACCTACGTCACCATCGCTTGCGGGTCTGAAAGAAAAGGAGGACGTTAGTGGATTTTTTCTGGTAAATTTGAAAAAAAAAATACATACGATAAATATATAGTTGATTAACAAAATGTAAAGTTCATTCCAGTATTTTAAAAAGAAACATTCTGCCTATTTGTTAAGAAAAGAAAAATTATAAATATTATACGTTTGGCATGTTCTAATTATTTCTTAGATACATTGAAATATTGAATAAAACAGGATCGCCATAGAAAATACATACTCAGAGAGAGAGAGAGAGAGAGAGAGAGAGAGAGAGAGAGAGAGAGAGAGAGAGAGAGAGAGAGAGAGAGAGAGAGAGAGATACAATAAAATCTAAGACATCGAATGAGTTTTTATTTATAGATAACGAATACTAACTTTCCCTACGCAAAGGATATCAAACCCCACACAACGAAAGAATTTCATATTCTTAAATAGTGTTTGTCGAAAGTTGAAAGGACTTGCTACGATAAAGGAGAGGCAAAGAAGCTTGAAGGATATAAGGAGGGATGGAAGGAAGGGGAGGGGTGTCGGGGGGGGGGGGGGGGGCAGTGGAAGACCCAGAACAGGATACGAATGTAGAAGGAAAATAATTTCGAAGATGGAACAGCAGGGACATTGGCATGGTGGTTTGCAAACACACCCTCGCTAAGCGAAGTATATTAATCTAAATTAACCACACGCACACACACATACATACATACATACATATATATATATATATATATATATATATATATATATATATATACATATATATATATATATATATATATATATATATATATATATATATATATATATATATATATATATATATATATACATAGCTATCTATCTGTCTGTTTGCGTCCAAAAAACCCATGACTGAATTCAGGCATGCCAGCAACCAGCCTTACCAGCTATAAATGAGTACCAGCATAAGCTGGGGTTGAGGTAAGGACATGAGGCTAGTATACTGTAGTTATTTCAGCCATAAAACTTACTGAGAACCAAAACTATCTGCTCGACTGGTACAACCATATTATTTTTTTTTCTTTTATTCAAGCTTGTTCCCTTTAGATGCGAGGGCTCCTCTGGGATGAGGCTGCTTGACCCTTACTTTCATTCATCCACGCTACGACCAACCACATGTGATTAACTATCAAGTACATATTTCACTGTTTAGGTCAACTTTATTTTACCATATTTTAGGGTTCCTTTGAACAATCGATAACGTCGCTGGCTGGTGAACGCCAGACTGGGGTTGGAGTCCCGTTCAAACTCGTTAGTTCCTTTAGTGTCTGCAATCTCACCATCCTTGTGAGCTAAGGATTCGGGCGGTTTGGGGGAGCCTATAGGTCTACCATTACCTGGCTCTCCCTGGTCCTAGCTTGGGTGGAGAGCGGGCCTCGGGTGCTGATCATATGTATGTAAGGTTAGTCTCTAGTTCTGCTTGTCTCTTGCTTCTGCCATTCATGAGTTGCCTTTAAACCTTTTCGTGAGACTCTCTGGTTTAGATGGGAAACAGCAAAAGCTATTCAAAATGGCTGAGGTAAACAAGTCATGCGCACACCATAAGCAGTAAAAGGGGATGGGAGTAATTTCTTCCATTCATTCAACTATACATAATTTCTTTTAATGAGGCGCATTTGCACTGACTCGCACGGGTGCCCTTTTAGCTCGGAAAAAGATTCTTGCTAGCTGATTGGTTATAATTGATTTGTCCAACCAATTAGCGATTAGGAAACTTTTCCGAGCTAAAAGGGCACTCCTGCAAGTCAGTGCAAATGCGCCTCATTAAAAGAAATTGACTATATGGCAAATATATGCTACACAAACATACACGATCAACCAGCGTATTACATTAGTAATGACAGTTTACCAGTAAACCCTCTCTTTACCTAAGCAAGATATACGGCAGCTGGATCAAATCAGATTCTTTTCATAAGAAAAAAACGCAGAATTAAATTAGTTATAGAAAAACGTCATGTTAGTTAACCCAGAGCCGGATATGAAATGTTTGACTTTTCCCCCCAAAAAATTCGAAAAGTAATCAGTTGAGTGCTAACTTTAATCAATCATATATCATATATATATATATATATATATATATATATATATATATATATATATATATATATATATATATATATATATATATATAGAGAGAGAGAGAGAGAGAGAGAGAGAGAGATAGGTAGATCGATATATATATAAATAAATATATATATATATATATATATATATATATATATATATATATATATATATATATATATATGTATATATATAAACATACACATAGATAGACAAATAGATAGATATATACATATATAAAAATACATATATACTGTATATATATATATATATATATATATATATATATATATATATATATATATATATATACACATCGGACAAAATTATAATTGAGGACGCAAATTAACTTCGATATAAAAGTTTGATAGAAACGAAATATGCAATCTTTCTGACATTATTTCATCATCTTATCAATTTGATATCCAATCTCATGAAATTTACCCTGTAACTAAAATCTATGAAATACTGTATTATTTGTATTATTTCGTTGGCTTATTAATATCACTTGTAATCTCATAACTGTACGTATGAGTGTCGTAATCACCTATCTTCATTAAGTTCTTCGAACTGAATATCAGCTTTATCGAAACAGCAATAATGGGGGACGTTAAATGTGACGTCCGTGTTTTTAATATCATTGTCCGTAATCAACCAGGGATGGGCACAGCGCATCCCAAATGGAAATAACTTTTACAGGTGGTAATTTTGTGTGTGTGAGAGAGAGAGAGAGAGAGAGAGAGAGAGAGAGAGAGAGAGAGAGAGAGAGAGAGAGAGGGAGAGAGAGAGAGAGCGCATTGTCATCTTGTTTTGGTTCTTAATTACCTAAAACAAATAAAAGAGAGAGAGAGAGAGAGAGAGAGAGAGAGAGAGAGAGAGAGAGAGAGAGAGAGAGAGAGAGAGAGAGAGAGAGACACTGTCATCTTGTTTCGGTTCTTAATTACCTAAACAAATAAAATGAGAGAGAGAGAGAGAGAGAGAGAGAGAGAGAGAGAGAGAGAGAGAGAGAGAGAGCATTATCATCTTATTTCGGTTCTAAATTACCTAAACAAAAAAATGAGAGAGAGAGAGAGAGAGAGAGAGAGAGAGAGAGAGAGAGAGAGAGAGAGAGAGAGAGAGAGATTGTCATTTTATTCTGTTTCCTAACTACCCTAAACAAATGAAACAAAGAGAGAGAGAGAGAGAGAGAGAGAGAGAGAGAGAGAGAGAGAGAGAGAGAGAGAGAGATTGTCATTTTATTCTGGTTCCTAATTACCTTAAACAAATGAAACAAAGAGAGAGAGAGAGAGAGAGAGAGAGAGAGAGAGAGAGAGAGAGAGAGAGAGAGAGAGAGAGAGAGATTGTCATTTTATTCTGGTGCCTAATTACCTTAAACAAATGAAACAAAGAGAGAGAGAGAGAGAGAGAGAGAGAGAGAGAGAGAGAGAGAGAGAGAGAGAGAGAGAGGAGAGAGAGAGAGAGATAGCAAGCACACTCTTAAAGTCTCAGGCGCAGGAACGGTATCTTTAACGTGCAAGAATGGTCTGAAGTCCCCTTTGCAGAGGACGCCAAGAGTTCTCGGCTCTGCAAAAGGATCTTCAGCCGAAATCCCAAAGGAGGGCGACGCACCACTATCTCTCCTCCAAGGATCTTCAGCTACGGCCTGTAAAATACAGTTCCCCTGGGACTAGAGTCCTTCAGACGTTAGAGTCCTTTAGGAACCCCTTGATTACAGACACTTTTCCCCTCGTTTCTCAGGTGGTGGAGGAAAGGATCTTCTATTTGTCTTTCTCTTTTTTTTCTCTCGTTTTGGGTGGAAAGAAAAAGAACAGTTGATGAAGCATATAAAGGATATATTATCAAATGAATGGAAATGAAAAAGAAACGGATAAAAATGGGGGTAAATAGGCAAACGAATGGACTAGATAGGACAAAATGAAAAAGACGATTGAATAGCAGATGAGAAGCGTTGCAGATTACTCAAAGATTACAAGAAAGAAGGGATAAGAAATGGGATCTTAATACATAAATACAAAAAGTGAAAAAAAAAAATAGGAATCGATAATCAAATGAAAGGAAAAAGAATAATAACTAAAAAAACCACCCAAAGAGTGCAGACCTCCACCACGGCAGCTTACTTCGGTCGATCTTTCTCTCGACCTTGACCTTTGACCTAAGACTTTCAAAACTGAATCACTTCCACGTTGCAACATAACAATTAACCCCTGAAAGTTTCACTACTCTATATGTAAAATTGTGGCCAAGAGGTTGTTCACAAGCAAACAGACAAACAAGGGCGAAAACATAACCTCCTCCCAACTTAGTTGCCGGAGGTTAAAGGGATGAAAGGGACAGAGTATGACCCTGTTATGAGGGTATGGCCTTTATTAATATGACGTTGAACAAGAAGCGGACATCTCTCATTAATGCCGGAAGTGACAGGTACCTTTGTAGCTCTGATGAGAACTTCCTTCGAGAACGGGGTAATTGTTGTGCTCTTGAGAGAGAGAGAGAGAGAGAGAGAGAGAGAGAGAGAGAGAGAGAGAGAGAGAGAGAGAGAGATTTTTCATTTAATTCTGGGTCTTAATTATCTAAAACATGAAATGAGAGAGAGAGAGAGAGAGAGAGAGAGAGAGAGAGAGAGAGAGAGAGAGAGAGAGATTTGTCATTTAATTCTGGGTCTTAATTATCTAAAACATAAAATGAGAGAGAGAGAGAGAGAGAGAGAGAGAGAGAGAGAGAGAGAGAGAGAGAGAGAGAGAGAGAGAGATTTGTCATTTAATTCTGGGTCTTAATTATCTAAAACATAAAATGAGAGAGAGAGGAGAGAGAGAGAGAGAGAGAGAGAGAGAGAGAGAGAGAGAGATTTGTCATTAATTTCTGGGTCTTGATAATCTAAAACATAAAATGAGAGAGAGAGAGAGAGAGAGAGAGAGAGAGAGGAGAGAGAGAGAGAGAGAGAGAGATTTGTCATTAATTTCTGGGTCTTGATAATCTAAAACATAAAATGAGAGAGAGAGAGAGAGAGGAGAGAGAGAGAGAGAGAGAGAGAGAGAGAGATTTGTCATTAATTTCTGGGTCTTGATAATCTAAAACATAAAATGAGAGAGAGAGAGAGAGAGAGATTTGTCATTAATTTCTGGGTCTTGATAATCTAAAACATAAAATGAGAGAGAGAGAGAGAGAGAGAGAGAGAGAGAGAGGAGAGAGAGAGGAGGAGAGAGAGAGATTTGTCATTAATTTCTGGGTCTTGATAATCTAAAACATAAAATGAGAGAGAGAGAGAGAGAGAGAGAGAGAGAGAGAGAGAGAGAGAGATTTATCATTAATTTCTGGGTCTTGATAATCTAAAACATAAAATGAGAGAGAGAGAGAGAGAGAGAGAGAGAGAGAGAGAGAGAGGGGGGAGAGAGAGAGAGAGAGAGAGAGATTTATCATTAATTTCTGGGTCTTGATAATCTAAAACATAAAATGAGAGAGAGAGAGAGAGGAGAGAGAGAGAGAGAGAGAGAGAGAGAGAGAGATTTGTCATTTAATTCTGGGTCTTAATTATCTAAAACATAAAATGAGAGAGAGAGAGAGAGAGAGAGAGAGAGAGAGAGAGAGAGAGAGAGAGAGAGAGAGAGAGAGAGAGAGAGAGAGGAGTGTTACAAGGATTTTGGATATCTCAGAATTTTGAGTCCATCCGCGGAGACTCCATTTGCTCTTTGGTGGAGCGATTTAATTTAAGCATTTAGAGTTCTTATGATTTTGTCTAACTTTGTTGAACTCGTTTACCGTGTTACTGTTTACTACATCCGCTGGAAGTCTATTCCAAGTATTTGTTATTTTGTATGTAAAGAAATTGCCACATGAGTGGTGGTATATCTTTTCAATTCCAGTTTGTATCCGTTACCTCTGGATTGATTTGTGCTAAGCTTGAATAGATTGTTGTAATCTTCATTTTGAATGCCTCTATTAACTGTCCTCTTAGTCGTTCAGTTTGTCGATCAAATAATTTCAAACGTTCCATCCTCCGTCTATATTCATATTGCCTTCGTGTTGAAACTATAGTCCATTTCTTTTATCGGTGCAGATTTGCACCGACTCGCAGCGGTGCCCTTTTAGCTCGGAAAAGTTTCCTGATCGCTGATTGGTTAGAATTTTCTCGTCCAACCAATCAGCGACCAGGAAAATTTTCCGAGCTAAAAGGGCACCGCTGCGAGTCGGTGCAAATCTGCATCGCTAAAAGAAATTGACTATAGTTTGGTGGCCCTAGCTTGTACTGCTTCCAGTATATCTATATCCTTCTAAATATTTGGAGCCCAAAACTGGACTCCGTATTGTAGATGGGGTCTTACTAGTGATATGTACGGCTGTAGTACAGTGTCCTTGTTTCTGTATTTGAATTATCTCTTATGTAGCCTATTAATTTCTGTACTTTCTTTTCAGCTTTTATGCTCTGTTTGGTGAACTTTAAATCTTAGCTGATAATAATACCGAGATCTTCCTGCTGGTTTACATTTTCTATTTCATTACCCAGTAATGAGTAATTTGATTGAGGGTTAGTTGAGAGAGAGAGAGAGAGAGAGAGAGAGAGAGAGAGAGAGAGAGAGAGAGAGAGAGAGAGAGACTGTCATTTTGTTTTGGTTCTTAATTACCTAAAACAAATAAAATGATGCGTAATTTGATTTGCAAGGGCCAAGCTCCACTACCTTCCCTCAAATGAGAATATCATTCCTGAGTCTAACTTGATCTCAAGTTAATTGATGTTGATCAAATACCGCAATTTCCATGAACGTGAAACTGGAGTTAAATACAGACTTGAAAAATATTACTGTCAGAATATATATTCCTATATTTATTTCAATACATTTCCGTTTCCTATTAAAGCATCTATCATTCTCCGTTATTTCCTACATCTTAAGCCAAATAAAGAGACTATTCTGATACAAAAAGAATTAAAGTCTATCCATATATCCTTTTCCAAAGTCAACTAATTGGGACTGTCTTTATTTATAAAACTGAACCTACGCATCACATATGTTAGAGGCTGGATTACTAGCAATATGTTTACCATGTTTCAGGAAATTAAATTTGGTTTTACCTTAGAAATGTGATAAATCTATATAAGGAGAGCAATATACTTGCTTTGTTAACGTTTTTATAAATTCAATATTCATTGTTTTCGTCCTTCACTCACCGATTGGTCTCCACATCTTAGAAATAATTGTGTATTAGGACATACTTTTCTATCTAGTTTCTCTTCCTCTTGTTCTGTTAAAGTTTTTATCGTTTAAATAGGAAATATTTATTTTAATATTGTTACTATTCCTAAAATATTTTATTTTTCCTTATTTCCTTTCCTCACTGGGCTATTTTCCCTGTTGGGGCCCCTGGGCTTATATCATCCTGCTTTTCCAACTAGGGTTGTAGCTTAGCATTTAATAATAATAATAATAATAATAATAATAATAATAATAATAATAATAATAATAATAATAATAATAACAATAATAATAATAATACTCAAGTAGGTTCAATGGATCTTGCATCTACGTAGTTACTTATGGAGATTAGAAATTTTAAAATTAAGTATACACTACAACTAGATATGCATTTTCCAAGAATTCAATAAATGGATGCAAGCATGCCGGAATGAACTACTCTGAGACTGAACTCCATACACGTTGACATCCTAATCTGAGATTATAGTGCATACATGCAAGCAAGCAAGGGCACACACACACACACACACACACACGCACACACACAAACACTTGTACAAGAGGTCACTGCTTGTATTTAAAGATACACACATAAAGATCTTAGAAAATAAAATGTGTACACCAAGTACACTGAAAAACACATCCCCTAAAAAGCACAACCAATCCACAAGCACGCAGTAGTACACAAACAAGTCTGCAAACAGTCAAGCCAGTCTGAAGCATACACTCCCAGACTTATTTTCTGGAGGCTGTGAGCAAAGAAGGGTTCTTAGGGCACGAGGAGTCGCCTCCATGTAAGTAATAACTCTTGTCATTAAAGAAGAAGTCTTGATATACGTAATCCAAGAGACGCAGGGATACCTTCCATTACCAGATGGGCCGGATTATTAAGTAAAAGTGATCTGAGGATGCTGTTGATGTTCCATGGCTTTTTTATATATAAAATATTGCCTTTTAATCGGGATATCGTATTCGGTTCACCAAACTTTCAACTGGGCTCCACAAGGCACTAGAAGAGTTGGAAGACCTATGCCTACACGGCTGAGGACTATGAAGTTGAGGACTATTAAGCGTGAAGTAGGAGATGATGAATGGAGAAGTAGTGATTTAAAAGCTTAAGATAGAGACGACTGGTGAAATCTAACCGTGGACCTTTGCATCAATAGGCATAGGAGGAGATGATGATGATTTGAGTTTAGCTTGAAATTTCTGGGACCATTCGCAAATAAATCTCATCGTTGTTTGTAAAATAAATCAGTCATTATTTGCAAAATAGTTTCTTCTCCCTTTGTCAAATAGTCTCGTCAACAGTCTCAAACAAGTTTCTTCTTCCTTATTTGAAAATAGTTCCTTCCTCTTTTTGCAAATAGTCTTGTCATCAGTTTCAAAATAATTTCCTCCTCATTTAAAAATAGTTCCTTGCCCTTTTGACAATTAGTCTCCTCACCAATTTCAAAATAGTTTCTTCCTCATTTGAAAATAGTTCCTTCCATTTTTGGCAAATAGTTTCGTCACCAGTTTCAAAATAGTTTCCTCCTCATTTGAAAATAGTTCCTTCCCTTTTTGTAGATAGTCTCGCCACCAGTTTCACAACAGTTTCTTTCTCATTTGCAAATTGAGTCCTGAAACCCTTTGAAAAAGAGTAACTACAATTTACAAAGAGTTCCAACGCCCTTGCAGAATTTCCGACGCTATATGTAAGTGTCTCTATATCATTAGCAAAAGAGGCATGTCACCATTTGTTGAAAGAGTTTAACCGTCATTTGCACACATACACACACACACACAAACACACACACACACACACACACAAAACATCAGAATTCTTGAAAAGCATTTGAAAGAGAAAATTTCGAGGTTTTATACTTAGTTGGTCATCTTATTTTCGGCTTTTCTAATTTTCAGAAAACCAACGAAGGAAGTTCACATTTCTGGTAATTTGGTAATCACAATCTTTTCGGCATTCCAAGAAGAATAAAATGAAAATCAAGTAATTCTCAAAATCTAATCTCCAAGCATGAATAACGACACTCCACTCAACTGATTGGTAAATCGAAGACCTAACAATACGTTGTTAGTGTTCAGAGAAAGGATAATCACTGAAGGGTTTTATTACCAATAGCAGTGGGTTCCTGAATTTCGGTATGGATCCCAGCTAACCAAAGGGACATCTGGCAGATAATGTATACTATTTTTCGTGTGGTAAAAAACCCACTATTACTAGATGGGTCATTAATGTTAATAAAGCCACATTATCTGTCACTGGATAATGTATGGTACAGGAAATAAACATCATAATTTTATGGTTGAGGCTATGGGCACCACTGTATCGTGTGTGTGTGTTTGTACGCAAGAGTTCGTATGTATTTGGAAGTTTCCTCACGAAAAAAAAACACACAAAACAATGAAAGTTAAATACACACTGTCAGCGATATATTGAACGAAACAAGAAAGCGCTGTTGATAATAAGCTAAAGAGGAAAGTTTAGAGACGGTGATAATTCGTTTGGTAAGTTTGCCATTAGTTAATGACTGGCTCAGACCAGACGAAGATTCGCACGACACGAAAACAAAGGAAGGACGCGAGTCAGGATGCGAACGAAAGGAAACAGAAATGTTATATGGCAAAGAAGGTTTTCATGTTGCTTCCAGAAAGAAAATCTTACTTCAGAAACGTTCCCATACACTGTACATATATACAGACGTATTCGCGCGCAAGCGCATAGATGTCGGAGAGAGTTTTCCATTTCGCGGGAGTTTGGCTGCTTGCCAAAGAATTTTTGCCACGAAGTTGTTTAAATGTCTCACCGATGTTATGACAAAAGGCGAAAGTGACCTAGTTTCTGAGAGACAAGAAGAAGAAGACGACGAAGAAGAGGAAAAATGAAAAAATAGAGTTCCAAGAAGATGAATTGTGACGTTAATAAGCAGAAGAAATAAGAATGACTACGGCTAAGAAAATCATAGAAAGTGAGTCATTTCCTGTAAAAGCACCGATTGCTGTGAATGCAAAGCAGACAAAGGCCCTATCAGTAGTTAAAGCACCAATTCCAAATAATAAGAAGACAAAGGAACCTATCTCCTGTTAAAGCAATAATTATTCCGAATGCAAAGCATAAGAGGGAGTTATCTGCTGTCAAAGCAACAATTTCAAATACCAATCAAAGGGAATTGTTACCCGTCAAAGCACTGTTACCCTAAATATAAAGCAAACAAAGGGATTTATTTGTTTTTACAAGCAATTCCAAATAAAATGCAGACAAAGTGAACTATCTCATGTTGAAGAAACAACTATTCTCATGAAAAATTGGACAAAGGGAACTGTCTTATGTTGATCCAACGACTATTCCAAATACAAAGAAGACAAAGGAACTAGCACCTGTTAAACCAACAGATATTTCAAATGCAAAGGAGGCAAAGAGAACTATCCCCTTTTAAAGCAACAGCTATTCCAAAAACACAGCAAACAAAAATAACTATCTTTTATTAAAAGCATTAATTAATACGAATACAAAGATTAACAAAGGTCGAACTATCTCCAGTTTAAGCAATAACTATTCTCGATACAAATATCAAAAAGATCCATATCTCCTATTAAAGCAATAACTATTCGGATTACAAAGCACATAAATATCCTGGATATAAAATAGAGTGGAAGTATTCCCTGTTGAATCAGCAATTATTCTAAATATGAAACAGAGTGAAACTAAAAAAAAAAAATAAAAATCTATACTAAATACTATTATTATTATTATTTGCTAAGCTACAACCCTAGTTGGAAAAGCAGGATGATATAAGCCCAGGGGCTCCAACAGTAAAAATAGCCCACTGAGGAAAGGATACAAGCTAAAAATAAAATATTTCAGGAACAGTAACATTAAAATAAATATATCCTATTTAAACTATAAAAACTTTAACAAAACAAGAGGAAGAGGAATTAGATAGAATAGTGTGCATAAGTGTACCCTCAAGCAAGAGAACTCTCATCCAAGATAGTTAGTGGAAGACCATGGTACAGAGGCTATGGCACTACCCAAGACTAGAGAACAATGGTTTGATTTTGGAGTGTCCTTCTCCTAGAAGAGCTGCTTACCATAGCTAAAGAGCCTCTTCTGCCCTTACCAAGAGGAAAGTGGCCACTGAACAACTACAGTGTAGTAGTTAACCCATTGGGTGAAGAATTGTTTTGTAATCTCAAGTGTTGTCAGGTGTATGAGGACAGAGGAGAATATGTAAAGAATAAGCCAGACTATTCGGTGTACGTGTAGGCAAAGGGGAAATAAACCGTAACCAGAGAGAAGGATCCAATGTAGTACTGTCTGGCCAGTCAAAGGACCCCAAAACTCTCTAGCGGTAGTATCTTAATGGGTGGCTGGTGCCCTGGCCAACCTACTACCAAACAAAGGGAACTATCTCCAATATTAAGAATACAAGGCTGATCATGAAAACCAACTTATATTAGAGCAATAGGTACTCCAAATAAGAAAAAAAAAACTATTTCTTTGAAGTAACAACTACTCCAAATACAAAGGGAAAAAAATGGAACTATCACCTAATAAAGCAGCTACAATATTTGATAAGAGGGAACTATATCCTGTTTAAGCTACGCCTATTCCAAATGCAAAACAGGCAAAGAGAACTATTTCCAGGTAAATCAAAAACCATTCTGAATAAAAAGCAGACAAAGAGAGCTTTTTCCTGTTGAAGCTGCAACTATTCCCATTACAAAGTGGTCTAAGGGAACTATATCCAGTTAAAGCAACCACTATATTTTTTACAAAGCAGATAGGCACAATCTCCTTTTAAGGTAATAACTATTCAAAGGACAAAGTAGGCAAATGGAACTATCTCTTGATAAAGCAACAGCTATTCTGAATACAAAGAAACTAAAGGAAACTATCTCCCATTCAAGCTAAAACTATTCGGAATATAACGCTGACAAAGGGAACTATCGCTTGATAAAGTAAATACTATTCTGAATACAAAGATGATAGAGGAAATTATTTCTTGTCAAAGCAATAGCTATTCCGAGTAAAAACTAGACAAGCAGTTTTATCTCCTGCTAAAGCAACCAAACGACTATTCCTTATACTAAGCAGATGCAAATAGACGGGAAACTCACCAAACGTGTTTTTAATTAGGTGACACACACGGTCTTTAAAGGTTTTAAAGGTCACTCATGAATGGCAGAGGCAAGGAACTGTGACATTTCCCTAGCAAGCAGGACAATGTAGTAAAGACTGACCATATACCCAAGGCCCGTCTCCACCCAAGGTAGGACCAATGAGGGCCAGGCAATGGTTGCTGATAACTCAGTAGGTAGACCTATGGGCTCCCCCCAAACACACCAGTCTGAGCTCAGAAGGATGGTGAGTTGGCAAACACTACAAGAAACTAACAAGTTTGAGTAG
Source organism: Palaemon carinicauda (assembly GCF_036898095.1). NCBI lineage: Eukaryota > Metazoa > Arthropoda > Malacostraca > Decapoda > Palaemonidae > Palaemon > Palaemon carinicauda. The sequence goes on from NC_090733.1 coordinate 149,045,625, forward strand.
GACTCGATCCTCAATCTGGCGATCACCAGGCGGGGACGTTACCAATAGGCCACCACAACACCTCAACGTTTCAAGACGCAGATTACAAATGACATCACAAATGGCCGAAAAAGAATGCAAATAAAACATTCGATAAACAATGACCGTAAGAATCATTTTAAACGCCAAGGGATGATGCTGAGGGAAAAGTCGGTTGTAAGGAAAGAGGAGAATGTATAAAAAGGCCCTCTGTTAGCATTTCCAAGAACTTCGCAAAGACGTCATCTAAAATAAAATCCCCGGCTTTTATTTAGAACTTGGCAACACTGAATACACTGGCCACCTGTCCGATTCCTTTAAAGTTCTTTGCAAAGTCCAGCATCATCTTCAGAGCATATTGCGATATACCGAAGCCTCGATTTCAAGATGTGGATGGACAGATTTTAAGTCCTTTTTAAATGACAAAAGATTTTAGGCTAAGAATGAAATATAATCCTAAAAAAAAAGGAAGAAGAATGCGACTAGGGGAAAAATAAGGCAACAAAGTCTAACGGATATCAAAATCTATACGTTGGAGTATCCTTGAGGAAAACTCCATGGACTACATATGTTACAAAAGGTGACTAGTTCACCTTTAAAAGAGAAATGAAAGTACCGTTGGGGGCCGAATTCGCCCGTCGAGAGCAGAGGGACCTGGTGGGATGCGAGGCTGGACATCGCGGTTTCACAGGGACATTAATAGGCAGAAGGGGGACAGATCAGCCTTCCCCGAATAGGGAAAAGAAAAAAAAAAACAACGATAACAATTACTACTACAGAGGAAAATTGAATTTTCAAAAGGGAGGAATTGGGAAATATAATGTTAAATTGATTTTTTTCTTGAGAAAAATAGGGGAGGAAAAAAAAAAACGATAATTACTACTACAGAGAAAAAAAATAATTTTCAAAGGGTAAGTATTGGGAAATCTAACGTTAACTTAACTTTTTCTGAGAGAAATAGGGAAAAAAAAAACAACAACAACGATAACAATTACTACTACAGAGAAAAATTGAATTTTTAAAGGGGACGAATTGGAAAATCTAAAGTTAACTTTATTTTTTCTTGAGAGAAATAGGGAAGAAGAAAACAACATTTACTACTACACAGAAAAAGTGAATTTTCAAAAGGGAAGAATTGGGAAATCTATAGTTAACTTTATTTTTTCTTGAGAGAAATAGGGGAGAAGAAAACAACATTTACTACAACAGAGACAAAGGGAATTTTCAAAAGGGAGGAATTGGGAAATATAACGTTAACCTAATTTTTTCTTAAGAGAAATAGGGGAGGAAAAAAAAACAACGATAACAATTACTACTACAGAGAAAAAAGTTAATTTTCAAAAGGGAAAAATTGGGAAATCTAACGTTAACATAATTTTTTCTTAAGAGAAATAGGGGACAAAAAAAAAAAAAAACGATAATTACTACTACAGAGAAAAAAATGAATTTTCAAAATGGGAGAATTGGGAAATCTAAAGTTAACTTATTTTTTTTTCCTTGAGAGAAAGTGGAAGAGGGTGGATCATGAAATCTCCGGATGAACAAAACTAGTGAAGAGAAATCCATGAATTTTCAAAATGGAATAAAATAGGGAAATATAATAAAAAAATTTTTTTGCTTATTTTTTGAGAGAAAGTGGGAGGAGGACTCAAAATATAGATAATAAACGAAATTTTGACACAGAAAACAATAACGAACTTTAAAAAAAGGAAAATATTGGAAAATCTAAGATTAACCTATTTTTTTTCCGACTATTTTTCTTCTTGAGAGAAAGTGGGTGGGGATGGATCGAAATATGGGTACCCCCATGAAATTTCGAGATGGAAAAATTAGTAAATAGAAATTCGTGAATTTCTAAATGACAAAAATAGGAAAATCTAACATTAACTTAATTTTTTCGTTGTTTTCCCTGAGAGAAAGTTTGAGAGCGTGGATCAAAATATGGTTAACCTATGAAATTTCAAGATAAAAAAACCCAACTATGGCATGTTTGACCTCAACTTAGTTTGCTTCGCTTCAAAATATGGGTAACCTATGAAATTTTGAGATGAAAAAAACAACTAGTAAGAAATTCGTGAATTTTCTAAATGACAAAAATAGGAAAATCTAATATTAACTTAATTATTTCGTTTTTTTTTTTTTTTTTTTTTTTTTTTGAGAGAGAGAGAGAGAGAGAGAGAGAGAGAGAGAGAGAGAGAGAGAGAGAGAGAGAGAGAGAGAGAGAGAGAGATATAAAATAAGGGAGGGTGGATCAAAATATGGTTAACCCATGAAATTTCAAGATAAAAAAAAAAACCCAACTATGGCATGTTTGACCTCAACCTAGTTTGCTTCGCTTCAAAATATAGGTAACCCATGAAATTTCGAGATGAAAAAAACAACTAGTAAGAAATTCGTGAATTTTCTAAATGACAAAAAATAGGAAAATCTAACATTAACTTAATTATTTCGTTTTTTTCCATGAGAGAAAGTGCGAGAGGGTGAATCAAAATATAGGTAATCCATGAAATTTCAAGACAAAAAACCCAACTATGGCATGTTTGACCTCAACGTAGTTTGCTTCGCTTCAAAATAAGGGTAACCCATGAAATTTCGAGGTGAAAAAACAACTAGGAAATAGAAATTCGTGAATTTCTAAATGACAAAAATAGGAAAATATAATATCAACTTAATCATTTCGTGTCTTTGGAGAGAGAAAACAGGAGTGGATCAAAATATAGGTAATCCACGAAATTTCAAGATAAAAAACCAACTATGGCATGTTTGACCTCAACCTAGTTTTGCTTCGCTTCATATTTTTGAGAGTAGGGACCGGGTGAAAAAAAATGGTGGCGGGGTGACTCAGAATCAAGACCAGAGTAAAAGCAGGTATTGATTTTCGTGCTTTTATCTCGTTCGTTATTCATAATGAAGGTGACAGTGAAGTTATGCCTTGTGTGCAGGTGGGGCCGTCCTTTCTGGAGGAGAGTTCGACTAATGACGATGCGAGTTGAACGCAGTTTCAGTCGAATAATTATATTTTGCAATGCCGAGACTTTGCTGATTCTGCAGAATTTGTAGATAGATTATCTAATTAAATATTTGTAGGATTGGTAAGATATGAGTTTTAAATGTTTTATTACTTTTCTTGTAGTTTATTTATTTTCTTATTTCTTTTCCTCATTGGGCCTTTTTTTCCCCTTCCAGCCCTTGGGCTTATAGCGTCCTGCTTTTCCAACGAGGGTTGTATTTTAGCTATTGATAATAATAATAATAATAATAATAATAATAATAATAATAATAATAATAATAATAATAATAATAATACAAGAGACGTCGTAAGACCAAAGGATGTCTTAAAACTCCCTTAATCTGGGAGACTGAATTATGGGAAAGATATGTCGTAAATCATCTTCCTTTTATTCTTACCAAGAAAGTAAGAACAAGAGAGGTGGAGCAGGCGTGGGAAAAAGAAAAAGAAATGCAATTTAATAGAGGAATAGAAAAGCATAGTCAGATGAGCATAAGCTTTAGCAAGATATATAATAATAATGATATAAACCGTTTATAGGTATTGGAAATTTTCCACTAAGGAAAATCGCGGTTCCATACGAAAGCTCAACTCTCTCTCTCTCTCTCTCTCTCTCTCTCTCTCTCTCTCTCTCTCTCTCTCTCTCTCTCTCTCTCTCTATCGTCTTTGGTCTTCGCCATGTTTCTTGGTTATCCCCTATTCAATCCTTTATTCCCTTTCTGATTTATGTCTCCCTCATCTCGTCTCCTTCCTCTCTCGCATTCCCACTTCAAGCCAAACACAGCCATCCTTCCCCTTATTTTTTTTTCCAAATTTACAATTCCTTCTTCATAGAGGAAGGAATTGTATATTTGGAAAAAAGATAAGAAGTATGGCTGTGATAAGACACGGAATGAAGTAATTAGGGGTACCACAGGAGTTAGAAAACTATCAGATAAGATCCAAGAAAGTAAACTGAGGTGGTACGGTCATGTCATGAGAAGAGATGAACAGTATATTAGGAGGAGAGTGATGGAAATGGAGGTACAGGGAACGAGGAGAGGGAGACCAAAGCGAAGGTGGGTGGACTGTATCAAGGATGACCTTCGATCAAAGGGATTAACCGATGATGAAGTGTGGGACAGAGGTAGATGGAGAAAGCTGACCAGAAACATCGACCCCACATAGAAGTGGGAAAAGATGTAGACAAAGAAGAAGAAGAAGACAATCCCTTCTTCTCTACCTTCTCACACCCTTCCTTCATGAAATCGCCATCTTATGCATCGTTCCCTCCTCCTTTTTCGTAATCACTGTTTTGCTTAACGCACAAGCCTTCACCGGGTGGTTTCAATTCTGCGTTCAGCTTTCATCTCTCGTAAACGCATTCCCTTCTTTCCTCCACTGTTGCATTCATCCTGCATTTCCATCCTTTGTTAGAGAACTCCCTTCTACCCCATTCACGGCATTTGCTGCTTCGCGTATCATACGGTACGTCACGTCTCTCCTTTTTGACTATCTGTTTTCGTAGACACTTCATAATACCTCTTAGCACTTCGTTTAGTCCACGTTCTCATTGGCCAGACTTTTTTTTAGTTTTTATTCATTATTTTTTTAGTTATTCTTGTTCCTTTCCTCCCAAACTCTCTCTCTCTCTCTCCTCCTCCTTCTGACCATCACTCGGTCCCTTCCTCCACTGCCTCCCCCCTCCCACCAGCTCCCCATAAACCCGTCCCCCCCCTCCCCCAAAGGATCGGCACCCCTTGCCCAAGTCTCTCGCACAGTGCACTACCTGTTAAAGAGGAACACAGAGACCAAAGTGGTTCTAGGGAAACACGTACAGAGCTCTCTCTCTCTCTCTCTCTCTCTCTCTCTCTCTCTCTCTCTCTCTCTCTCTCTCTCTCTCTCTCTCTCTAACCTTTCTGTATCAGGAGATATGAAAGTAACCTTCTGAAAGATAACCTGTGCCTTTTATTTAGGGAAAACAGTTCTTGTTCGTTATTTCCTAAGTCTTTGCTGACATGAGTCTCTCTCTCTCTCTCTCTCTCTCTCTCTCTCTCTCTCTCTCTCTCTCTCTCTCTCTCTCTCTCTCTCTCTCTCTGTTTGTCTATCTTAGCATCTATCTATACATCTTGTTTTGCTTCACATGCCTATCTCTAAAGAGGATTCTTTCGTATTTTTCCTTTCTTTATCTTACCTTTGTTTCGTGTTTTCGAAAAATTTCCAATATACTGCATACATACATACATACATACATACATACACACACACACACACACACACACACATATATATATATATATATATATATTATATATATATATATATATATATATAAATATATATATATGTGTGTGTGTGTGTGTGTGTGTGTGTGCCTGTAAATATCAATTGTCTATGTAATGTGTATACTAAGAGTTACATTAATTTTAATTCTAGAAATGTAAATACAAAAAAATTATCTATAAGCCTAATTTAATGTATCACTATGCAAAGGCCAACCGGATAAGGGGCATAACATCATTATCTTGAATAAGCATACATCGAGAGAGAGAGAGAGAGAGAGAGAGAGAGAGAGAGAGAGAGAGAGAGAGAGAGAGAGAGAGAGATAATCAACTGAATGATTGTACACGCCTATTATAAGGAGAAAGACTATAATTATTGGAAAACAGAGAGAAAAATTGAATTCCAAAGCTTAATATTTCAGTTAATCTCGTGGTCTTGATAGGAACAAAGACACTCTCATCGTGACGGAAGAGTGGCTGAAAAAGTCCAAGTTAAAAGGAAAAAGAAAGCAGAAAGGAAAGAAAGGGGAATAGAGAGAATATACTGAGGATTTATTATGATTTTCATTATCATTATCATCAAGTCAAGTTGCAAACCCTGTTTAAGGTTCAAAGGACAATCATGAATGGCAAAGGCAAGGGACAGTGACATTGCCTTAGCAAGCAGGACAACAGCCTAGAGACTGATCATATATCATATGATCAGAGCCCAAATCCACTCTCCACCTAAGCTAGGACCAGGGAGGGCCAGATAATGGCTGCTGACGACTCAGAAGGTAGGCTTATAGACTCCCTTAAAGCCCCCATCCTTAGCTCACAAGGATGGTGAGGTTGCAGCGACCAAAGGAACAAACGAGTTTGAGCGGGATTCGAACCCCAGTCTGGCGATCACCAGGCAGAGGGAGACGTTAGCAATACGGTCACAAGAAGCCTAAATGGAAATGGAAAATGAAAGATAATTACAGACATAATACAGACTATACAATTGAAATTATCAAAAAAAAAAAAAAAAAAAAAAAAACAAGAAAAAAAAAAACAAGAGGAAAAAAAGTTAAACTATAAAGTACGGTTGATGTGAGCCTGGTTAGCATTATAGATTTTACCTGTAGTTTAAACTTCGGAAATTGATGAGATAAGTATGAAGGCTTCCTATCGTCTTTCCTTTTATACTTCGTTTTCGGACGCAGACGAGCGTGCATATTTAGACTGCAATGTGTGCATATTTCAACTGTAAAGTGTGTATATTCACACTGCAAAGTGTATATGTTTAGATTGCAAAGTGTGTATATTCAGACAGCAAAGTGTGTATGTTTAGACTATAAAGTGTATATATTTTGACTCCAAAGTGTGTATATCAAGACTACAAAGTGTGTATGTTTAGACTATAAAGTGAGTATATATATTTAGACTCCAAAGTGTGTAGATTTAAACTGTAAAGTGTGTATATTCAGACTGCAAAGTGTGTACGTTTAGACTGCAAAGTGTGTATATTCAGATAGCCAAGTGTGTATGTTTAGGGTATAAAGTGTGTATATTTAGACTCTAAAGTGTGTATATTCAGACTAAAAAGTGTGTATGTTTAGACTACAAAGTGTGTATATTTAGACTAATGTGTGCATATTTAAACTCCAAATTGTGTATATTTATACTGCAATGTGTGTATGTATATTTAGACTACACTGTGTTTATATTTAGACTCCAAAGTGTATATTTAAACTAAAATGTGTGTATATTTAGACTCAAAAGTATGTATATTTAGATTGCAATGTGTGTAAGTTTAAACTGCAAAGTGTATATTAAGACTACAATGTGTTTATATTTAGACTGCTAAGTGTGTATATTAAGACTCAAAGGTATGTATATTTAGAACGCAATGTGTCTTATTTAGAGTCCAAAGTGTGCATATTTAGACTGCAATGTGTATATATTTAGACTGCAAAGTGTGCATATTTAGGCTGCAATATGTGTATATTTAGACTCAAATGTATGTATATTTAGACTGTAATGTGTGCATATTTAAACTCCAAATTATGTATATTTAGACTATACTGTGTTTATATTTAGACTCCAAAGTGTATATTCAAACTACAATGTGTGTATATTTAGACTCAAAACTATGTATATTTAGATTGCAATGTGTGTAAGTTTAGACTGCAAAGTGTTTATATTTAGACTACGTGTTTATATTTAGGCTGCAAAGTGTGTATATTAAGACTCAAAGGTATGTGTATATAGAATGCAATGTCTTATTTAGAGTCAAAAGTGTGTATATTTAGACTGCAATGTCTTATTTAGATTCCAAAGTGTGTATATTTAAACTGCAAAGTGTATATATTTAGACTGCAAAGTGTGCATATTTAGGCTGCAATATGTGTATATTTAGACTCAAAAGTTTGTATATTTACAATGCAATGTGCGTTATTTAGACTCCAAAGTGTGTATAGTTAGACAGCAATGTGTATATATTTTCAGTGCAACGTGTGTATATTTAGCCGACAACGTGTGTATACTTAGACTTCAAAGTGTGTATATTTAGTCTGAAAATCTATACTTACACTTCAAGAGATAGTATGAATACCTGCAAGGACATATTGTTAGATTACAAGTGTCCACGTCAATAATGCAAGTATCTATGCTTAGATTTTAGTGTGTGTTTTTAGATTGCTCAGGAGCATATTTGAAAAGCAAGTACTCATATAATACGTCTTTTTAGTCTTCACTACAATATTCGTTCCTTGTTATAAATGATACCAATATTTCACAAGGATTTTACGACGAGTGATGTTTCGCCAGCAATGAAATGAAAGCGTTTTGCAAAACAGTAAAAAATAATAGGCTTAAAAACTAGTAATTTATTAATGGCGATACCTACGTATGCAAAATAAAGTAGTTTATTAATGATACATACACATGCCAAAAATAGTAGTTTATTAATGACGGTATCTACGTATGTAAGTAACATATATTCTCTCTTTTGATTGTCATCAGGATGTTCACAGTGTTTTATTTGATCCATTGTTTATTTCTTTGTTTTGTACACAGTCTCCTTGACACACTTTGTTGTTTTCAATCTATTTCGTATTTCACTATTAAATGCTTCGATACTGTCTGTACATTCGTTAGGTTAAATATGTGTGTCTGTGTTTTGTGTTTTTGTGTGCATGTATGTATTTATGTATGTATGTATATATATATATATATATATATATATAATATTATATATATATATATATATATACATATATATACACATACATACATACATATATATATATATATATATATATATATATATATATATATATATATATATATATACTGTATATCCCTTACCGAGTGGGGGTAACTTAACGTAATGAAAGGGTTTGCGCATCAAGCTGAAATAGTCAGAGCCACCCTTACTAGGATGAACTGCTGTGAGCCACATAAGACGAAAATCTCCCACTGTCACTAATTAGCAGTGGCCAGCGTGGTGATGAAAAATGGCCAAACCATACACATAAATTGATATATTTGAGGTCTTCGTCTGCACACACACACACACACACACACACACACACATATATATATATATATATATATATATATATATATATATATATATATATATATATATATATACATAATTCATGTATTTTGAATATAATTACATTGATTCATTTAACATTCTAAATGCTTTGCCTTTACCGGCACCTAAATATTTTGGGATCATGAATATGTATATTTAAGCATTATACATATACACACATACAAATGCACGTATTTATATATAATAGATTATACGTTATAAATGTATAATCTATAATAAATTATTATTCATTTCATAATGTTGAATACTTCACCTTTACCTGTACCTGAATATTCAGGCGGTCACTGAATTCTACCTTCGATCTATAACAACACGGCCTCGCCACTTTCTCTCTCTCTCTCTCTCTCTCTCTCTCTCTCTCTCTCTCTCTCTCTCTCTCTCGGGTCCGCTATGCACCGAAGACACTTTCCCAAATTCCCCGAAACAGTTTTCATTTCATGTTTGTCGAAGAGCGAGACGCCCGGAGGCAATGCTGCTGTCAATGGTGTTGATAGGAATTATGAATATAACACGAACCAGAATCTTAAAGAGGCAAGTATTTTTTTTTACCAATTTTTTTCTTTCCTTGAAAAACGGGGTTTTTTTTTCAAAGGGTTTTGAAGTGTGAAATTAACGTTGTTGTTTTTATTATTTCAAAAGGTGCTTTATTGCATTGTTTTGATTGGCTATTCTAAGGGTGTATCGGTGATTTCTAAATTAGGTGGTTTCTTTCAAGTGATATTTCCTCATCTTCATTACCTTGTGGTAGCCTATTGGAAGCGTCCCTGTCTGACACTCGCCGGACTGGGTTTCGAGTCCTGCTTAAACTCGATAGTTTCTTTGTCTGCAACCGCACTATCCTTGTGAGCTAATGATGGGGGTATAGGGTACCCTACAGGTCTACTTATCGAGCCATCAGCAGACATTGTCAGGACCTCACTGGTCCTAGCTAGGGCGCTGATCATAAGTATATATGGTCAGCCACTGAGGCATTGTCATACTAGCTGAGGTAATGTCACTTTCCCTTGCCTTTGCCATTCACGAGCGGCCTTTAAACCTTTTAAAAGGTTATAAACATTTCAAATGAAATGTTTGAAGTTCATTAACCAAATGTTAAAGCAATGATACGCTTTTTAAGCATTCTTCAGGTTAATGACGTTAGCAGGATACCTTGAGATGTTCTGTGTTTTGAAAAGAATCCGTCTTTATTAATTTTATATAAATGTATCTTTCAAAAGTTTGAACGTCCTGATAACTTTGAAAGCTTAACGCCCCCCTCCCTTCAAAAGGCCTCAAGAGTCCCATTTTACATTCTAACATTCTGAAAATCACTTTATAAACTTTAATGGTGCGGATATGATAAAAGAAATTTCATATATTATCAACGAAGACTTTCTTACCATTCTATTCAAAATCGTCTTTTCTTTTCGTACAGTAAAGCACCTTTTCACCTAAACCAGTTCCTTTTTTATTTTCTGTAATAACAAACCTTAAGTATAATCCTTTCTCCATTAGAAAAGCTCCTTACCTCCGTACAAATAGCCACGATTTAAGGCAGAAAATATTTTCTAAAAGATTACTGTTAGTCTTAACCAAAGGACAAGTCCCAGAACTGTCCAAGTGAAGTCCCAGCGAAGTCATAAGTTCATAGACATCACCACAAATGTCTATAATCAATTTTTTTAATGAGGCGCATTTGCACTGACTCGCAGCGGTGACCTTTTAGCTCGGAAAAGTTTCCTGCTCTATGATTGGTTAGAATTATCTTGTCCAACATAACAGCGATCAGGAAACTTTTCCAAGCTAAAATGGCACCCCTGCGAGTCGGTGCAAATCTGTCTCACTGAAAAGAATTGACTATAGGATAACTTGAAATTCAGTGACTAGCTGAGCTAATGAAATTCCTCGAGCTGAAAGCACTGAGAAGTTTCTGGTCTGCATAGGAAGACATTGTCGATGAGCTGCTACTAAAAAGAACTTTTTAACGACCATGATCTTAGTCTTCTCGGGATTTAACCTCAAATTGGTATAGCAAAAATCCAAACCATAAGACTTCTTCTTCTTCTTTTTTGTCTACATCTTTTCCCACTTCTATGTGGGGTCGATGTTTCTGGTCAGCTTTCTCCATCTACCTCTGTCCCACACCTCATCACCGGTTAATCCCTTAGATCGAAGGTCCTCCTTGATACAGTCCACCCACCTTCGCTTTGATCTCCCTTCCCTCTCCTTCTCATTCCCTGTACCTCCATTTCCATCACTCTCCTCCCAATATACTGTTCATCTCTTCTCATGACATGACCATACCACCTCAGTCTACTTTCTAGGAAATTTGATATAGAAACTAAAATGCAGGATTTTGTTTCATACGACACATTTTTCAAATGTCAAAGTGGAGAAATTAAGAAAATATGCCTAAAAATGCCTAACAGTCATATTAAATTGGTTTACATGGCGAAGAATATTGTTTTTGACAGTCCCTGATGATAAATATGCCATTTTATGTCTCTTCAAACACTATTATTATTATTATTAATATTATTATTCTTAATAGCCAAGCAATAACCCTAGTTGGAAAAGCAGGATGCTATAAGCCTAAGGGCTCCAACAGGGAAAATAGCCCACTGAGGAAAGAAAGTAATGAAACAAATAAAGTATAAGAGAAGTAATAAACAATTAAAATAAAATATTTTAAGAACAGTAACAACATCAAAATAGATCCTTCATATATAAACTATAAAAGCTTGAAAATTAAGAGAAAGAAAAATAAGATAAAATAGTGTGTCCGATTGTACTCTCAAGCAAGAGAATTCTACCCCTTAGGCACTGGAAGACCATGGTACAGAGGCTATGGCACCACCCAAGACTAGAGAACATTGGTTTGATTTTAGAGTGTCCTTCTAGAAGAGCTGCTTACCATAGCAAAAGCGCCTCTTCTAACGCTACAAGAGGAAAGTAGCCAATGAACAATTACAGTTCAGTAGTTAACCCCTTGAGAGAGAGAGAGAGAGAGAGAGAGAGAGAGAGAGAGAGAGAGAGAGAGAGAGAGTGTTCTACCATCCGTTCACAAAACACAAATATAAAAACATAGGAAAACGCATCGACGCTCAGGCATTTATCAAGAAAAAAAAAAAAAAAAAAAAAGGGTGTGAATACAGCCAAGCTCTTGTCCCCAACATCGTGACAGTTAACAACGTTTCATCCATTACTAAATTTGCCTTAACTGCAATTGCCTTTTGAGAGAGTTATTTCCCCAAACTCCAACCGGTCCTGGAGAAAGTTTTCCTCCTCGTGGACTAATAAACTTGGCACTGAGAGCCAACTTGACTGTCGCGACCACAAGAGTTTGAGGCACTCTGGCAGCGCCAAAAGAGAAATACCACTGACATTCATCTGGGATTACTAACACCTTTTTTTTATTTTATTAAAATAGGAACCTTTAAGAACAGTTTCTCTCTCTCTCTCTCTCTCTCTCTCTCTCTCTCTCTCTCTCTCTCTCACTGACATTCATCTTGGATTACTAACACCTATTTTTATTTTATTAAAAAGGAACCTTTAGAAACAGACTCTCTCTCTCTCTCTCTCTCTCTCTCTCTCTCTCTCTCTCTCTCTCTCTCTCTCTCCACTGACATTCATCTTGGATTACTAACACCTATTTTTATTTTATTAAAAAGGAACCTTTAGGAACAGACTCTCTCTCTTTCTCTCTCTCTCCTCTCTCTCTCTCTCTCTCTCTCACTGACATTCATCTTGGATTACTAACACCTTTTTTATTTGATTAAAAAAGGAACATTTAAGAACAGTTTCTCTCTCTCTCTCTCTCCTCTCTCTCTCTCTCTCTCTCTCTCTCTCCCCCTTTTATTTGTTTGCCGGTTTTTCGTTTTTAATGTTCAATGCAACCATTCGTTGGTCAAAAAGAAATTTATCTCTTTTTTTTCAATGCAAAATCACATTTTTAGAAAGTCGAGGTTATATGTGATATTGTTGTTGCTACGGAGCATTATCTAACAAAGAATATTTTTTTTTCATTTATTTTTAAGTCGATTTTACACTTTTTATACATTTTAATACGTTTTATGAATGAATTTATTTTTGGTATTTTCTTCTCATACTTGCTTTAAAAAAATAAAATGAAAAATTTAAAAAACACAACAATGAAAAGTAATTTCTAAACAGGTGAAATGAATTTAGTGCTAGACAACTTAATAGTTTCAAAATAATAGAGAAAAAATGAGAGTTTGGGAAAAAGGAGAATTTATATTGTCCTCTCAGAAATATGGATAGGGGCAGAAGCCAAGATTATGGACTTTTTGAACTTCCTTACCGAAGGTTGCCTTTTCTTTCACTCAACTAAATAAGAATCTGTAAATCCAAATTTCAATATATTAAATAACTAAACCTGATTAATTATTATTATTATCATTATTATTATCATTATTATTATCATCATCATCATTATAATTATAATGGAGTAGTTTAAAAAGGCCACTCGAATATCTCAAGTCCCTAACTAAACTCGCTAAAAGAGTTTAAAGGTCTCTCATGAATGGCAGAGGCAAGAGGCACGACAAGGCCCTGCAGACTAACCAAAACCCCCTCTCCACCAAGCTAGGACCAAGTAGGGCCAGGCAATGGATGCGGATGACTCAGCAGGTAGACCTAGGCTCCCACAGCCAAACCCCATCCTTAGCTCAGAGAGATGGTGAGGTTGCAGACACAACTATAAACTATAAAGCTTGAGCGGGTCTCAAACTCCCGTCCGGCAGAATGCTAGGCAGGGACTTTTCAAATAAGCTACTACAATGAATGAATGATAAGAATGGAAGGAAGATAATTACAAAGAAGTTAAACAGCAGAAAGCAATGAAGGTGCGATTGAGGGGATACACCTGGAATGAGCCATGGTTACCATCTACAGTACGCCATGTAAACCACATTGTAAGCGCCAGAGTCTGACTCTGGTAAGCATTGCTTTACAGCCTCGTAAAAAAGGGACATAGGTTGGCTGGTGGATTAAGTCGGCCTCATACCAGCACACTCCTTGTCACACGAATGCTGAAAGCGGAAAAAACACCTTGTGGACCTTTGGATTTATCCAACCGACCGAGACTGAGTGAGATGGTTGATAGGTGGATAATAGCGAGTTCAGGTACACTGTTAAAAATTTGTATCAAATAAACGGTAAAAGTCTGGCCTCATTTATTCCAGGATTTTTACCGTCTTAAAAACGAGTATTTTGACGTAAAAGAGTGATATTACGGTCAACAGTCCATAAAAGATAATAACAAAGTAAGGTAAAATTGCGGTCGCCTGTAATCTACTGAGATACGGTTAAGAACAGTATATTCTTGCGGAGAATTTCCGATAAAAATTACGTTTTTTTCTAACAGTGTAGAATTTGTTCGTCATTAACAGGGTTTAAAACTTGAGCTTGTGGCCATTACCTTATATGCTGTTACTTTTTACATTAGATTACCTTAATAATTTTCCGATTTCCTTAAATTTGAAGATAGTTACAAAACCGAAATTACCGAGACTCTTCAACGACTTTTCACTAGATGTCAAGAATAGCAAAAATGTGGCAGCTTTCAAGAAAAACCTGAAGACTTATCTTTTTAGAAAGTGTTATAATAGTGACCTGAAAACTATTAAGCCTGAATACAAATGCTAGCGAAATAACTGATAAGATACAGAGCAAAATATTAACTGGAAAGAAATCATTTTCACACACCAAGGCCCGCCTGAACAGACCTTTAGTGTCTGATGGAGGGCGAGAAATAAACCCGTAAAAGTAAAAGTAAAAGTAAATATCACTCCCATAAAATCATGCAAATTACCTTAAAACTAATGTAATTATCTTAAAAGTTTAAACCCTGGTCATTAAGAATACAGTCACCTACACAAGCAGTTCCTGCATCTAAAAGCACTGTCAACATACCCGATCCACGGAGTGTTCCTCTTCATTCCATGATTAATTAAGAATGCATCGATTAAAAGCGGATTCGCTTGAATATTCGCACAGCCGGTTTTCGAATCCGCTGTTTGTTCTGCCAAATATGTATAAACGATGGGCTTCCCTCCCTCATTTCGTCTGCTTCAGGAATGTTGTCTCCTATTCAGTCAATGGAGTTTCCTCAAGGTAGGGTGAATAACCGTCTGGTTTTATTCATAACTTATTTATTTTCTTATTTTATGTCTAAATTAGGGATGTTTTATCTGTGCAGTTTATATATAAAATTAAATCGGTATATGTTTAGATTTAGATTTTTCTTTTGCATTTCGGTTTTCGTATCATGGAAATCAAGAATGATGAGGAAGTTTTTGGACAAAGAGTTACAGGAATGACAATAATTCATTTAAGCGAATGGACCTTAAATTAAAATTCGCTAAAGCACATTGATCTACTCAACTGTGTCATTAAATTGACCGAGTGAACAATTAGAAATAGAACAATAAAATGCCCTGTGCGAAGTGCATTAGATACTCATTCTCTATGACACATTAGGTTTATTGTCTAGATTCACATAATCCACATTGTGACCCGTATCTAAATTTCCGTCTACATCCGTATTTGAGTCCTTATTGTGATCGGAAAATTGTTCCCCATCTAAATCCAAATCTTCCTCTGTATATGCAACTTGATCCGCTTTCAGATCCGTAATCTAGATCCCCATATGGATCCAAATTTTCCTCATCTGCATCTTGATCCGGTTTCAGATCCGTAATCTAGATCCATATTTAGCTCCAAATCTTCCTCTGCATCTGCAACTTGATCCGGTCTAAGATCCGTAATCTAGATCCAAATTTTCATCAGTATATGCAACTTGATACGGTTTCAGATCCGTAATCTAGATCCACATCTAGATCCAAATTTTCATCTGTAAATGCAACTTGATCCGGTTTCAGATCCATAATCTAGATCCACATCTAGGTAAAAATTTTCATCTTTATCCACAACTTGCTCCGGTTTCAGATCCGTAATCTAGATCCACATCTAGATCCGAGTTTTCCTCATCTGCATCTTGATCCGGTTTCAGATCTGTAATCTAGATCCACATCTGGGTCAAAATTTTCATCTTTATCCGCAAATTGATCCGGTTTTCAGATCCCTAATCTAGATCCATATCTAGATCCGAATTTTCCTCATCTGCATCTTGATCCGGTTTCAGATCTGCAATCTAGATCCACATCTAGATCCAAATTTTCCTCTGTATCTGCTACCTGATCCGGTTTTCAGATCCGTGATCTAGTTCCACATATGGACCAGGACTGATTCGCACATTTACCCCTCGATCCGTATCCAGATTTACACATTGACCCGCCTTTGGATCCTGACATTTAAAGAAATACCAAATTCACCTTGATCTAAAGACAAATGTTTAGAATCCATTAATAACTTTCTCACGTTACGATTAAGCAATTTAATAATTCTACCAAATCCATGTTAAAATACAGGATTCATCCTAACATCTAATCACAAAAATAATCCTAAATGCTACAGTAATCAGCATCATGCAGTAAGGGAGCTAATGTATTTATTGAAGCGTTAAGGAGGGAGATTAAAATAGGATTTCGTCTACAGGGAGACGCCATGACGCATTCCTAAATCGCCCTTCCTCTTAATAGGATTAACTTGTACTCGAATAAGTCCGACTTTCGTACACAATGAGACGTCCTGCGATTGTCCTGCTTCCTAGAGCTTTCAAATAGGAATTTGTTTTCCTTTTTTTTTTCTTTTTTTTTTTTTTTTTTTTTTTAAATGGTATCAACAGCTACTTCATGTGGGGATATGTTACGGCGATAAAGATGGTAAAGTAAAATCCATCTATATGAAAATATCCATTTATTACAATCGATTCTATAATACATAGGTATTGCATAAGTGATACATAGGTTTAGGCATGCTTGTGCGAATACAAGTAGCCAGTCGCACGTTTAAATATACACGTATGGATATACCGTATGTATAAATACATACTGTACATACATACATAAATACATATACATACACACAAATATATATATATATATATATATGTGTGTGTGTGTGTGTGCGTGTGTGTGTGTGTTTGTATATATATATATATATATATTATATATATATATATATATATATAATCCTCAGCTGTTACTAGTCCACTGCAGAACAAAGGCCTCAGACATGTCCCTGCCCCTTGCTTCGGTCCACACTTGCAAACTTACTTAGTTCATCAATCCAGCGTCTTCTAATGAACTAACAGAATTGCAAACAGACCAAGAGAGACTAAAATCAGGTGTTTATTTGTTACCTCAACTAAGTCGGGCTTATGCCAGCACAAACCCTTGCTCAAAGGCGCCTGGTAAGAGTTGACAAGTTGTTAAAGGGCTAAAGAAACATAATGTGGACTTATGGACTTTTCAGAAACGAATTGCAAATTTCTCTAGATTGACCAAAGTCTCATTTTCAATTTGAGTCTTGACATTCTCCTTTCGCAAGAGGGTTGCGGTGGTCTATTGGAAACGTCCATGCCTTGCGATAACCGAACTGGGGTTCGAGTCAAGCTCACGTTCGATAGTTTCTTTAGTAACTACAACTTCCCCATCCTTGTGAGCTAAGGATGGGGGTTTGGGAAAGCCTATAGGTCTACCTGCTGAGTCATCAGCAACCATTGCTAGGCCATTCCTGGTCCTAGTTTGAGTGAAGAGGGACTTGGGTGCTGATCATATGTATATATGGTCAGTCTTTACGGCATTGTTCCACCAGCTAGAGCAATGTCACTGTCCCTTACCTCTGCCATTCATGAGTGGCATTTAAACCTTTAAACTTTAGTCTCAACATTACCCTTAGTATGAGGTTGAAGGGCTCATGACCTTCACCACCCAGATGGCGAACCACCCCATTCAACTAACTCCCAGGAGATTGGCACATTAAAAATCAAAGTTTCTTGGTAACCAGTATCCATAGAGACAGAGGTCAATTTCTTCAGGAACGTTTCATGACGCAACAAAAACTGACAGCTTCAGGAACTGGCATCTCTCCAGAATAGTTGGAACTGTCAAGAGAGATGGATGGAAGCTGTCAAATGGGCCAATCGAGATAAACGAAGAATCGGATAAGGCTAAGTGTATATTACTCACTGTAAAATAGGTAGGCCTATGCTGAGATTGATCGACAGAGGGATAGACAGATAATCCACTGAAGAATAGATCGATAGACAGACAGATAGATATGTAAGAGCTTGAATGCTAAGCTAAATATACGTACTGTATGTACGTATATACATAAATAGATAGATAGGTAGTACACTGTAACCATACAAACTCTAACCGATAAAACTCCGGAAAAAACTAAAATAATTAAGTATTCATAATAATGACACATTCGCTCTAAGAATAAATCATGTCAGAATAAATCTTGTCGTCAAATAAATGCATACATAGGTTTGCAGAGTAATAAAGGAATGAAAATAAAGATTTTTGTAGTATAATGATTTAATATATTTCTAAGGCTTTCCATTTCCACTGCTCTTGCATAACTGAACGCAATCATTAAATTACGACGGCGGAAGGATGACCATCAAAGATGTATAAAATACAATATACTGTATATAAAAATAAATCGGTGTTTCATTGAGAGAGAGAGAGAGAGAGAGAGAGAGAGAGAGAGAGAGAGATTTTCATAGTCTAATGATTCAATATACTTCTAAGTATTTCAATTCCCACTAATCTTGAACAACTGAAAACAATTGCTAAAATCACGACGGAGGTAGGATGACCGTAAAAGATGTATAAAATACAGTATCTATAAAAAAATAAATCGGTATGTTTATTCAGAGAGAGAGAGAGAGAGAGAGAGAGAGAGAGAGAGAGAGATTTTTATAGCCTAATGATTTAATATACTTCTAAGGCTTTCCATTCCCACTAATCTTGCACAACTGAACATGATTACTAAAATTACGACAGAGGAAAGATGACCGTAAAAGATGTATAAAATACAGTATCTATAAAGAATAAATCGGTATGTTTATTGAGAGAGAGAGAGAGAGAGAGAGAGAGAGAGAGAGAGAGAGAGAGAGAGAATGAAATAAAGCATGTCCCTTTAATGTGTGTATCTTTGGGTAATAGAATCCAACGTTGGAGGTAAACTGCGGGAAACCTTTTTAAGGATTCAAGTTCTTCCGAGGGACGAGGTGAATTATGTATAGGGCACAGCCTCCATTAAGTACATGTCAGGTGAACGACTTTGGAATTTAGCTATGAGGCGAAATTCTACGTATCCTCGAGAGGAGGAAGGGGAAGAATGATGGGTAGAAAAAGAAGAGGATAGTGGGAGGAGAATGCTGAGAGTGATAGCCGCAATCGTAAGTAAGAAATTCAAGAATGAGAGGAGGGAGAGCACAGTGGAGAATGACGAGAGAAAGAAAATAATGGGGGAGAATGCTAAAAACAATCACAATTAAACAGAAGAAGTAGAGAAACGAGAGGACGAGTAAGCCAAGCGGTTAGGGAATGATATTATTATTATTATTATTATTATTATTATTATTAGCCAAGCTACATAGTAAATAGTAAGACGATTGGGAAGACAATATTGAAGATAACAGTGGAGAATGACAAGAGAAAGAAAATAATGGGAGAGAATGCTAAAAATAACCACAATTAAACGATGGAAGAAGTGAAAAACGAAAGGATGTGTAGAGTGAAGAGTGAAGTGAATGCTAAATATGATAATCACAGTAAGAGGACCGGAAGACAATATTGAAGATAACAGGGGAGAATGACAAGAGAAAGAAAATAATGGGGGAGAATGATAAAAACAACCACAATCAAACGAGGGAAGAAGTAAAAAAACGAAAGGATGTGTAGGCCAAATGTGAAGAGAATGCTAAATATGATAATCACAGTAAGAAAACCGGGGAAGCTATATCCAGCGAAGAATTCTTTCCTTGTAAATCATGGCCGGCCACCAGGACACATACCTCACACAACGCGGAGTCTTTCAGTATTCTTTTAATCTGTTTGTTTTCCCCGCCCCCTCACAAACACCCCCCTCCCTTTTTCCTCCTCAAAAAAAAAAAAAAAAAAAAAAAAAAAAAAATTACGGTCTTTTGACTAGCAATGTTTTCCTCTGAATTTATGGTGTAATTAACAATGAGATATGTCGTTGTTGTTCGTTTCTGAATTCGTCAAGTTGACGAGAAATGTTGATTATTTACGGGGAAATGAGCTCGGGAGGTTGAAAATCTTCTACTGAAATGGATATAGCTCAGAAAAAAATATTATCTCTCTCTCTCTCTCTCTCTCTCTACTTATCTAGTTGTAAATGTACGTATTTTGCTTTTTAAATCATCTTATGGAAATACATATATAATGTGATAAATGAGATAAATCCCCTCTCTCTCTCTCTCTCTCTCTCTCTCTCTCTCTCTCTCTCTCTCTATCTCTCCACTTATCTAGCTGTAAATGTACGTATTTTGCTTTTTAAATCATCTTATGGAAATACACATATAATGTGATAAATGAGATAGATAAAGTATTATTTATCATTATTCGCAAATATGCATGAATACCAGCATGAATGATATAAGGGCCAATTTTCTAGATATGAATTATAATTAGTAATTACTTTTATAAAATTAGCTTGACTGAATAAGGTAGGTAAGGTCAAATGATGTTTTGCCAGAAATATGAACATTGCAGTTTTTAAGGATCTACTGATATTTATGTATGATCAACTTACCGTACCTACATTAATATAAAAGAATAAGTAGTTGTTCTTGTGTAGCTTATGCAAATTATACATAGAAGTGGGTACACAAAAGTTTGTTTGTGTAGCA
>NC_090733.1:149070770-149073270 GCF_036898095.1 Palaemon carinicauda
CCTCGAAGACTATAAACCAAAGTCCGGGATACATCGCTGTGTGCTTTCAAGGAACCTAATACTTCCACGAAATCCCACTGCACCACGGAAGACGCTTGTCTGAATTGGAAATCAAAATGAGAACAGCATTACACAATATAGAATAACTATTGGTATACGGCTCACTTTGTTTTACATAATTAGAGGTTCATAAAATATTCGATATTGTCATTATTTTTATAATTTCTAATATCATTATGGTTAATGTTGTTGTTGCATTGTTATGCAATTTTCAATGTTAGTATTATTGCTGTTTTAGTTTAAGGTATTCGTTACCGAAAATTTTCAGCAAGTCAGGAAATACTGTCAGATAAAAGGGTGGCAGCAATTTCTCGACGAAACCTTATACACACATGCACACACACATACATATATATATATATATATATATATATATATATATATATATATATATATTTATGCATATATATATATATATAAATATATATTTATATGTATATATATGTATATCTATCTATCTATCTATATATATATATATATATATATATATATATATATATATATATATATATATATATATATACTGTATATATATATATATATATATATATATATATATATATATATTATATATATATATATATATATATATATATATACATAACTCAGTGATTTAAAAATAACTTTTCCAAAAAAAAAATAATAAAACAACTCACCCGGTGCCAAACGTAACAGTAGGACAAGTAAGGAAAGCATCAACGGTCATGAAAAGAGGCAAAGCAATAGGAGAAGATGGCCTAACAATTGGTTTAATAATAGATGGAGGGGATTTCCTAGTAATAAAACTGGCTGAACTTTACACAAAATGTCTGCAAGAATGCTCCATACCTAAAGCTTTAGAAAACTTTATCATTAAACTTATTCACAAAAAGGGGGAAACAAAAGATCTGAAAAATTACCGCCCGTTAAGTTTATTCTCTGTAATAAATAAAATATTTAAAAAGATCGCAGTAAGCCAAATAGAAAAACAGCTACACTTTAATCAACCAAGAGAGCAGGCGGGTTTTAGAAGCAGGTATTTAACAACTGACCATATACATGTAATTACCCAGCTACTGGACAAATGAACAGAGTATAACAAACTCTTATGTATGACATCTATAAACTATAAGAACACTTGTAATTTTGTCAAAACTTCAGCAGTAAGGAAAGCTCTTTAAAGAAAACGAATCGATGAATCTTATGTTAAAGCATTTGAAGATATATATGTAGGACGTGCAGCAATTCTAAAACTACATAAAAATAGTGAGAAAATTCCGATAGAGACCCCAATTCTTCTACAGCATACCTAGAGGAAGTTTTTGAAAATCTACAGTGGGAAAATGTAGAAATTAATATTAATGGGGAATACCTTAACGACTCAAGTTTTGCAGATGATAAAGTTCTGTTTAGTGAATCATGGAAGGAATTACAAAAGACGACAGAAGATTCGAATAAAGCTGAAATATAGGACTGAAGATGAATATGAGTAAAACTAAGATAATTTTCAAGGAAAATATATAGACAACAAATAACGGTTATGGACGAACCTATAGAGATTGTTAATGAAAATACGTTCTTAGGACAGACAATAAGTGTTTCTCCGGGACAAGATACCAAAATTAAAAGGATAAGCACGGGATGGAGAGCATGTGCTAAAAAATGAGATTATGAAAATTAAAATGCCACTTTCTCTAAAAAAATAAAATATTTAACGAGATGGACCTACCAGTATTAACTTATGCATTAGAAACTTGGAGCCTTACTAAAGTCTTAGAGCACAAGCTAGTCAAAACTCAAAGAGCCATAGAAATAATAATGATGGGAATATCATTAAGAGACATAAAAAGAACAGCATAGATAAGAGAGCAAACATGTAAGAAAAAGAAACGGACATGTCAGGACTTATGAGACTGACAGACTATAAATGTACATTAGGAATAACAGAATGGGTCCCTAGAGATTGCAAAAGAAGCAGGGGAAGGAAGCGATGACGATAGATTGATGAACTAAGAAAGTTTACGGGGGTGGACTGGCTTAGGAAGACCATAAACAGACACAAGTGGAAGGATATGTCTAAGGCCTTTATTCTGCATTGGACTAGTAACGTCTGATGATACACACACACACACACACACACACACACACACACATATATATATATATATATATATATATATATATATATATATATATATATATACATATATGTATATATATGTATATACATATATCGAGAGAGAGAGAGAGAGAGAGAGAGAGAGAGAGAGAGAGAGAGAGAGAGAGAGAGAGAGAGAGAGAGAGAGAGAGAGAGAGAGAGAGAGAGAGAGAATTAGTTTTTAATGTATATAATCATCTTGAGCAACCATTTTTAAGCTACCTCGCTTGGTAATATAACGTAAAATTTCGTCTAAATCACATTGTAATAAAAAACACAATGTACTTTCTTCTTCATCCCCTT
>NC_090733.1:149078270-149088270 GCF_036898095.1 Palaemon carinicauda
TGGTGCAGATATATTTTATTCTTTTTCCATTTTTTCTTGTTTTTTTTTTCTTCGTGGCTGGAATAGAAAAAGGACAATGGGTTACACTGCCACGTAGTATTTATTCTTAAATTTTATAAAAGCGTAAAATATATTACTTTTTGAGGGATTTCATTGCTAAACTAGTACCCTATTTCCAACAAGAAATCACTGTTTTTGCTAAATATACTTTGCACTTATTGTTATAAAGATTAATCTGTTTAGATTTGCCTAAATTTCATTTATGGAGGTCACTCAACATCGCTGGAAAAGCATTATCTAGTATCTGAATCATAGTTAAAATGCAGTGAATAGTGATAACTGAATATATTTAGCTCTTTTCAGGCAGTCATAAACATTTGAGTATGAAGCTAGAATGATTTAAATACAACAGTATCGGTTTGTGCAGTTGTTTTGAAGCTAGAATTATTTAAATACAACAGTATCGGTTTGTGCAGTTGTTTTGAGGCTTAGTGAAAAAGATAAATTTCTAAATACAGCTTTTAAACAGTTGCATCGATGTGCATTTTGTTATGACAATTTCCTTTGACAGACGATGACCATTTTGCTTTGCACCGTCAAAATCGAGGCCAAGAAACCAAGTGATATCGACACATTTTCGTCTGATGTAATGTCTCTGTCTTGGCCCAGAAGGAGGAAGAATAATTTATTTAATCGTTTGCATAAACATCAAGACTTCGGTTCAACGTTCCTGGAAGACTGTGAGTCAATATCGTAAACATACAATGGGGAAAATCTACATTAGTAACCCCTCTACCACCCACCCACCCCTCTCTCTCTCTCTCTCTCTCTCTCTCTCTCTCTCTCTCTCTCTCTCTCTCCTCTCTCATCATAAACAATGATTGTCATAATACATTATTTCTCTCTCTCTCTCAACATAAATGGTACCTGTGGTAAACCATACATTCATTTTCTCTCATAACATACATGGTGGATCTAGTAAACACTATATTTCTCTTTCTTTCTCTAAATATACATAGTGTCTCTGGTGAACATATTAATTTTTTCTCTCTCTCAACATACAGTGTCTCTAGTGAACCATATATTTTTTTCTCTCTCAACATACATATTGCCTCTGGTAAACGTTATCTCTCTCTCTCTCTCTCACAACATACATAGTGTCTCTTTGGTAAACCATATATTTCTTCCTTTCTCTCAACATACATAGTGCCTCTGGTAAATCCAATATTTTTCTCTCAACATACATGGTGCCTGTGACAAACGCCTCCCCCCCCCCCTCTCTCTCTCTCTCTCTCTCTCTCTCTCTCTCTCTCTCTCTCTCTCTCTCTCTCTCTCAGAGTGAATTTGTTGTTATGTTCACAGCCCGAGAGCATCCGATGTTATCACCGTTAACACCATCTGCAGCGACCTCTGAAGGAAAGAGTTTGTTTTGACTGCGTTGTTTTTGTATCGGAAGAATTATGTGCCAGGTTCGTAGGTTTTAGTTTTGCTTTTATTATTTCTTCTTTGTCTGGTCTTTGGTTTCTGCATTGCCAAATGTTTTCTTTTTCATTTCTTTAAGAGGGATTTATATTATTATACTTATAGTCCATTTCTTTTAGCGATGCATATTTGCACCGACTCGCGGCGGTGCCCTTTTAGCTCGGAAAAGTTTCCGGATCGCTGATTGGTTGGACAAGATAATTCTAACCAATCAGCGATCCGGAAACTTTTCCGAGCTAAAAGGGCACCGCCGCGAGTCGGTGCAAATATGCATCGCTAAAAGAAATGGACTATAATAGTAGTAGTAGTAGTAGTAGTAGTAGTAGTAGTAGTAGTAGTAGTAGTACTGTTATTCATTTGATAACTTTTTATACGCCTTGAAAATGGGATTTACTACGAATAGTTAATAGTAGCAGTGATAGTATTAAATTAACAATAGTAGTTGTGACTGAGGGTTTCCCTATGTCTGTAAAGGCGATTTATAACCAAGATTTTGGCAGTAATTGTTGTATCATTTGTCTAGACAATAGCTTTTCCTTTATCCAGCAAAGACGGTTTATGGCCACTATCTATCTCCAATTCTGACTAACAATAAACTAAATGTTTACAGGGAAATGGAGAACTGGAGAAACAAACGATTACTAATTACTCGATTATTTCTTGGACAGAACTGGACAATAAACTATTCCCGTTTTTACTAATCTTTCACTTTTCTCTGTCTATATTTGTTCCGTTTTGTCTTCAATTTTCTTTCCTGTAAGTCAATTTATCGTCTTTTCTATTAAGTCAGTTTATCACTTCTCCTGTCATCCCGTTTATATACCTTGTCAGATTTTTATCGTATTGTTTATCATCGTCTTTTCTTGTGTATCTGTTTATCTTCCTCTATTCGTGGGAGTCCGTTTATCATCTCTTTTCCTGTCATCCTATTAATATTTTTCTTTTCCTGTCAGTTTTTTTTTTTTTCCCGTTTATCGTTCTCTTTTCCTGTGTATGTTTATCTTCCTCTGTTCTTGACAGGTACTTTATCAAGTCTTCGCCTATTATCCTGTTCATATTCCTCTTTTCCCGTCAGCTGTCTTTTAGTCTTTTCCTATTTATCTTCCTCTATTCCTATCTATCTTCATCTGTTACTGTCTACCACTTTGTCTTACTCTTTTCTTGTCTGTCTGCTTATATTAGCTTTCCCTGTGTACTATTTATCTTACTATTTCTCTCAAGCTACTTATCATGATTTGTCACTGTCTACCAGTTATCTTCCTCTATTCCTATCTATCTTCATCTGTTACTGTCTACCACTTTATCTAACTCTTTTTCTTGTCTGTGTTTATATTAATTTTTCTGTGTACCATTTATTTTACTTTTTCTGTCTAGCTATTTATCTTCATATGTTACTGTCTGTCAGTTAAATTCCTCTATTCCTATCTCTCTTCATCTATTATTGCCTATCAGTTTATCTTCCTATCAGCCTGTTTATATTCGTTTATTTCCTTTTTACTCGTTATCTTCCTCTTTTATATTTTCCAGTTTATCTTTTTCTGTCTGCTGGTTTATATTTCCCTTTTCCCTATCTGCCAGTTAATATTCCTCTTTTCCTGACAGTAATTTCATCCCCTCTTTCCCTACAAGCCTGTACATCATATCCAGTCATTCGGTTAAAGTTCTTTTCTTAACCTATTCATCTTACTTTTTTTTCTTGTCTGCCTGATCTTCTTATCATTTCTTATCTGCTTGATTATCTCCATCTTTATCTACCCAGGAATGGGAAAGGGAATGGAGAGGGGGGAGAGGGGAAGGGGGGAGGGGAGGGGAGGGAGCCAAGGTGCCACCCTTTCACAAAATCCTTTGTCAATCCTTTGCTTCTAATCCTTGCTCACAATCTCTAGTCTCTCCTTTGCCTGACTTTCTCCAGTACTATCTCTTTTCTGTTTGCTTCTTGCTCTCTCTGAGAGAGAGAGAGAGAGAGAGAGAGAGAGAGAGAGAGAGAGAGAGAGAGAGAGAGAGAGAGAGAGAGAGAGAGCGTCAGCCTAAGATTGATGGTTTGAAGTAAATTTGTTCACGTCTTGTACGAGAGAGAGAGAGAGAGAGAGAGAGAGAGAGAGAGAGAGAGAGAGAGAGAGAGAGAAGGTTGATTCGGGATTAATGTTCAGAACCAAGTCCGTTCAAGTCTTGACTTGAATAAGCTATTTGTCTTTCAAAGTTGGTTAATGGCCAGATACAACCTAGAAGAAATCAGATCGCCTCCGAGAGAAGTGAATAATTGTTGTTTTTGTTGTTCTTGTTTTTCAGGCCTTGAGTGATCACTCGTTATAATGAGAGAAAAAAAAATGAATAAATAGAATGGTTGAATTTGTTTATAAAAACAAAATTATGTGTTTTAGAATTGAGATTATTATCCCAAGTAGAATGAGGGAAAAAAGTAAAATGATAAATAAAAGGAAAAACTATAAATAATTGAAAATGCTATAGAAAAAAAAAATACTTCAAAATTGGGCATTTAACTGTATTTTATAATTTAAATTATTATTCCCAGTAAAATGAGGGAAAAAGTAAAATGATAAATAAATGGAAAGATGATAAAGAATTGGAGATGATATTAAAAAAAAAAAAAAATCAATACTTTGAAACTAGGCATTTAAACTCGAAGGAAAAGGAATATCTCAAAAAAATCGAATTTAAGAAACTACATATAAATGAAGATGCCATTGACTAAAAATACCCTGAAACTAGGCATTTAAACTCGACGGAAAGGGAATATCTCAAAAAAAAAAAAAAAAAAAAACTACAAATAATTGAAGATACTATAGTAAGAATACTTTAAAACTAGGCATTTAAACTCGAATTAAAAGGAACGTCTCAAAAAATCGAACTTAAAAAACTACATATAACTGAAGATGCCATAGACTAAAAATACTCTGAAACTAGGCATTTAAACTCGAAGGAAAAGAGATATCTCATCATATTCACTTAAATATAAACCTCAAGAAAAAATCCTCGTAAGACTGAAGATACTAGAAACACACATTTATTTAAATCCATTCTAAACACCATTTAAAATTCAACCCCAAACTCCAACAAACACTCAGCATCTGCTACGAATTAATCCCCGCGTTATATGATAAAAAAAAGGTCCCCCACGAAAACACCTACTTGTTGCTGCGGAGTTCCGATAAATCCCCCAAAACAGAACTGCTGGCGAAAGGGATTCCCAGCCCGAAATTTTCCGACCTTATGTGTTGGCAGTGTTAAAGAAGATTCCCGATTCCCGATCCCAGATTCCAGTTGTCGAAGAAATTGAAAAGGGGATATTTGTTTCGCATTATGTGTTGGAAGGTGATTCCATGGAAGGTGTAAGATTTCTGGAATGTCAGGGTGAATTTGTATAGATTCTACTTTCTGGGTGGTTCCGGCACATTTATTATTATTATTATTATTATTATTATTATTATTATTATTATTATTATTATTATTATTATTATTATTATTATTATTATTATTATTATTATTATTGTCATCATCATCATCATCATCATCATCATCATCATCATCATTATTATTATTATTATTATTCTTATTATTTACTAAGCTATACCCCTTGTTGGAACACCAGGATGCTATAAGCTTAAGGGATCCAACAGGGAAAATAGCCCAGTGAGGAAAGGAAATAAGGAAATAAATAAACTACGAAAGAAGTAATGAACAATTAAAATAAGATATTTTAAGAACAGTAACCACAGTAAAATAAATATTTCATATATAAACTAATGAAAATAAAAAAAAGAGGAAGAATAATAAGATAGAATATTGTGCTCGAGTGTACCCTCAGGCAAGAGAACTCTACTCCAAAACAGTGGAAGGCCATGATACAGAGGCTATGGCACTATCCAAGATTAGAGAAAACTGGTTGGATTTTAGAGTGTACTTCTCCTAGAAGAGCTGCTTACCATAGCTAAAGAGTCTCTTCTACAATTACCAAGAGGAGAATAGCCATTAACAATACAGTGCAGTAGTTAACCTCTTGAGTGAAGAAGAATTGCTCTTGAAGTTACGTATGTAATAGTCTGTTTGTGTCTGTGATTTCTCTTCCTCTAAGAATAAGAAATAGTATATTCAAAATATGATGATGAAGTGATGAAAATGATTTGATATACTGTATGTAATCAATAAAAAATAGAGGCCACATACATACAACCTATGTATCCTACCACCTACATACACACGCACACGCATCCCCCTCTAATCATGGTATGAATACTCCCTCACCCCGATACCCGGGGGCCGGTGAGAGCTGAGCGTAACCGGGAAGGAAGATACATACATGTATACATACATACATACATACACACACGAACAAACACAATATATATATATATATATATATATATATATATATATATATATATATATATCCAGACACGTGGTCTTTATCATATAGGGAACATTTTTATTATTTTACGACGTAAATAAAAAGGTCCAGGTAGCTTCCAAAAGATAGAATTTGTATTACTTCATATATATATATATATATATATATATATATATATATATATATATATATATATATATATATATATTATATACATATGAGAGAGAGAGAGAGAGAGAGAGAGAGAGAGAGAGAGAGAGAGAGAGAGAGAGAGAGAGAGAGAGAAAGTATCCCCCCGACGGAACATGGAATAATGATGTAATATCTACCCTGATGAAAACATGTGGATAAGCTTTCTTTCTTCCATTACACAGTAATAGATCATATGATTAATTTTCTTCTTATAACTCAATGACTTCCCAGGGGTCTGCTGTTATGTTCAGAATTAATATCTTCATGTCATTCCAAAACCCTTTCTTTATATTCTTTTTTCTTTCGATTGTTTGTTGAGGACTTACCTTTCAAGTAAACACATCAACAATTGGTTTTGAAATGAATGGTAAATGATGTCATTAAATGCGAGCATCTCGAAAAATGACATTTCAGGGATTTATCTTGGCTAATAATAATAATAATAATAATAATAATAATAATAATAATAATAATAATAATAATAATAATAATAATAATGAGATATCTCTATACGATTCCAAAGTTGGTCAACAAGAGATGTAATTCCAACCAAAGATTCCTGTAGTACGAGTAGATCCAAATTATATCCGAGTATATCAGAATCAACCTTTACCTGGGTGGAATAAGAACCCATCTATACCTTAGTCTCACAAAGCTAAATAACTGTGACGGTCTGTATCTTAAATGGCATGCACACACAAAAATAGATTTTCATAAACTCCTGTACGTAGGTATGCAATTCTTTATCACTCATTGCAATTGTTCAATTGCTCATTTCCATTCGGTAAGGGTAGAATAAAGCTCTTCTAGCAGGATACTCCAAAATCAAACCATTGTTCTCTAGTCTTGGGTGGTACCATAGCCATTGTACCATGATCTTTCACTGTCTTGGGTTAAAGTTCTCTTGCTTGAAGGTACGCTCTAGCACATTATTCTATCTATATCCTCATTTCCTTTTCTTACTGGGCTATTTTCCCTGTTTGAGCTCTTGGGCTTATAGCATCCTTCTTTTCCAACTTTAGAGTTTGTGATGGACTATTGAAAATGTCCCTACCTGCCGTTCTGCTCTACGGGAGATCAAGTCCCACTCAAACTCAATAGTTTCTTGTAGTGTCTGCAACCTCACCATCCTTATAAGAAAAGGATGAGGAATTTGTGGAAGCCGACAGGTCTACCTGCTGAGTCATCAGCAACCATTGCCTGGCCCTCCTGGGTCCCAGCTTGGATAGAGAGGGGGCTAAGGCACTGGTCATATGAATATACGGTCAGTCTCTAGACAGTCTAGAGCAATGTCACTGTCCCTTGCCTCTGTCATTCATGAACGATCTTTAAACCTTTAAACTAGTGTTGTAGCTTAACTATTAATAATAATACTGCAGTCATGTATTCGCACAAATGCAGAAAAATAAACCTATGCAGATACAGTGGAAATAAGAGCACACTGACAATCAAGACAATCTGTAGCGAGGAATAAAATGTATTGGAGACTCCTAAAGACAGTATCACTGACATTCCCAGCCATAAAGTGTGAGGGAACGCACCTTTCTCCAGTGGCTGAACGACGTTTTTATGGCGGGCCGCCATTAAAAGATAAATCTTGCATCACACCGAGGTCCCGCTCAAAAGAGAAACGTTTGAGGTTGAGCGTAACTTCCTTTCGCAAAATAATTTAGATGCCATTGTTCTTACGAGAAGGAACAAAAGAATTCTAGGAATTTTATTTCCTCTTTTTTCTCTCTCTTTCTTTTTTTTTAAGAACAGCCTCCTCCTGAGAGAGGAAGCTTAAGAGAAGGCTGAAAGATCGCGAGATGAGAAAAATATAAATGCATTTAGCTCATTATGTATGCTTACATTTAGGCCAGTGTTATATACAAGGGATTCTTCTAGTTTGATTTAGTTTACAGCATTAAATATATGCCAAAAACTATTTTTTTACTAAGTAAAATTCCCTCCATCACTTTATCCAGTACACTTTAGATATAATTAGACATTTTGTCAATATACAAATAAAATTATTTTTTTATTTGTCTCACCTTCATGATTTCAAACAAACTAAAAAAGACAGAAAGGCAAAGAGATATATTAGAATCATATTCATGTACTGGTCTTGCAATAATTTAAGAACACGAATAATTTGCAAAGCTTTATATAACACGAATGTGATTGTTGTTGTTGTTGTTGTTGTTGTTCTTCTTCTTCTTCCGTTTTGTTATCCTACGGCCTTAAACGGGGCGCCCCGTAACTAAGTTTAAATCCAAGTAAAAAGTCTCTTGTTTATAATATCTCGCTTATCACAACAGGTCAACAGGTCTCTGCTAGCTGAGGTAATATTCAGAATTTTCAGACAACATTTCTTATACTAATATTTCCTTTGACTATCTGCATTCTAGCCTCTGAGAGCAAGGAGTTCTACCAGTTGTTTAAATGTCGCTTATGAATGGCAGAGGCAAGGGACAGTGACACTGCCCTATCAAGCAGGACAACGCCTTAGAGACTGACCATATTACATATGATCCCCGGCCAAGCCCCCTTCTCCAACCAAGCTAATACCAAGGAGGGCCAGGCAATGGCTGCTGATGACTCAGCAGATAGACCTAATGGCTCTCCTAAAACCACATCTCTAGCTCACAAGGACGGTGAGGTTTCAGCGACCAAATGAACTAACGAGTTTGAGCGGGACTCGAACTCCATTCTGGCAATCACCAGGCAAGGACGCTACCACAAGGTCAGCACAACCTGTTGGTTCCCGTTGTTTAGCTCACTATCAAAAGTCTGTCGTGAATAAAAAAAAAAAAAATAATTCTATTTATAATGAAAACATTCCTCCAGTAAATTATCAAATTATGTGTAAATAAAAAAAAAAAGGTTCTTCTTCTTCTTCTTCTTCTTCTTCTTCTTCTTCTTTGTCTACATCTTTTCCCACTTCTATGTGGGGTCGATGTTTCTGGTCAGCTTTCTCCATCTACCTCTGTCCCACACATAGAAGTGGGAAAAGATGTAGACAAAGAATAAGAAGAGGAAGAAAAACCTTTATTTTAATTACACATAATATGATAATTTACAAGAGGAATGTTTTCATCATAAATAGAATTAATGAAAACATTCCTCCAGTAAATCATCAAATTATGTGTAAATAAAAAAAAAAGGTTATTATTGGTAATATTGTCATATATAATAACAATAATTATCTTTTGACCCATCGGTCGGTCAATTATACTGAACGTTACCCTTGACATTTTCCAGGGAAGCGATCAAAGAGCAATTTACCGACAAGAAGAAAGGTCGACCTTTTTTTTTTTTATGATTCATTAACGCTAAAGGGGAGGATGAACTTCACCGCTTTGATTTTTACTGATAATATGGGTACCATCTCGTCTCCAACTCAATGTTTATATGAACCACTAACGCGAATAAATAACAAACTTCCTTTACAGATTTCTCATTCAACTCTGGGGTCTAATATGACAATACTATAATGGGATGCCAATTTTAATCCAAAACAAGTTATATGAGATGATAACCATGTCGTGTTCAACTCTAAATTAGAATTATGAAATGATAAAATGTACTAATGTTCTTCATACATCTCTCTCTTAATCTAAAGGAAGGGATGATGTGACAATGCTAGAATAATATTCAAGTTTCCATTCAACACAAGTTACTCAACTTATTTCTTATTTTTTTGGGTAAATGACATCAACTGAAAAAGAAAAAAAAAAAAAACAATCTCCGTTTGGCTTTGTTAACCTTTTTTTATCGTTAGCCAGATAAATATCATATACTGACCCCCGAAAAGTGGCACCCTCTTTGGCACAGGATGGATCCTTGAAAAAAGAAAGGTATTAGCCCCAGTTAATCTAAATTCGTAGGCCTGACGTAATTCCTGGGGCGTTGCCTGAGTTCCAGACATGGGCCAAACGGCAATCAGCCCAAAGTCAGCTTGTGGGTAATCGCCTTGCC
>NC_090733.1:149095770-149100770 GCF_036898095.1 Palaemon carinicauda
CTGTCCTTGCAGGTCTTATTTTGAAACATACAGTATTTCAAATAAAGACTTCCTAAACTTATTAGTATATTGAAAAGCTAGACGGTTATTATGATAATGAGAATATCAAATCTAACTGCCCTGCTTTGCAGAATCACAAATTAGATTGTACACGCACATGCATTATTAACAATGCAATATCATGCACATGTATTGTACACGGATCACATTAATGCCTTACGTACATACACGTACATGGAATACAGCAATATCACACGTACATACACGTACACGAAGCACATCAAAATCATAAAGGGCTATTATCACGTAAAGAGGAAACGCCAATTCAGTTCCCCGTGTCATTGGTACAGTGTTGCAACGTTTGTTGCAATGAATATATTCTTTTTTTTTATGTTTTAATCAGTTGGATTTCATGATCGTATTGACTTTGATCCCCAGAGGAGGAGACTCGAGATCTGACACACAGCTGCGGGTCACGTTTTGAGCGACAATGCTCAACATGGTCGATGTGTGGCGGTACCGCTTTGAAGGAGATTCTGTTAGAGCTAACTAGGTGTTAATGGAGAGACACTTAGGAGGCTTAGAATCGAGGAAAATAATGATGACAACAAAAGCACCAATAATAATAATAATAATAATAATAATAATAATAATAATTTTCCCTATATAATATAGAGCAAGAGTTTGGCTCGATATATATATATATATATATATATATATATATATATATAATATATATATATATATATTATATATATATATATATATATATATATATATATATATATATATATATATATATATACTGTACATATATATATTATATAGATATATATATATATATATATATATATATATATATATATAAAGACTGTATATGCATATATATTTCTTTCCGGTCTCGCTCAACTTTCCCCATCCCTCGGGTAGGGGAGAAAGAGTGTGTTCATACCTTGGTGAGAGGGGCTTGCATTTGTATGCATATCTATCTAAACATTTAGCCGTATTTTTTGACGGGTCCGAAACACTAATAATAATAATAATAATAATAATAATAATAATAATAATAGTAATAATTTAGTAGTGAATACTTTATGGTGGTTAACGCCCTTGCCTGGTTAAAAGCACTGAGGGGGGGGGGAGTCTGGTTAGAGGGTTTAAAAGTCCATGGTTATCTTGTTGACTTCAATAGTCTATAAGGTACCTGGTGGTTAGTCAGCTACGGTTTGTTTGAAGCCACGTGGAGAGAGGTGTGAGGCCAGCAACCCCATCCCTAAAAATTGCTTGAAAAGTAAATAAACCTCCTATGACATATGTATGAATATGTCTCCAGTGATCCGCGCATCGAAATTGATATGGATAACGCTACAAATACTTATTACTTTTTGATCCGAGCGAACAACAGTTGCAAACAGCGATCCCCTGTGCAACAATGTTTGCTTTTAGATATTGATGTTTGAACTGCAAACATTGCAATTTGTCAGGGAAATACATTATTGGAGGTGGCACCTCAACTGTGAAATACTTGGAAGCCATTCGTTCGGCTGCAGCGTGCTTGCAAAAAAAAATAGACGATGGATGATCTAGCCTCAGTTCTGTCGGATGGAAGACTCATTCTGAGGTGGATGTCTTTTTTTCCCTCACCCACAATCCGCAAAGAAAAGACGGATGTTGAAATATTGCCAATTTGGCGCAGTAGTTTCGCTTTACGAGCAGTTCAACTCCCACCGAGTTAATAGAGTGTCATCAGGCTGATGACATTGTCTTGCGAGTAACTCTTATTCTTGTATGATATGATATATGGTCCCTCGTCTGTTTTGATGATGTGAAGAGTCGGGGCATTTTGCTTTACGGGTCATCTGTCTGTCTCTTATATCACTGGCATTCTCTTTTTGCCCCCCCTTTTTTTATTCATCCTTTCTTCGCGAGACTGAAGGAGCCCCTCATCTCCTTTTACTGGGTAGGGCCCATTAACCCTTCTTCATTTCTTTTGTTTCTTAATTTCTTCCGACCTGGGTTATTATTATTAGTAATAGCTAAGCTACGACCCTAGTTGGAAAAGCAGGAGGCTATAACTCCAAGGGCTCCAACAGGGAAACATATCCCAGTGAGACAAATAAATAGGGAAATAAATAAACTACAAGAGAAGTAATGAACAATCAAAACACTTATCTTAAAAACTATAACAACATTAAAATAGATCTTTCATATATAAACTATAAAAAGGAGACTTATGTCAGCATGTTCAACATAAAAATATTCGATGAAAGTTCCACCGATTCAAATAACTGATTAGGGATATTATTCCAGTTTACCAGCTATAAATATGGCTAAATGTTTATAACAAGTGATTGTACATATGGGCAAAAGTTATCGAACAACCAGCTGTAAATAAGGCTAAATGTTTTGGAAAAGTCGCTGTACATATGAGCAAAAGTTATCGAACATCATCATCAATCATTCCTTCCTACGCCTATTAACGCAAAGGGC
This sequence comes from Palaemon carinicauda, assembly GCF_036898095.1. Classification (NCBI taxonomy): domain Eukaryota; kingdom Metazoa; phylum Arthropoda; class Malacostraca; order Decapoda; family Palaemonidae; genus Palaemon; species Palaemon carinicauda. The sequence continues at coordinate 149,098,261 of NC_090733.1, forward strand.
CTCGGTTAGATTTCACCAGTCGTTTCTATCTTGAGCTTTCAAATCAATACTTCTCCAAAAAGTTATTGAGCAACCAGCTGTAAATATAGCTAAATTCTCTGGACAAGTAGCTGTAAATATGAGCCAAAGTTATCAAACAACCAGCTGTAAATATGAGCCAAAGTTATCAAACAACTTAGCTGTAAATATGGTTAAATGCTTTAGACAAGTAGGTGTAAATACGAGCCAAAGTTATCAAACAACTTAGCTGTAAATATGGTTAAATGCTTTAGACAAGTAGGTGTAAATATGAGCCAAAGTTATCAAACAACCAGCTGTAAATATGAGCCAAAGTTATCAAACAACTTAGCTGTAAATATGGTTAAATGCTTTAGACAAGTAGGTGTAAATATGAGCCAAAGTTATCAAACAACCAGCTGTAAATATGAGCCAAAGTTATCAAACAACCAGCTGTAAATATGAGCCAAAGTTATCAAACAACTTAGCTGTAAATATGGTTAAATGCTTTAGACAAGTAGGTGTAAATATGAGCCAAAGTTATCAAACAACCAGCTGTAAATATGAGCCAAAGTTATCAAACAACTTAGCTGTAAATATGGTTAAATGCTTTAGACAAGTAGGTGTAAATATGAGCCAAAGTTATCAAACAACCAGCTGTAAATATGAGCCAAAGTTATCAAACAACCAGCTGTAAATATGAGCCAAAGTTATCAAACAACTTAGCTGTAAATATGGTTAAATGCTTTAGACAAGTAGCTGTAAATATGAGCCAAAGTTATCAAACAACTTAGCTGTAAATATGGTTAAATGCTTTAGACAAGTAGCTGTAAATATGAGCCAAAGTTATCAAACAACCAGCTGTAAATATGAGCCAAAGTTATCAAACAACTTAGCTGTAAATATGGTTAAATGCTTTAGACAAGTAGGTGTAATATGAGCCAAAGTTATCAAACAACCAGCTGTAAATATGAGCCAAAGTTATCAAACAACTTAGCTGTAAATATGGTTAAATGCTTTAGACAAGTAGGTGTAAATATGAGCCAAAGCTATCAAACAACCAGCTGTAAATATGGTTAAATGCTTTAGACAAGTAGCTGTAAATATGAGCCAAAGCTATCAAACAACCAGCTGTAAATATGAGCCAAAGTTATCAAACAACTTAGCTGTAAATATGGTTAAATGCTTTAGACAAGTAGGTGTAAATATGAGCCAAAGTTATCAAACAACCAGCTGTAAATATGAGCCAAAGTTATCAAACAACTTAGCTGTAAATATGGTTAAATGCTTTAGACAAGTAGGTGTAAATATGAGCCAAAGTTATCAAACAACCAGCTGTAAATATGAGCCAAAGTTATCAAACAACCAGCTGTAAATATGAGCCAAAGTTATCAAACAACTTAGCTGTAAATATGGTTAAATGCTTTAGACAAGTAGGTGTAAATATGAGCCAAAGTTATCAAACAACCAGCTGTAAATATGAGCCAAAGTTATCAAACAACTTAGCTGTAAATATGGTTAAATGCTTTAGACAAGTAGGTGTAAATATGAGCCAAAGTTATCAAACAACCAGCTGTAAATATGAGCCAAAGTTATCAAACAACCAGCTGTAAATATGAGCCAAAGTTATCAAACAACGTAGCTGTAAATATGGTTAAATGCTTTAGACAAGTAGCTGTAAATATGAGCCAAAGTTATCAAACAACTTAGCTGTAAATATGGTTAAATGCTTTAGACAAGTAGCTGTAAATATGAGCCAAAGTTATCAAACAACCAGCTGTAAATATGAGCCAAAGTTATCAAACAACTTAGCTGTAAATATGGTTAAATGCTTTAGACAAGTAGGTGTAATATGAGCCAAAGTTATCAAACAACCAGCTGTAAATATGAGCCAAAGTTATCAAACAACTTAGCTGTAAATATGGTTAAATGCTTTAGACAAGTAGGTGTAAATATGAGCCAAAGCTATCAAACAACCAGCTGTAAATATGGTTAAATGCTTTAGACAAGTAGCTGTAAATATGAGCCAAAGCTATCAAACAACCAGCTGTAAATATGAGCCAAAGTTATCAAACAACTTAGCTGTAAATATGGTTAAATGCTTTAGACAAGTAGGTGTAAATATGAGCCAAAGTTATCAAACAACCAGCTGTAAATATGAGCCAAAGTTATCAAACAACTTAGCTGTAAATATGGTTAAATGCTTTAGACAAGTAGGTGTAAATATGAGCCAAAGTTATCAAACAACCAGCTGTAAATATGAGCCAAAGTTATCAAACAACCAGCTGTAAATATGAGCCAAAGTTATCAAACAACTTAGCTGTAAATATGGTTAAATGCTTTAGACAAGTAGGTGTAAATATGAGCCAAAGTTATCAAACAACTTAGCTGTAAATATGGTTAAATGCTTTAGACAAGTAGCTGTAAATATGAGCCAAAGTTATCAAACAACCAGCTGTAAATATGAGCCAAAGTTATCAAACAACTTAGCTGTAAATATGGTTAAATGCTTT
>NC_090733.1:149105770-149108270 GCF_036898095.1 Palaemon carinicauda
ATATAATACATATATATATATTTATATATATACATATATATACATTATACACACACACACACACACACACACACACATATATATATATATATATATATCAAATGACTTTCCTTATTTCAAGAAAAATCCTACATTTTGCAAGATGTAGTAAACTGCGCACTCGGTGTCTGGATATCTGCCGTGGATCACAGACAAGGTCTAATAGGACATTGGGTTACAGATATTCCTTATAAAAATCATTTTGGAAAATAAGAATGGTTAAATCCCTATACTACAGGTAAAAAAAGTCTATCTATCTAATGACTTATTCATTCCTTTATTGACTTTATATGAAATGAATATGATTAACTGATTGACATTCCTTGAGTAAGAAACTAAGAAAGGATAATCCTTACCGACCGTAAGCTTCTTGGAGCTTCCAAAAACTAGGAGAGCATAATAATTCCTGATCAAAAGCTTCTTGGAGCTTCCAAAGTCTGGCAGAGTATAATTATTCCAGATAAAAAGCTTCTTGGAGCTTCCAAAAACTAGGAGAGCATAATAATTCCGGATCAAAAGCTTCTTGGAGCTTCCAAAAACTAGGAGAGCATAATTATTCCTGATCAAAAGCTTCTTGGAGCTTCCAAAGACTAGCAGAGTATAATTATTCCAGATCAAAAGCTTCTTGGAGCTTCCAAAAACTAGTAGAGCATAATAATTCCTGATCAAACTTCTTGGAGCTTCCAAAAACTAGCAGAGCATAATAATTCCTGATCAAAAGCTTCTTTGAGCTTCCAAAGACTAGCAAAGCATAATTATTCCAGATCAAAAGCTTTTTGGAGCTTCCAAAGACTAGCAGAGCATAATTATTCCAGATCAAAAGCTTCGTGGAGCTTCCAAAACTAGCAGAGCATAATAATTCCTAATCAAAAGCTTTTGGAGCTCCCAAAGACTAGAAGAGCATAATTATTCCTGATCAAAAGCTTCTTGGCGCTTCCAAAGACTAGCAGAGCATAATAATTCCTGATCAAAAGCTCGGAGCTTCCCAAAAACTGGGAGAACATCATCCTCCCCGATCGAAACCTTCTTGTCGCATCGAAACATAGCAGACCATTTTCCTTTTTGATCAAAAGCTTCTTGCAGCTTCCAAAAAACTGGGAGAGCATAATCCTCCCCGATCGAAAGCTTCTTGGCGCTTCCAAACATAGCAGAGCATTTTCCTTCACGATCGAAAGCTTCTTGCAGCTTCCAAAAAACTGGGAGAGCATAATCCTCCCCAATCGAAAGCTTCTTGTCGCTTCCAAACATAGCAGAGCATTTTCCTTCGCGATCGAAAGCTTCTTGCAGCTTCCAAAAAACTGGGAGAGCATAATCCTCCCCGATTAAAAGCTTCTTGTCGCTTCCAAACATAGCAGAGCATTTTCCTTCGCGATCGAAAGCTTCTTGCAGCTTCCAAAAAACTGGGAGAGCATAATCCTCCCCGATCAAAAGCTTTTTGTCGCTTCCAAACATAGCAGAGCATTTTCCTTCCCAATCGAAAGCTTCTTGCAGCTTCCAAAAAATTGGGAGAGCATAATCCTCCCCAATCGAAAGCTTCTTGTCGCTTCCAAACCTAGCAGACCATTTTTCTTCCTGATCGAAAGCTTCTTGCACCTTCCAAAAAACTGGCAGAGCATAATCCTCCCTGATCGAAAACTTCCTGGAGCTTTTTAAACCTAGCAGAGCATTTTCCTTTCCGATCGAAAGCTTGGCGCTTCCAAACGTAGCAGAGCATAATCCTCCCTGATCGTAAGCTTCCTGGAGCTTTTCAATCCTAGCAGAGCATTTTCCTTCGCGATCAAAAACTTCTTGGCGCTTCCAAACCTAGCAGATCATCACCCTTCGCGATCGAAAGCTTCTTGGCGCTTCCAAACCTAGCAGAGCATCATCCTTTGTGATCGAAAGCTTCTTGGCGCTTCCAAACCTAGTAGGGCATCATCCTTTGCGATCGAAAGCTTCTTGGCGCTTCCAAAACTAGTAGGGCATCATCCTTCGTGATCGAAAGCTTCTTGGCGCTTTCAGACCTAGTAGAACATCATCATTCGCGATCGAAAGCTTCTTGGCGCTTCCAAACCTAGCAGAGCATCATCCTTCGCGATCGAAAGCTTCTTGGCGCTTCCAAACCTAGCAGAGCATCATCCTTCGTGATCGATCGCAAGCTTCTTGGCGCTTCCAAACCTAGCAGACCATCATCCTTCGCGATCGAAAGCTTCTTGGCGCTTCCAAACCTAGCAGAGCATCATCCTTCGCGATCGAAAGCTTCTTGGCGCTTCCAAACCTAGCAGAGCATCATTCTTCGCGGTCGATCGAAAGCTTCTTGGCGCTTCCAAACCTAGCAGAGCATCATTCTACGCGGTCGATCGAAAGCTTCTTGGCGCTTCCAAACCTAGCAGAGCATCATTCTACGCGGTCGATCGAAAGCTTCTTGGCGCTTCCAAACCTAGCAGAGCATCATTCTACGCGGTCGATCGAAAGCTTCTTG
>NC_090733.1:149113270-149128270 GCF_036898095.1 Palaemon carinicauda
AGGTTGTTAACGTAAGTCTTACTACAACCGAAACTTTTTACGTCATCATGATTTGTACAAGTATTTCGGTTATTATTATTATCAATATCATTGTAATTATTTCATTCATCTTTTCACTTGTATTTAAAGGAAAACTCTTGCTCCTAGAATATCCAGCCTTAAAATGTATTATTCTAAAATTAGAGGGTATTATTATTATTATTATTATTATTATTATTATTATTATTAGCGTTGCACTTGTTTTTCTTTTCTGGATTGTTTTCGTTATTCCAAGAAGAAATAATTCAGCAACACAATAAACAACAGGTTCGTGTCTCATATCCCTTACTGGATCTCACCTTCTTTGACGGTCGTCCTTGCAAAAATTAATTTCATGTTATGACGCCACTTCAATCTCTCTCTCTCTCTCTCTCTCTCTCTCTCTCATATGTGCAACCTTTCTGGTTGGGCAATTTCTTCAGATTTCGACGGCTATATTTTTGTATTTACTCCTTTATATTAAAATGTATTGAATCTACAGTTTTATATTTTTCGACAATTAAAAAATATAATTATTTATTTACTGAAGTTTACAAGTTTGCGATAATTCATACTATTTAATCGAAAAGTTCTATTCAGTTGCAAACATCATTCTTCACGAGCCAGGATCCACATCCTTCAGTCTTTTTTTTTTTTTTTTTTTTTTTTTTTTTTTTTTTTTTTTTTAAAACAAGTCTGATGCCAGTTCCAGTCCTTGAACAAGGAAGAAGAGGTTCAGTGTGGATCTCTCAACTCGTACTTACCAATGGAATCTGTATGCTACGCATTATGTAACATCTGGATGAATTGCTGTTTTAGTCTTTTGTGAGATTCCAAATATCTACCGCAAGGTCAATTTGCTTTTGAATTTTGATTCAACTCTATCATCAAATAGAACTAAAAATATCCGGAACTGAAATTCATGTTGATACATATGAATACATAAATAAAAGGGCATGTACATATTCAATATTAACACCGCATTTGAGGAATGAATAGCTCAGTATAGTTAATGTAGTAGGCCGATTCATCTTTTGTTTTCTTAATTGTATATTTTGTCTGTTCTTTTATATATTATTATTGTGTGGACTTTAGCTGTTTGATAAAGAATAATTGTAAACGGGTAATTTTGAAGGCATTTTGTTGTACGTTATCTATATATGGTAAAACTTTGTAGCTGTGGTCAATAGATTATCTATCTATCTATCTATCCGGAAATCAAAGTCATAATAATGATACATATATAAACATAAATAGAAGGGAATGTGCATCTTTAACTGGATCACTACCTACAATCAATAACTACCAATGTATCCGGATCAGGAAGTCCCGATGATACATATGAATCCATTAACCATCTGTTGATCTGTCGCATACAATGAGCCTCTGAATCATAAAGGGGAAAAGCTTATTTATGAAAGCGAACTGGCTGTTTGCAACTTGAAAACAACTTTTCACATTTACCATGACACTGGTATTCATTGTTGCCAGTCATTTTTTATTATTTATTTATAACTCAATACCTTTGACTCTTGTTTTGCCGCATTAAGCTGATACTGAAGATTTTTTTTTATTTCCTTATTTCATTTCCTCACTGAGCTATTCTTCCCTGTTGGAGCCCTTAGGCTTATAGCATCTTGCTTTTCCGAGTGGGATTATAGCATGTTTTTAATAATAATAATAATAATAATAATAATAATAATAATAATAATATGAGAACTATATATCTTTCTTTAATTTCCTGTAAATAATGACCCTTAGGCTTATAGCATCTTGCTTTTCCGAGTGGGATTTTGAATAATAATATTAATAATAATAATAATAGTAATAATAATAAGAATAATAACAACAACAACAACAACAACAATAATAATAACAATAATAATAATATGAGAACTATATATCTTTCTTTAATTTCCTGTAAATAATGACCCTTAGGCTTATAGCATCTTGCTTTTCCGAGTGGGATTTTGAATAATAATATTAATAATAATAATAATAATAATAGTAATAATAATAAGAATAATAACAACAACAACAATAATAATAACAATAATAATAATATGAGAACTATATATCTTTCTTTAATTTCCTGTAAATAATGACCCTTAGGCTTATAGCATCTTGCTTTTCCGAGTGGGATTTTGAATAATAATATTAATAATAATAATAATAATAATAATAATAATAATAATAGTAATAATAATAATAAGAAGAACAACAACAACAACAACAATAATAATAATAATAATAATAATAATAACAATAATATTAATAACATGAGAACTATATATCATTCTTTAATTTCCTGTAAATAATGACCAGGAAATTTCACCTTGCCACACCTCTATCTTGTGATACCAGTGCACTTCGTGTGGTTCACTGTAGGATTTTACCCAAGGATCTTTGTAGCGACCCTTCTTCAGGCCCTGGGTCAACCTCCCTTTTAACCTACTAGTTCACCTAAGTTCCTCACCTCGGCACTGAAGGGACTTCCCGGTCAGAGCGCCGTGGTATATCTCCCAAATAAATAGTAACTCCAAATATTGGCGCCTTGTAATTTGTAATTTCGCAGAAAATATAGAATCCTTGTTGGATCTGTGGATAAAATAGCATCTCAAAGAGTAACAAATGTCTTTAGATTAATAACTTGTCGTAAAATTACGTAACCATTTTTTTTAACATACATCACGCGAAGCATGTCAGTATTTCGTCATTTTCTTACATGTAGTAAGAGAGAGAGAGAGAGAGAGAGAGAGAGAGAGAGAGAGAGAGAGAGAGAGAGAGATCCGGTGACAACTGTATAGTGTCACTGGCATCATTTGACCTTAACTTATCACATATATTTTCCTAGAAAAGCAATATTTATTTCTCAATTAAATATCAAAATGAAAAATATTAATATATGTACATTAGCATTATGATATACTAAAGAAAATGTTTACTTTGTAATGTTCTTTATAGAATAAAATATATTAGTACATTATCAATACTCTTCAGTCCAAAAGAAGTATATTGGTATCTACAGTAGTAGTTTCCCTTACAATGAAATATAAATACTTTTAAAATTTCCTTCAATTAAAAATCTTGGAAATGTGGATAAAATAGCATCTCGCAGAGTAGCAAATGTCTTTAGATTAATAACTTGAGGTAAAGTTACGTAACAATTTTTCTTCAACATACCTCACACGAAGCATGTCAATATTTCGTCATTTTCTTACATGTAGTTGAACTAAAACGTACAGTATATTTGCGTTATGATATACTAAAGAAAATCTTTACTTTGTAATTTTCTTCATAGAATAAAATATATTAGTACATTATCAATACTCTTCGGTCCAAAAGAAGTATATTGATATCTACAGTAGCAGTTTCCCTTACAATGAAATATAAATACTTTTAAAGTTTCCTTCAACTAAAAAAAAATCCCACATTGATATGTAATAATTTTCTTCAACCAAAAAGAAGAATCATATTAACATAATATAATTTTCTTCGATCCAAAAGACATATTAACACCGTATCCGTTTCTTCATCACAAAAGACTCATTATAAAATGACTCATACAAAATCATTTAATTGTTTTCAACCCATATGACTCACATTAAACTCTTACAATTTTCTTCAACACAAAAGAATTATATTAACGACTTATAATTTTCTCTAATCCATGATAAGCATAAGAACATCTTATAATTTTCTTCATGCGAAAACACTCAAAATGTTTTAATTATTTTCAAGCCAAAAGAAGCACATTAATCTCTTATAATTTTCTTCACCCCAAAAGAATCATATCATTATTATTATTATTATTATTATTATTATTAATTGATGTTATTATTATTAATTATTATTATTATTAATTATTATTATTATTATTATTATTATTATTATTATTATTATTAACAATAATTAATAATAATAATAATAATAATAATAATAATAATAATAATTGATAATAATAATAATAATAATAATAATAATAATAATAGCAATAATAATAATAATAAAAATATCAATAATAATACAACTTATAATTTTCTCCAATCCAAGATAAGCATGACATCTTATACTTTTCTTCACAAGTAGAAACATCCAACTGGGTTTCTAAAAGCATTTATCGTCCAAAAATGTCCATTACATGTATCGTAATTGAAGCGAATAAAGGGAGGTAAGGAATAAAGGAGCAATAAATGTGACCGTCGACAGGAATGCTCATGGGACGGTGAAGAGACACACAGTCTCTCTCTCTCTCTCTCTCTCTCTCTCTCTCTCTCTCTCTCTCTGACCCCGCCCATTATTCTCTCGGTTTTCAAAGTGAAGTGATGCTGACAGGGTCATGTATTGCACGCTAGCAAGCATTATTATCAGTTGTAGTAATGATGGAAATTGCTGTAGTTGGATTATTAGTAATATCAGTTAAAGGTAGTGAGATATTTTATATTTAGCATAACTAGAATAGTTACTTTAGTAAAGTACTTCACAATAATAATAATAATAATAATAATAATAATAATAATAATAATAATAATAATAATAATAATAATAATAATAATAATAGTAATATTTGGTTAAATACAATGGCAGCCTCAGTAACATTAATTTTATATGCTACTAAGGAAGCCAATGTAATAACCCTAACATGCCTTTTTTTAATTGTTAATTTTTTTTTCTCAGATTGTTTATTTATTTCCGTATTTCCTTTCCTCACTGGACTATTTTTCCTTGTGTGAGCCCTTGGGCTTATAGCATCTTGCTTTTCCAACTATTGTTGTGGTTTAGCTAATAATAATAATAATAATAAATAATAATAATAATAATAATAATAATAATAATAATAATAATAATAATACCTAAATAATAATAATAATAATAATAATAATAATAATAATAATAATAATAATAATAATAATAACAGAAATATTAGTCATAGTAGAATTTTTCTTGGTCGTCAAATTTACAAAACATATGATTGGGAAAACTTTTAGAGAGAGAGAGAGAGAGAGAGAGAGAGAGAGAGAGAGAGAGAGAGAGAGAGAGAGAGCTCCGGTGATAACAGTATAGTGTCACTGGCATCATTTGACCTTAACTAATAACATATATTTTCCTGGAAAAACAATATTTCTTTCTCAATTAAATATCAAAAGGAAAAATATTAATATATGTAAAAATACGTTACAGTAGTGGAGTGTAAGGAAAGGATTGGGGTCCTGTCGAATAGTGTTATATACTTACATACGTATATGTGCATATATATACATATTTGTATATGATAAATTTTGCACATTTAGACGTTTTTCATATTCAAATAATCCATATATTTTTAATACATTAACGTCTGATTTCTCTTATCAACCTCGAGATGAGAGCCCCAGGCGGAACCACTCAAAGACAATAGCTTCTGACCGGCCGGGGATCGAACCCTGGACCAGGAAACTTGTCATTAGAGTGACCTAGCACTTATCCACGAAGAAAGAGAATCCAAATATTAATGTATTAAATAATTTACGGCTTAATAGAATGTGTATATTTACAGTATATTCAAATAATCCATAAATACCTTTTGATATAGTCATTTTGTCATAGAATTACAGACTCAAGGGAAATTTGTTTTATGATAAGTATTTATGCAATGCAAGGATTCGAACTTTAGCAGCAAGTAGATATAAAGGTAGTCGGTTCTCTTCACTATCCGTCTCCTGTACCGATATTGCTACACGCAACTAAGGTTCAAATCCTTGACTGAGCAGAAATATTTATAAAAATAATTTCCATACGGATCTGTGATCATTTGGTAGAATGAAGTCGCATTGGAAGATATTTGTGACTAATTGAAATAAATAAAACTCACGAGTGTTAGTGTTAAATCATCACTTACTCACTCAATCACTCACACACACACACACACACACACACACACACATATATATATATATATATATATATATATATATATATATATATAAATTGATATAGACATGGATTTACCGAAACAATGCTATCGTAAAAAAAAAATGACGAAAAGGAATAAACATCACTTCTTTAACCAAAGGCTTGCAACTGAAAATTAAGGAAGCTAAGAAAATACGAAGAATCCTGCAGGAAACACATTGACGCCACTAGTGCAATCAGCTTTAATGTAAATTTCATACTGTATATATATATATATATATATATATATATATGTATATATATATATATATATATATATATATATATATATATACACTGTACATATATGCAAAATGAGTATAAATTCCTATCTTCATATATATACATATATATATATATATATATATATATATATATATATATATATATATATATATATATATATATATATATATATACATACTGATGTACCCAACCCGTCAAAAATATCGGCTAAATATTTAGACATATATATATGTATATATATACATACATACATACATACATACATACATTCATACTGGTGTACCCAACCCGTCAAAAATATCGGCTAAATATTTACACAGATATGCGCACACTGAAAATCAACCCTTCCCATCTCTTCCCTTTTCTCAAATAAAAGAAGACAGTTCTGGATTACAAGTGTACCTCTCAGGGTACCCCTTCTCACCAGGATATGGCGACTCCTTCCCCCTACCGGAGGGACGGGTAGAGACCAAGCAGTTATACGTCTGTTAATGCCACTCAGCGTGACCGAAGAGGAATATATATATATATATATATATATATATATATATATATATATATATATATATGTATATATATAAAGACAATTGCTCTTTATTATATGGGGGCGATTAGGACAAACAAAACCACTTTTGCGTAAATCTATTAATCTTTATATATATACATTTACACACCTATACATATACAGTATATATATATATATATATATATATATATATATATATATATATATATATATATATATATAATTAAGATATATACAGTTTACAAACACATCCCCACACACACACACACACACATATATATATACATATATATATATATATATATATATATATATATATATATATATATATGATAAATTTTGCACATTTAAACGTGTTCTTCATTTTTCAAATAAGCCATATATATATATAAATACATTAAAGTCTGTATTCTCTTAATGACCTCAGGATCAGAGCCCCAGGCGAAATCACTCAAAGACTATATAGTGTCGTACACACACACTCGTTATAAATTACAGGTGGATGCTCTTGCAATTTTCTACTGTAGTTAAAGTGACTTCAAGGGGAGAATAGCAACCCACTCTCCGGCGGCTTCGTACTGTTGGTCAGGTGACCTGTTCCAAATATTCAATGTTTTGAAATCGGTAATCTCCTTACGACAACATGGCTCAACTACTGCTTTTTTTCCCCGCCTACCCTCAGACTTTGGAATTCTCTTCCAACTTCTGCTTTTAAGATTTTAAGCCGCACCTTCCTTAAGTCAATTGTCCTTCTAGTTTCTCTTAGAGGCTGAGTTGTCCACGCTCCTTTTCTCCTTCTCGTATTAAAGTAATGGGAAAAGTCGTTCTTTATTAAGTCAGTTTTAAGTCATACAGTTTTGATGAGATTAAAAAAAGCCTACCAGGACATATGTGAGAGAGAGAGAGAGAGAGAGAGAGAGAGAGAGAGAGAGAGAGAGAGAGAGAGAGAGAGAGAGAGGGGGGGGGGGTAACTAAATTCAGTTTGATTATCAACAAGATATTGGTGTGTAATGGAATATCTAGAAAAGGAAAATAAAAAGTTGAAGTAATAAAAATGACTACTATCTTTTTTCTCTCTCATATCTATCTATCTATATTTATTTATTTATATATATATATATAATATATATATATATATATATATATATATATATATATATATGTGTGTGTGTGTGTGTGTGTGTGTGTGTGTGTCCGTCTGTGTGTGTACCTATTTAGATATCAATCCATGTATCTATATATATACATATATATTTACAATATATACACATATATATCAACATACATGCGTATATATTTAAATGTAACTATTTACTATCAGTCTATTTACCTACCTACCTATATATATATATATATATATATATATATATATATATATATATATATATGTGTGTGTGTGTGTATGTGTGTGTAAATATATATATATATATATATATATATATATATATATATATATATATATATATATATATTAACACACATATATGCCCACACAAACACAGACGTATGTAAATTTATATATATATGTGTATATATATACATATTTATTTATTTATTTATTTATAGTATGACTATAAAGCTTTGCGAATTAAATAGACGCACAGTATACTTACCTGCTGAGAGAGAGAGAGAGAGAGAGAGAGAGAGAGAGAGAGAGAGAGAGAGAGAGAGAGAGAGAGCTGTGCACACGTGTAGACGGGCAAATGTTGAGAGCACGCATGGAGGCAAGGAGTGGGTGTGGGAGTGTGGGACCAGCGGCAACTAGTACGCTTGCAGGTGGGAAGGGAGGGGAAAGGATAGGGTGTCCGTGGCCCCACCTGCCAGACTATCTCTCCTCCAGCCCCTCCTCCCCCCCCCCTTATCTTACTCACTCCCCTAACCTCCCGCGTAAGAATCAATAGCTTAGTTTTCCTTCCCCCATCCCACTTCTACCTACCTCACATCATCAGTTCCCCCACACCCCCACGACACCACACCCCCATCTCCCGTCGTCGTCTACTTGAATATTTCTAGTTTTATCCTTCGAATAGTTCATTAGTATGTTTCATGTTGTCCTTTTGAAGGAACCAGCTCCACCCTTCTCTCTCTCTCTCTCTCTCTCTCTCTCTCTCTCTCTCTCTCTCTCTCTCTCTCTCTCTTCTCAAAAGTCAAAGAAACTTGTGACACACTTAATGTTATCTTTTCACACATGCCCTTTCTCATCTTGCCATTAGCACCGAATATTACCCTTAAACAGCTAAATTTGATACGACCTAACGCCAAGAATCCTTTCTTTTCAATCTATTTTCAAATCTGCTTCACCTGAAGGGACGCTGTTCTGTCTGATGTTCCATTTCAGGTCCTGAAACCAACAAACTTTGAATACTTTTATCACGGGAATCTCAGGCCCTTTGCCATGTTCCTTAATCTCTTGTGACATTCCCCGTGTCCAATGACGACGCTGGTGTGGTGATCCATCTCCCTTACTATACACCATCCTAACAATTCTCTCTCTCTCTCTCTCTCTCTCTCTCTCTCTCTCTCTCTCTCTCTCTCTCTCTCTCTCTTTCTTTCACACCAGCGTCTGTCTATCTATCCACCTACCTATCTATCTGGTTTACATTTCTTCATCTATCTCATCTAGTCTTGTTGTGATATCCAACACACTGACACCTTCCAATGGTCAACTGTTTGTATTCTTTTGCCGTGTGATTTTATTTATCATAGCCTGTTGTTTCATATAGGAGGGACGTGTTCTCTCTCTCTCTCTCTCCTCTCTCTCTCTCTCTCTCTCTCTCTCTCTCTCTCTCTCTAGTTATTTCAGTTACTCATCTGAGCGAGTTCCATTTCAGCTCCTTTAGGTTTTGGGGACCCGTCTTCCAGGCTCACCCAGAACCTATACCTTGCTTCACCTCCCACATCTCCTCCCTCCTTTCCCCCTCCTTGCCCTACCTTCCTCAACTCCTCCTATCCCGTTTTCCTCCTCCTACTCCTCATCCTCAATGTATATACCTTCCAAGTATTCCCTGATACATTACTCAACTCGCCATCAGCCTCTTCAAGTCAATAGGAGATATTTATTTTAATGTTGTTACTCTTCTTGAAATATTTTATTTTTCCTTGTTTCCTTTCCTCACTGGGCTATTTTCCCTGCTGGGGCCCCTGGGCTTATAGCATTCTGCTTTTCCAACTAGGGTTGTAGCTTAGCAATTAATAATAATAATAATAATAATAATAATAATAATAATAATAATAATATTCTAGGAACAACAAGACCTTTTTAATTTCGGTTCCATTCTAAGGCATCTACAGTATCAGTTTTGGAGACTCCTTACTTTTTCCTCAGTTCTATTGATTAGTTTTTAGGGGTTGTTACTTTTTTACATTTCAAGTTTGAATTATAGTTCTAAAAAAAGATTGTTTTCCTTAATACTAGATTGAATTATTAAGGTTGCTACTCCCTAATATCGTCATCTTTCCTTCAGCTCCATTCTGAGCTGTGTATCATTTTAATTTTCAGGAATTATCACCCTTTCCCGTATTTAATTTCAATTTCAAATCATAACTTATAAACAATCCTACCATTCTTATCACTTCTAGTCAAAATTATCTTTTATCAAGAATCAATGTAATCTCAAGAACCTCAAATTTTATCTCAGTTGCATTTTAAGATATAAATTTTCAAGAATCAATTCAGTTGCAATTTACAGTATCAATTTTCAAGAATCACAACTTCCCTCTTGATTCTATTTCAAATCATAAATTCTAGAAATTCATTAGTTTTTTAATGCTTGTCTTGATATTTCTCTTTAACGCGGTGCCAAAATTCATCTGAATATGAGAAACCAGGACCGGAAGTTGGAATGGTATACGCAAAGTCATGTAAATCTATTTTGATCTTTTAATGAAATATGATTTAGGTTCAAGCTCGAACGTACGCTCACATACTCACATATAAACACACACACTTAAATAGATAGATAGATAGATAGATAGATATGCATGTGTGTAAGGAAAAGTAAAAGGACTTGATTGAAGTTATCAATTTCTTCTTATTGGAAACACCATCGACCGAAGATGTTACCAATAGGACGAAAGTTCCAACTTCAATCGAGCCGTTTTACTTTTACTTTCGTGGCTATATTACACACACACACACACACACACGTATACATACATACATATATACATGTGGGTGTGTATGTCTGTGCTTTACAGAGGTCCCTTGACTTATGTTAGGAATTTCGTATGATTGGTCTTTATTTTAGAGCTGCCTTTGACTGTATTGATCACTATGCTCTGTTCTTAGCATCACTATCAAATTTGTAATGAATAGATTCCAAACTACAAAGAGCATGCTGTTGATGAACACCACAATAACTATAAAAATGTGATATCCGGTGTTCCTCAGGGTAGTGCTCTCGGGCCATTACTTTCCATATCAAATAAACACATGTGGTATGTTGCATATGCATATGATACTGCCCTCTTTGCATGAATACTCTCATCTGATCCTAGTCTTGTTGAATTCCTCAATAAAGATCTCCCTAAAATTAGTACATGGTGCAATTTATGGTGAAGTTGAATCCTAATGAAAAAATATTATTGCATTGCCCATGACTCTCTAACTATTTGCAATTTATCTAAAATTATAGGTGTGATTCTTGATTGGAAAGTTGTTTATGAGAAACACATCAAGTCTGCGTCTTTAATTGCACAATTACACAGTTTTCAAGAATTTTCATTTCAGCTGTAACCAGGTTGTGAAAAGATCTTCATAATATATATTTTGAAGTGGTAGGACTTAAGAAGTTTCAACTTGTTGCAAACACTTTTCTGTCCAACAGGTTGATATAGTTTATAATTGGTTTATCTACAGTAATTAAATTTGTTAGTGAGCTTAATATATATATTATATATTTTATTTCTAATTCAAGGATTATTGTTACTTTTGTATTTTATATCTACAGTGAGCTGCTTTCCCTTTTGGAGATCTTTGGCTTGTAGCATTTCCTTTTCAAATTAGGATTTGGAGCTTGGCTATTTATAATAATAATACTTATAGTATATTATACTGTATCCGAATACAACTTATTTCACGCTTTATTTTGCTTGTATACTGTTTTTCAGGCCACTCTACTTTTCATTTTGCTTAGTGCTCGCGATATGAAAAACGAAATTCTCAAACAATCATAAAAATACAATTTCCATTCGTAACCTGAGTAGGATAATTATTCATAGCTACTTCACAAACTAACCACAATAGACTGTAAGTTACTTTATATATATAATATAAGAAATAAAATAAAAACTGATACCGTCCAAAAAAAAACTTCCTTTTATATGGATTTTAATTTATTATCACCATAAGTCGCCTGAAGGGCACTTGATAAGGTTAGAATCCCTCTTATAACCCTCTCAGAACACCTTGCATCCTTTGTAGTTTCTCGCCCGCTGTATCTTAATTAAGCGGACGTCTTGAAACTACTTCTACGATTCATTACTCTAGAAAGTCTCCTTCACTTCTATTTACATCAAAGTAGAAGTCAGCAACTTTGTTGTGGACTAAGATTTTTGGTAGTTTTAATGTTCTTTCATATCATCATCATCCTCATCTCCTCCTACGCCTATTGACACAAAGGGCCTCGGTTAGATTTCGCCAGTCGTTGCTATCTTGAGCTTTGAATTCAATACATCTCCATTCATTATCTCCTCCTGCGCGCTTCATAGTCCTCAGCCATGTAGGCCTGGGCCTTCCAACTCTTCTAGTGCCTCGTCGAGCCCAGCAGAACGTTTGGTGAACTAATCTCTCTTAGGGAGTGCGAAAAGCATGCCCAAACCATCTCCATATCCACATACACACACACACATATGATCCGCAATGTATTTGTGTTGTTATTATATATATATATATATATATATATATATATATATATATTATATTATATATATAAATATATATATATATATAATATATATATATATATAATTATATATATATATATATAATTATATATATATATATATATATACATATATATATATATATATATATATATATATATATTGCGGATTTACTTGCTGTACTCATATCATATAAAGAGTTTCTTAAATGTCTCCATATGAAAAATTTCACTTAAATGTCGACTTACTCCTTCACCTCTTAATTTCCATATCAGCTGTCATTTAAAACACTGTATTTAGGTATTGACTTCTTAATGTATGTATCAATTTCTTATGAAGATATTCAAACGACCTTTTTCATATATCAACTTATCCACCTATCAACTTTCTGGTTTGTTTATCCGTCTGATAACTATCGCCAACTGTGCTTGCACTTGATAAATCATTCATGCAAGTATTGATGAACTTCCTTTGCAAATTGCTAAAAAATATACGCAAATATTCTTTGGTTATAAAAACCAACTTTATAAATATACAATAAAACGAGAATCTTATCACCATTTTTTTTGTAATTTCAGTTCTAAAATTCGAATTGTAAATCAATAATGATACAAAAAGTAAACTTTAAAAGTGCATTTTTACCTAATTACTTCTAAATCGAGAAAAAAAAACATTGTAATCGAGAATGAAAAGACAGAGAAATGATGGCTACGAAGAAAATTTGAACAGTGACCTACTTCCCCTGATATAAATAGAATTAATGGCGTTGGACAGGCAAACTAGACATGAATTTCGGATAATGCGTTTTTGATGATGAACAGGATAAGCATGTTCGAATTTCCGTTTGTGTTATGAATATACATCCATTTAGGATTCTCTCTCTCTCTCTCTCTCTCTCTCTCTCTCTCTCTCTCTCTCTCTCTCTCTCTCTCTCTCTCTCTCTCTCTGTATATATATATATATATATATATATATATATATATATATATATATATATATATATATATATATATATATACACACACACATATATATACACATACATATATATATATATATATATATATATGAAAATTTTTGCACATTTTTACGTGTTTTTCATATTCAAATAAGCCATATATATTTTTGATACATTAATGTCTGGATTCTCTTAACGACCTCGGGATCAGAGCCCCAGGCGAAATCACAAAAAGACAAGAGCTTGGCTCCGGCCGGGAATCGAACCCTGGTCGGCAAGCTTGTATAGACAGTGACTAAGCCACGTGGCCAAGTGGCTTAGTCACTGTCTATACAAGTGTGATTTGTGTGATTTCGCCTGAGGCTCTGATCCCGAGGTCGTTAAGAGAATCCAGACATTAATGTATCAAAAATATATATGGCTTATTTGAATATATATATATATATATATATATATATATATATATATATATAAATATATATATATATATATATATATATATATATATACATATATGTATATATATATATATATATATATATATATATATATATATATATACATATATATTCATAAATTTCTATAAACCTCCATACTCTTTGGAATGGGCGAAATCAGAAGGGTTTTTTCTCATAGATATTTTTCATGAGGATGCCTACCCACACGCCTATTTTTTTTTCCTCATCAAACACTGGTGGCCATCTACTCTTGGGTATGCAAAAAAGGTTTTGCGGACCTAGCAAACGAGACTAGTGCTACAGAATATGGTCGATTGCGCTAAGTGTGTTTATCATGCTTTTTTTTTTTTAAATAGGACAAAAACCAATATTATTGGTATCAGAGATTTTGGTGAAGGAGTTGCTGAGGCGGACGGGAAGGCATCCAGGGTGGAAAGTATGAGAGCTATTACCTATTTGTTTCTTATTTATTAATCCGTTTTTTGCTTTCCATGTTCTATTGCCTTCAATCTTGTACATTTCCAGTAACACAATTTGAAGCTGATAGTATAGTTTTCGTTTTCACACTTATTTACATCATTTTCTCATGTTTCTCCCTTTGCGCTTTGTGACAAGTTCCTAGCATGTCTGTATACGTTCTCTTTCGTATTTCCTTTCAACTACCATCCTCTCATTACCTCTGCTTTCTCTTCCTCACAGTGCAGGTCTCCCTCTTCGCGAATGCGAGTCCCTGCTTCGAGAGCTCCCCCGTAGAATTCTGTGGGCACTCTGGGTGATCTATCTCTTTAAAATCCATCATCTTAGTCCCCGATAGCTCGACGGACCCTTTCGCTGCCGGTTGCAGCTTACGAATTTATACAGAAGTTTTCCCCAGTTGCAACTTTCGAAATTTAAATAATGATTTTATCAGATGGCATTTTTTTATTCTTGTTGAAGACTTGCCTGTTGCAATTTTGGGGGTTTATACTGTAGCTTCGTCT
>NC_090733.1:149145778-149155778 GCF_036898095.1 Palaemon carinicauda
CGAAGACACTGGGAATAACAAATTGACATAATGAAGGACGGGGCTCAACATTAATCATTACACACCTCTGAACATAACACAAATCATGATATGCGAAAGCAGACCGTATACATGTATTATGTATATCTGAATAAATTTACATTTAATAATCTAGCTATGTAGGCACTTTAATACATATCTATTCACTTGCAAATAAAAAGAGCATAATTTATGAAACCATAAACCTCTCTCTCTCTCTCTCTCTCTCTCTCTCTCTCTCTCTCCTCTCTCTCTCCTCTCTCCTCTCTCCTCTCTCTCTCTCTCTCACCAAAAAAACATGATGTTCCCAGCCTTACCACACGCGGGGATAGGGAACAATTTAATGTTAGAACTCTGATTATGAATGAATCCCTTAAATCACGTCCGTAAAGGAGGATTTTTCCTTTAAATAACACGAGATTTTCGTACTCTCGTGTTAAACTAATTTTCTCAGGCTCTAAAAACCATCCAGTTCTAACATGCACCACGTAATGATAATCCCGCCCAGTAGCTAAATAATTGCAGCATCAAGCTAGATTTTTTGCGAAACGAGGAGAGTGTAACGGCCGTAGGATTACAGAGAAAAAATTGCTTGGACTTACTGTGCTTTGTTTCGGCTGCTTTTAAGGATTTAGAGAGAGAGAGAGAGAGAGAGAGAGAGAGAGAGAGAGGAGAGAGAGAGAGAGAGAGAGAGAGAGGAGAGAGAGAGAATGTTTATAACCTCGATATATTAGGCGCTAGACGCAAGTTCATGCATCTATTAACATATTTAGTAATGTCCCCTCGTTCTTTGCGTGTAGATAAAAGAATGGTTCATGTATATAACATATCATAGGAGCGTAGACACATGCTTTTACACAAGAAAAAAGGTGTTCTCTCTCTCTCTCTCTCTCTCTCTCTCTCTCCTCTCTCTCTCTCTCTCTCTCTCTCTCTCTCTCTCTCTCTCTATATATATATATATATATGTATATATGTGTGTGTGGTAGGGAGACTTTTGTCTCTTTTTTTAAAATTATCAGTACATTAAAAATTTTACTCTAACAGCATGTAACATTTTCATTTTTGTCCTCATATAATCTTACAATCATATTTACTAAAAAATAATCTCAATATATATATATATTATATATATATAATATATAATATATATATATATATATATATATATATATATATTTCATTCCTGTTAAACTGAGCGGCATTGGAACACGTATGATTACTCGGTCTCTAGTAGGGGAAGAGGGAGTGGTCATACCCTGATGAGATGGGGTACCCCGAAAGGTACATTCGGAAACCACAATGTCCCACAAATTGCCAAAACTGCTGTGTTGTAGTTAGGAAAGTAGGAGGGGCTGGGAATGGTTGAATTTGTGTGTATGCATATCTAAATATTTAGCAGTCCTTTTTGACGGGTCGCGTACACTAGTAATAGAATAAAAGTGCTATTCCACTCCTAAGCTCCTGGATGACTTACGTTCTAATATTGTCTGATTTCCTCCATAATGGTCACCCATTCCAAGAAATGAACAGACCCTGATAATAAACTGCCAAACCTAAGATTCAGAAGTTTAAAACCAAATAAAATAAACTAGAATAAATAAATGTCTGATGAAGAAAAATGAAAATTAAAGAAGTTGGATAACCAAGAGAACTGGAAAAGGAAGAAAACCGAGAAGAGGCAGCTTCTACTCCTTAATTAAAGCTGTTGTCTTGTGATTAATTCCTCCGCCTCTGCGGAAAATTATATCCCTGGTAAGCAATTAACATTCAGCGGCCGAAACAAACAATATTTTTCAATGTCCTTCTGTTTGCTAAGTGGATGATGGGGGTGAAATCGTTCTCTTATTTTATGGAGAGAGAGAGAGAGAGAGAGAGAGAGAGAGAGAGGGAGAGAGAGAGAGAGAGAGAGAGAGGAGAGAGAGAGGAGAGAGAGAGAGAGAGAGAGAGAGTAGGGGTTAGAACGAATTATGGATTTGAACTACTGCCCAAGAGTTGTGAATTGGATTTATTTGGCTTATTTCAAAAGATTTTAATTAAAGACATGGATATAATAGGAAATTTCGCAGAGAGCAGTATATTTCATGTTAGGTCATAAGAAAGACAAGATATCACAGCATTGGACTTTATTAAGAGTTGGGTGAACTTCGTAATTTCCAAGGAGGTTGGTAATACTGATAATTTAGTGGCATGTTGGTAATCTTGACCTTTTCAGATATATGGCATCGGAAATATGAAATAAGTACTTTGGTAAAATAGTGGAAATAAATCAATTGAAAAGTAAATGCTTTACCGTTCACTCCTCTCCTCTCTCTTCTCTCAAAGACAGCAGGAACTAACAGTTAAATAGACTGTGATTACGCAGATAAAAGATTGTCCAATTTAGTTAAGAAAAAAATATAAATAAAAAAAAAATCTACGAACCCAAAAAAATGTTGTTTTGCAAATATATGCGGAAGACCAGTTGCATTAAGAGAAACCAATTAGGGGTGAGGGACCAAAAGGGATGCAGATAATAATATGGCAAGATAAGGTGCAGGATGATCTGAAGACAAGAGGTGTGGGTGTTAGTGGATACTTTTGATAGAAGGCATTAAAGAGGGCGCTTCAGGCAACCGACCCCTTAACGTTGGGATAACGGTGCGAAAGAAGAAGATGAAGTTTCATTGAGATAAGAAGTTAAGGGAAGTAATTGTGAAGTCGTTAGGAAGTGATTTGAAACTTCTGAGAAAGGTGGCGAGAACTTATGAAAGAATGCCTCAAATGTTTGAGGACCTAGAGAGGCCAAGAAAGTCAGGAACAGTGCGAAGATGGAGAAAACAATTGTCAAATTAATCAAAGTATGGGAGAGAATGAAGTTAATTACATAGCAATCAATGATAATTAATAATTCGTTTATCAAATTCGCAAAATTGAGTATTTAAAAGTAACGAGACAGTGACTAACGCGAGTGGACGTTTACAGAGTGACCGAAAGCACCACCTATAAAAAAAAATTGATTCACAGAGTGAACCTGACAGTGTCTGAGAAGCGCTGAAAGGGTCCGTGGGAATTAAGGAAGGAATGAAATGGGACTTTGGGAGTTTAGGAACACATCCGAAGGGGGAACCAAGGAAGATTGTGGAAGAAGACTAGGAATTGAGGACGAGGTAGCCTTAAAGAGGACAAGAAAGGTGGGGATAGTGGTCTAAGGGAATTGTGGAAGGGTTGAGGGGTGTCCCTGGGAATTGATAAAGTACATAGAAAGGGACCTTTGTAGTTGAGGAAGGACACAGAATAGGGTCCCTGAGAGTTAGGGAAAACAACGTAGAATGTATCCCTAGTAGATGAAAAACGTTCCTAGAAGTTGAAGAAGGGGGCAAGAAGGGGCCCCAGTGAGTCGCAAAAGGGGATCCCTTAGAGGTGGGGAAGGCTGATGAAGGCCGGAAGGAAGGAAGGGCTGGCCGCAGGACTTGTTATCCCCAATGAAGGACCTTGATTGGAAAGTCGACCTCCCAAAAAGGTGACAGCATCCACGACGGATAAGAGACGGGGAGGGTGCCATCAAATCCCGTGGAAAGTGACAGGGTCGAGTGACGACAAGTTAGTTAGAGGGAAGTAGAGGGAAGACAAAGCGAGGGATAAAAGGGGAAAGGGGAATTGACGGGTAAGTGATGGGAAGGACGAGGGGAAAATCTATTGGATGGAACGCTGGCTATTCCTCTTGTGTAACGATTGGTTTGCTTTTTTTTTTTTTTTTTTTTTTTTTAAGTGGGATGTACAGCCACAAGAGCTGCTAGGCCGCAATTAATGGTCAACGATTACAGTAGCTTTTTGCCTTAGACCTATACTCTTTATTCCCCTTCTATTCTTTATTTATCATTATTTTGCTTCGTTCATTCCTTATTCTTACTCTTTCTTATGATTTACTTTATTCTATAGCTCGGAAATTAAGCCAAGTTTAATAGCAGCTTTTCGTCTAAGGCTTATAATCTTTATTCCCATTCTATACTTCATTTTTTATAATTTTGCTTAATTCATTCCTTATTCTTACTCTTTCTTTTGATTTACTTTATCTTTTAGCTCGAAAATTAAGCAGGGTTTTATAGTAACTTTGTGTCTAAGGCCTATACTCATTATTTCCTTTTTATTCTTTACTTATGATCTTACTTCGTTTTATTCCTTATTCTTACTCCTTCTTATGATTTACTTTATTCTTTAGCTCGGAAACGAGTTTGTTTCATAGCTTTCATAGCTTAGTTTACGATATCTTAGATCGGAACTATTCTTATTTTACTCCAAATCATAATCGACAGAGCTCTTTAGAAATTCTCTTCTTCCTTGAAGCAAGTTATCAAAGAATTTCCACAAAAAAAAAAAAAAAAAAAAAAAAAAAAAAAAAAAAAAAAAAAAACATCTTATGTTTCAACCTGAAACTTTCTTGTTTCAAAATTTCTGTAGAATATCCTTGAGTATAAGATACATATTTCAGTAAGCAAGTACACAAAACGACCAGGAAAGTTAAGATGTCATTGAAGCTATTATAACTATCTTAGCTTACAAAGGATAGATGTAAATGAAATAAGTACACAGTATAGCTTTGTCCGTACACAGATTTTAGAAATAGCGAAATTCAACTCCGACAAGCTACTCTAGGACCAAGAGACCACATTGGCATGATGTCCACTTCGTCTAAAACATCAACAAGAACAATTTTCAAAGGGCAAAATGTTAAACATGAAATTGAAAATTCAGGTAAGAAATACTATAAATCTAAATAAAATATATGAAAACATGTGCAATTCAATGACGGTAAACAAGAAGCTATTAAACTGAAGATAAAATCAGATGCTAGATGAAAATAATAAAAGAATAAATGAAAAAAGTTCTAGCTATTTATGTATGTATATATATATATATATATATATATATATATATATATCTATGTATGTATATATATATATATTATATATATATATATATATATATATATATATGCGTATATATATGCATATATATAAATATATATACATATATATAAACATATATATATATATAATAAATATATATATATATATATATATATATATATATATATATATAGTATATACAGCACACACACACACACACACACACACACACACATATATATATATATATATTATATATATATATATATATATATATATAGCAAAACGCATAAAAAGTGTTAAATAAAGTGGAAACTGATTACATTGACTCTTGCTGCTTCATTATATATGTATGTTTCTATGCATATATCAATGTCAAAGCCTCTTTTTCAGC
This sequence comes from Palaemon carinicauda, assembly GCF_036898095.1. NCBI lineage: Eukaryota > Metazoa > Arthropoda > Malacostraca > Decapoda > Palaemonidae > Palaemon > Palaemon carinicauda. The sequence continues at coordinate 149,151,077 of NC_090733.1, forward strand.
GGAAATTAAAAGGATTGACGGGAAATTAAATTATTTTGTTAATTTGGTAAAATATGGTGAAAATATTACATAAAAAAAAAAATTTCCTCTGAAATAAATACATGGAAGACTTCATGTTTAAAAAGAAAATTAACTTCTATTTAACATCTGATCCATGCAGAATAATAACAGATTTTCCACGGAATTAAATCCCAATAATTTCAGTAATGGTTACAACAGTCAAAACACTAAAATGCAATTCTCACAACTCACATGGATTCCCTCTGCGATGGAAATTGGGTTGAGGGTTACCTGTAATTAGAAAAAAAAGAAGAATGAGTACCTCACGGAGTGCAGGTGAATCTGGTATGTTCTTCATAATGAATAACCAAACAAAATGTATTATTGAAGACCAAATAAATTTCCTCTGATGAGACTATCCGAGGTAAGTAATTAAGGTATTATCATCCTAATTGTTTACCTGTTATATCAATAATTATGGCAATATTTGATTGTTATTATTCATTTGTACTTACAATTGAGAAAATTGATTATGTTGATCATCATTCTCTTATCTAAGATTTGGTTATAGTTAAACCAGGCGTGCATTATCCTTAGATATTATGTACTTCACTTCACACGGAAATACATATTATAGGCTACGTAAGCACATTGCTTCTTAAGTAGAGTGTGTGTGTGTGTGTTTGAGAGTAGATGTATGCATGTGTATATATATATATATATATATATATATATATATATATATATAATATATATATATATACCCAAACACACACATACACACCTAGTATGAAAAGCAGGATGCTATAAGCCCATGGGCTCCGGTATGTAAAAATAGCCCGGTGAGGAAAGGAAATGACCCAAGACAGTAGAAGACCATGGTACCCATGACTAGAGAAAAATGGTTTGAGTTTGGATTACATTTATTGATTACAAAAGACAAACTGAAAACCTTTGATAAAATGCAAGTGAAAAATAACAAATAGCTTAATCATAACGATTTTTTTAGAAACAAAAAAATTGTATAAAACTAGTATTAAAATAGATATTTCTAAAAAGAAATAATGAATGAAACAGGAAGTGCCTAAAATGTTTGGCCCGTTTGATGGCTACGCTGGTTGTTGGATCATTAACATTTGAAAGGAAAAAGATTTTCCATTTTCCTGTCGGAGTGATGCAATGACAATTAGTTTAATTAAATTACACGAGGTAAAGTAGGCGTATCGGGTCATTTCTGTCTGTGACTCCAGTCATTACCTATAAAATGTATTTGATTTGTCCTTTTAATTACGTTGTGGATACTAACCTTTCATATAAACACAAAGACAAATGTATATATATATATATATATATATATATATATATATATATATATATATATATGTGTGTGTGTGTGTGTGTGTATGTATGTGTGTGTTTATTCTCTCCTAAGCCTTTTGACGCAAAGGGCATCGATATATATATATACATATAAATATATATATAAATATATAAATATATATATATATAAATATATAAATATATATATATTATATATATACATATATATATTATATATATATATATTTATATATATATATAAATATATATATATATATATATATACATATATATACATACATATATATATATATATATATATATATATATAATATATATATATATATATATATATATGAAGTTACCCATCCACACCTGAGTGGACTGGTGGCTATTAGGCCACAGGTGGCACACGGCCCTATCAAACGTAATAATTGCTGTACCACTAAGTGATCACGTTTGATTCAAAGAGAAGGATTATGTCTAACTCGGTTGACCTCAACAATGAAGTGTGTACCAGGCGGTTAATCAAATGTAGAGGGTCGCAGTCTAACTGAAAGAGGGTATAGGGATAGCAACCTTAGCCTTAATATTATTAATACTAGCCATGCTACAACCCTAGCTGGAAAAGAAGGATGCTAAAAGCCCAAGGGCAACAGTGAGGAAAGGAAATAAAAGAAATAAATAAACTAAATAAACTACAAGTGAAGTAATGGACAATTAAAATAAAATACATTGAGAATAGTAACAATATCAAAATATATATTTCATATATAAACAATAAAAACTTCAAAAGAAAAAAAAGAAAAAAAACAGGAAGTTAAAAACCTTAACATAATCTGCCTTAAGATTAAATGAGATACTACCGCTAGAGAGTTATGAGGTCCTTTGACTGACCAGGCAGTATTACATGGGTCCTTCTCTCTGGTTAGGGCTCACTTTCCCTTTGCCTACACATACACTGAATAGTGTTGCCTATTCTTTACAGATTCTCCTCTGTCCTCATACACCTGACAACACTGATATTACCAAACAATTCTTCTTCATCCAAGGGGTTACTGTACTGTAATTGTTCAGTGGTCACTTTCCTCTTGTTAAGGGTAGAAGAGACTCTTTAGCTATGGTAAGCAGCTCTTCTAGGAGAAGGATACTCCAAAATCAAATCATTGTTCTCTAGTCTTGGGTAGTGCCATAGCCTCTGTACCATGGTCTTCCACTTCCTTGGGTTAGTTCTCTTGCTTGAGGGTACACTCGGGCACGTTGTTCTGTCTTGTTTTGTTCACGTTTTTATAGTTTATATAGGAGATATTTATTTTAATGTTGTTACTCTTCTTGAAAATTTTATTTTTCCTTGTTTCCTTTCCTGACTGGGCTATTTTCCTTGTTGGAGCCCCTGGGCTTATAGCATACTGCTTTTCCAACTAGGGTTGTAGCTTAGCAAGTAATAATAATAATAATAATAATAATAATAATAATAATAAAAATAATAATAGTTAATTAATTCTTACATACATAAGCAAACATACTCCTAAGTATATGTGTATGCATTCATCTCTACTCATTTGATCTGTGCACGGCGAGAGAGAGAGAGAGAGAGAGAGAGAGAGAGAGAGAGAGAGAGAGAGAGAGAGAGAGAGAGAGAGAGACTGCTGGAGGGTGGAGGTAGAGTTATTAGGGAGGCAGGTCTCCCCAAAACACAATCACTTTACTAAACAAACTGTCAGTCATACGAGTTATTATAAAACCCTTTGCCATTGTGCAATGGGAATCCTATACTGAGCTGGAATCTGGAATCCATCAATACCCGTGTTTGTGCAAGAGCCGGAATAGAAAAAAAAATAAAGAAAAAGAGTTCTGGTAGGCCTTCGCCATCATGAAAAGATGTTCTTAGAATTTGCCTTTGTCAACGACACTGTGTCAATAGTTCCCTTATGAAAAGAAGTCACTTTAAGTAATTCATTTTTGGCAATGAGCTCGCAGATGTTGCCCAAAGCTAATTGGTTGTTTACATGGGAGTATTGCCTTTGATGCCACAGCCGGAAACAGCGAGATGGACTTGTTTACCACTCGACGTCGACGGACGATCTAAAATAACTGATTGTATACGATCGACGCCGTCGAATGCTGATAGGTCATAGGCCAGTGGCGTCTCTGGATGTCTGACTTGCGGGATGGGGAGGGGGTGCTAGGTGTGGGGGAGGGGTATGGGAGGGGTAGGGTGCAAGGGGGTGCGAAGGGGGAAAGGGGTGAGAGAATTTTTTGGTGGCGGAGGCAATATTCATCACATTCATTTATGATGGGTTGTGATGAAATCATAATGCAAGGACTGTGGAGTGACCGATGCTTTTTTTCAAATTGATTCTTTTTTTTTTATATTTGATTGGGAGAAAATAGAGTTATTCTGGGACAGGTGAATTGATGTGCTACGCCGAATGTTAAATGTCCAGCCTATTTCGTGGAATGTTCTTTGTTCTTTTCATTTGCAAGAATGTGTTGCATGCATTGTTCATTGTGAACTAAATCAGTGAACCGTTATTTATATTATACGATATAATGTTTAAACGTTATTTTTCTTAGCAATAAGTGACTTAATTTTATGGAGAGTTCCCCTGATTATTATCTCCGCCAAGGACGTTATGCGATCGAGTCGGTTTATTTATTTGTCTGTCTGTATGTCTGTGAACAAGTTAACGTCAAAATTACTCGACGGATTTTGACGAAATTTTCAACACAGATATATCTTAGGTCATGGACGACCCCATTAAATTTTGGACATGATCTGGATCCGGATTCTAGATCCGGATTTGCATCTTCTGCCATTTTAAAGATAGTGTCAAAACTACTCGACGGATTTTGACGAAATTTCCACCAGATAGATCTTAGGACATGGACGACTCCATTAACCTTTGGCGGATGTCAGAAATCTCTGATTGCATTTGTTCTTAATTTCTTTTAGATCTGAATTCATCCTTAATTTTTTGTTTAAAGCAAAGCTCTATAAGACGCAAAAATGTAAAGCAGATGGACAGGAGGGACCTACCGCCTCTTAAAGAGAGTATGATTATAGGTTGGGAAAGAGAAGTACGAAGAGAATTCCAAAGCCTGGTAGTAGAAGGGAAGAAAGAAACATTGAATACAACCCGACGAAGGAAATAGTAAGATGAATTGATTAAATTCTTGATTGGTGCCGTTACTAGATAAAAAGCCATTGATACTAACCGCCTATGATCACTTCGGAATACCCAGAGTAAAACATACAAAAATACAAGCGTGCATATATATATATATATATATATATATATATATATATATATATATATATATATGCATAAATACACACACATACTGTATATATATATATATATAATATATATATATGCAT
>NC_090733.1:149163278-149179369 GCF_036898095.1 Palaemon carinicauda
TTCCCAGAGATTTTCTCTTTATTATTTTCCAAGAGAATATTCATTCTATTATCATCCCAGAGATCTTTTCTTTATTATTTTCCAAGAGAATAATCATTCTATTATCTTCCCAGAGATTTTCTCTTTATTATTTTCCAAGAGAATATTCATTCTATTATCATCCCAGAGATCTTTTCTTTATTATTTTCCAAGAGAATAATCATTCTATTATCTTCCCAGAGATTTTCTCTTTATTATTTTCCAAGAGAATATTCATTCTATTATCATCCCAGAGATCTTTTCTTTATTATTTTCCAAGAGAATAATCATTCTATTATCTTCCCAGAGATCTTTTCTTTATTATTTTCCAAGAGAATAATCATTCTATTATCTTCCCAGAGATTTTCTCTTTATTATTTTCTAAGAGAATATTCATTCTATTATCATCCCAGAGATCTTTTCTTTATTATTTTCCAAGAGAATAATCATTCTATTATCTTCCCAGAGATCTTTTCTTTATTATTTTCCAAGAGAATAATCATTCTATTATCTTCCCAGAGATTTTCTCTTTATTATTTTCCAAGAGAATAATCATTCTATTATCTTCCCAGAGATTTTTTTCTCTATTATTTTCCAAGAGAATATTCTATTATCTTCCTAGAGATCTTTTCTCTATTATTTTCCAAGAGAATAATCATTCTATTATCTTCCCAGAGATTTTGTTTCTTTATTATTTTCCAAGAGCATAATCATTCTATTATCTTCCCAGAGATTTTTTCTTTATTATTTGCCAAGAGAATAATCATTCTATCATCTTCCCAGAGATGTTTTTCTCTATTATTTTCCAAGAGAATACTCATTCTATTATCTTCCCAGAGGTTTTTTCTTTATTATTTTCCAAGAGAATAATCATTCTATTATCTTCCCAGAGATTTTTTTCTTTATCATTTTCCAAGAGAATTTAAAACACTTTTAGGTGTTTATGATTTTTTGTGAAGCCAGAATTCGTCCTATTCCGTCACACCAACATTTAATTCGAAGACAGGTGATTATATCCCCTAGAAAGTATTACTAACACCTAAAACTTTGAAATTTCTAGAAAGATTAAATACATTCTTTTAATACTTAAAAAAACTCTTAAAACTTTTTCACTTCACTCCCAAGTCGTGTGAAATACTTTCCTTAAAGCAAGATCAAAATAAGAGGTCCTCGAAAATATCCTTGACAAATAGGGCGCGATCTTCTGCCAAGACATTAAGATCAGAGAATAAAATGTAGGATGTTCTTGGAATCTTCGAACAGAGGATAAAACTGTCACAAGAGCGTGAGACTATATTTTTCTCATAGAGGAGTCGGAACCATTTTCAAAAATTATCTGTATGAGAGAGAGAGAGAGAGAGAGAGAGAGAGAGAGAGAGAGAGAGAGAGAGAGAGAGAGAGAGAGAGAGACCATTGTCACCATGGAAAAATCTATGATCGCAATTTCTTTGTTATTCCATAGAAGGTAAAACTTATCTGTTTATGCTGCGAGATACGTTATAGTCTTATTTTTGTTTTGATCTTTCAGTTACGACTTTGTTCTCCGAACAAACGGTCATCAATAATCGTTGCCCCGTGTCAAAAAATGCTTGAGATTCATTAGAAGTCAGTAGAATGATATCTTTTCATCAAATGACAATTTTGGGTTCAAAGTTGAGGCTTAGCCTTCGGAACGGCGCCTCAGATGCTCGTAAGGAGATCCTAGTTTTTCATATTTCGGCTATCTAACTTTGTATTCTTTCCCTTAGCCTTCCTGCTTTCAGCAAGTTTATTAGGGATGCGGTTGCTAGCCCCATGCCCTTGTCTAACTCACAAGTGACACAAAACATTCGACCAATCTCTAGAGATTTGCTTAATTGCTTCTTTAGGTTGATATGGCATATTAAATGTCTCAGAAAGCACATATTACTGTTATCTAAGGTTTTGCTACTTAATCTTAGACTGCCAGTAAATAATAGAAACTTTATATCATCTAGACTTCTCGTAAAACTTTTTAACAATATCATCCGTTTCAGTCGTTAATTCTCATAGATATATACTTGGACATTTCTAATGCACAATGTCTATTTCAATATCCATTTTGAGAAGGAACCCACTGGAGGGTATATAGCAAACCTATTTTACTTGGTGTCTTTATGTAGTTTTTCAATCTTGTAGATTTCTATAAATGTATGATAAGTGTATCGTTGTAACTTTCGGATTTGATGTATCTCTCTGAGAGATTAAACAAAGCATTTTATATAACTCAAAAAGAGCCTCTATTGCTAAATCGGTTAACAGGATATTTCGTTGAATCATGCAAGAAACAGTCACATGCTCTCTCTCTCTCTCTCTCTCTCTCTCTCTCTCTCTCTCTCTCTCTCTCTCTCTCTCTCTCTCTCTCAACAATACTCGCACACACATAACAACACACATTGCCGTAACTACTTATCTGCTATGTCATATACTAGGCAAATCTTGCAAAGAGAAAAATATCATATGTTATTAAGGTGAACAAACTCACATTTTTCTATTGACTTGAAAAATGAAAGTTTAACATAGTGTCCTCAATATTTATAGACCATCGACCCCATACTGTAGAATCTTCCTTATTTTCCTTATTTTCTAAAGGGAGACATTTGGTGTTACGGGCAGTAAAAGGAGATGAAGTACATACAGTACCCCGCTACAGAATTCTTTATACACTATTATCTAAGGGATAGCATTTGGCGTTTAGGGCAGATAATGAATGAGAGAGGTACCTACTATAACCCACAATAAAATTCCTTATACATTATTATCATTATTATATAAGGAAAGATATTTGGTGTTTAAGGAGGTAAATGAAGTAAATAAACTGGATTTAGAATGAAGTTAAGGCTCCGTTAAAACATTTTTGAATGTCACGAGAATCCTGTGGTATTAGTGAATACCAACACGTTCACCGAGAATTTAAAATGGTTAAATGTACAAGAATTAAAATATATTTCAACAATCTCAGAAGAAAAAAAGGTCCTTCGTCCTGTAATTCTTATCATGAATTATCATTACTACAGTATCTTCATGATGCTTCAGAAAACAGTGTAGGACAAAATTATAACAAACACTGAGCTGATGTTTATCAGAAGTTGCATTTGATAGCATAAATTAATGTTATTATTTCTAATACGAATGTCAACTTTAAAATCCAAATGCCCGAGTGACCTATTTTGACCCTCAAGGAATTCATCGACCCTCTTGCATTTTGCTTTTAATAACCAGTGGTGTCGATACTAACCTCTATGGTGACCCGGCCCCACGCTTACATCGTTCCACTTCTAGCCTGAAGATGAGAGGAGACACCAGGCACCCTCTCGAAACACGTAAAATTATCAACCCTTTAGAGACCACCCAGTAAAATAGTCAACACCAATGAAGTCCCACCAGTTAAACCATCGACAACAGCCTCACCCCCCAAAATCCTTAGTTAAACCGAAGTTAAGGGTATACTACGCAAGTTTCATAATACAGGGTGTCCCAAAATAATGTATACACTCTTTGGATTGTTACAACTTGTTCAATTTATTGATATTAACGTGGAAAACAGATTCACAGAAGAGAAACAATGCACAGTGGAAACGTAAGTATACGTGGGGCAATTTGAGAATGTTAAAAAAAGAATCTGTTTTCCACGTTAATATCAATAAATTGAACCAGTTGTAACAATCCAAACAGTGTATACATTATTTTGGGACACCCTGTAGATAGATAGATGATGCAAATATATTTTTCGTCGACAAATCCTTTTAGCCTTAGAGGGTATGACCCCTGAAGGTTCTATACTTCGGTGAGATGAGGTCCCTAACCCCAAGGCTTTTTTATGACTCATAATATCAAGACCTTTTCATGCAGAAGATTAGAATGTAGTAATTCGAAAAGCAAATAACACCTATTCTCTACCCATTTTTTTTCGGTAACCTCATCCGTATCAGCACATAAAGTTTCTGGCCTCACAAAGAGAGAGAGAGAGAGAGAGAGAGAGAGAGAGAGAGAGAGAGAGAGAGAGAGAGAGAGAGAGAGAGATTATTATATCTGAAATCGACAGTATATAACATCATGACCATGAGTATGCGTAATTTTTTTTTTTTTTTTTTTTTTGACAATCTCCGCCCCACCCACCTACCTACCTATGAGAAATGCCTCCACATTTCCTTTTAGCCAAAGCACCACCACAGACAACAAACACTTGAAGCTGCACTGGCATTACCTAACCATTACAACAGACCCTCTGTTTAACCGTACTTGTGTTCATTTCCACTAAGCGGGAGACGCTGCTATCCACTACCAACAATGTATTGTCCATTTGTTTCATTTAATCCCTTAGATATCAGGCCGACGCTTGATTAACGAATGTGTGTGAGCTGAGGGGCACTCCTGGATGTACCGGGGGTGGGGGTGGGGTGAGGAGGGGGAGGAGCTTTCACAGTTGCCATACATCAGCAGAAATATTATTTTAGTCCATCGCCAGTTAACCTTATATACTTTTAGCACGCTCAGTCTTTTCGTGTGTGTACAGTTTGCTCTTACTGATTATGGTAATGTAAGCCTGTAAACGATCATGATAAATAAGCCTTACAATAAGGAAGCAAGCATCGAAATTAGATTTGGCCTTAGGATATACTGCCATAGCAAGGAGGCCTTGATAAAAGGCATTGGAGAGAGTGCATCAGGCAACCGACCCCTTAATTTAGGGATAACGTTGGAAAAGAAGAAGAAGAAGAAGAAGAAGAAGAAGAAATACTGTGAAGAAGAAGAAGAAATACTGTCAAAGCAAGCAGCTTTTTTATATTTTTTTCAGTTTTGATTAATCAGGGAAATATGACAGATCGCACCCAGAGTAAGGAATGTTACGAGACTAACAGCCTCATCCCAAAAAGGGTTGCAGATGTGTAAGAGTTAATAAACTGAAAAAAAAAAAGTTGTCTTGGAGTACCTTCCAACATTTTCTTTTCCTTCATAATGAATTTTTTCCTTTCATAATTTCCAAACATTTACATCCGGATCTTCTTTTGGAAAACTATTTTTTTTTTTTCAGGAAGGGAATGGCAGTCAAGGATTTTAATGAGACAGAAACAGATGGATAGATAAATAGACAGACCTAAGAAAAAAAGAAAGAGAGAGTTACATAGATAGATAGAGAGATATAAAAGTTGATAGGGAGACAAATATATAAAATCCCTTCAACGCAACAAGGGCTAAAGTAACAAGACAAAAATCGGTATAAAGGAAACACAAATTTATAGCACTTTGGTATGCATAATCTAGGCCTTCTTTCTTTCATCCTCGCAGCAACTGGCGAGACAAATATTCATTAGTTTACAAAAGAGAAGGGGAGAAAAATAGGAAACTTCCGGATTTTATTAATTTCCTGGTCGACTCAAAAGTTCCAATGCAAAACGTTTTGATATTCATAAAGCAAAACTTTCCCCTTTAGTTCCCCCTGTAAACGGAAGGCCAAATATTCTTTAATTTACTAACGAGATGAAGAAAACGGATGCTTTTAATTTCGTCAGGTTGAAAGTTACAAGTTATTTAATGGAAGAAGAAGAAGAAGAAGAAGAAGAAGAAGAAGAAGAAGAAGAAGTCAGGTTGAAAGTTACAAGTTATCTAATGGAAGAAGAAGAAGAAGAAGAAGAAGAAGAAAGAAGGGAGGCGTGAAGGGGGGTGGGAGGTAGGTCCCTAAAAGGCGTTCCTAATGTCGAGGAGAGCAACCCTGTGAAGTAATTTTCCCCCGAGGAGGAAGAGAGAAAGTTGTAATGAATTCAAGAATATTATTAACATGCTTTTTATGAGTTGATGTATCTTAAGAGGAGGAGGAGGAGGATATCTTAAGAGGAGGAGGAGAAGGAGGAACAATTGGAGACAAAGAATGGAAAATAGTAGGATAATGGGAGAGCAATAAAGGAGAGCGTAAAGGATGAGGCCGTAGTATGGTAGAATGCTAAGATGATGGTATGGTAACGACACCAAAGGATGTAGGATAATAAATCATCCGATGATGAAAGGAGGAAGAAGGGTACTTAGGAATGAAGGAAAAGAAGAGAGACAAAAAGAAGAATGAGAGGAAAGGAAAGACATGAGGGATTAAAATGAGAACAGGGAGTAGTAGAACGACAGCAAAGGAAAGATATATATGAGACGAGGAAGGGGGGGGGGAGTTAAGTAATAAAAGCAATAACAGAATGACAAGGAAAAGGAAGAGCCATAAAGAATGAGGAGAACGAGGAGACTGAGAAGAAGGAAATGAAATGGCATGAAAAGGGGAAAGGCGTTAGAAAGGAAAGGACAAGGAATTGGCAAGGGAGAATAATGACGTAGGATATAAGAGGGGAAAGAATGTTTTTGGCGAATATGACCAGAGGGAACGATATTATACGAAGCAATGAAAGTTTAACAACTTTTCTCCAAATTACCAATTCAAGTTACCGTCAACGCAAGGCTAAGGGAGACGCTTAAGAGAACAACCATCATCATCAGCCATAATTAGTCCACAAGCAGGACAAAGGCCTCAGACATATCCTTCCACTCGCGTCTATTTAAAAGTCTTTATATCCCAGTTTATATCCGCAAGTTTTCTCAGTTCATCAATCCAGCGCCTTCTCTTCCTTCCCTTGCTTCTTTTACAATCTCCAGGGACCCATTTTGATATTCTTAATGTCCATCTATTATCTGTCACTCTCAGTGTATGTCCTGCTTATGTCCATTTTTTTTTTTTGGCAGTCGTTAGAATATCCTCTACTTTAATCTGATCTCATTTCCTGTCACTTAGTGTATACATACCCAAGGCTATCATGGATATTGCCCCCCCCCTCCCCCACACCCCGGGGCAAGAAGCAGGCCTATAGACACTTCGAAGAAAATATAAAACCTGTATCGAAACCATGTGTGCTACTAGGTATAATACATGTTTTGACTAAGGAAGCTTACGTTGAAAAAATACGATTAACGTACGCTGACATGGTAAATACGAGTATCATAATTCGTATGCTATTACAAGAAAAATAAATGTGCTTAAAACAAAAAGAATTTCGAGAAAAATACGTGCACCTGCGCACTTATTTCAAGGAACAGTTGAAGATCCGAAGGAAAATATTAAGAAAATACTAGGAAATTTCGTCTTGAAATCTCATGCAATAAAAATGAAACCTATTTTTTTTCATCTATTTGGAGCACTGCCAGCAAATCGGTTGGCTAGAGAAACAATCGTAAGAAATATGACATACAAGGAACATTAGAAACATCTAGAGAGAGAGAGGAGAGAGAGAGAGAGGAGAGAGAGAGAGAGAGAGAACTCTAATAGCAAACCGTAGCTATAAGTGATGATTAAAAATGTATATTTCAAGGGAGAGAAGAGAGAGAGAGAGAGAGAGAGAGAGAGAGAGAACTCTAATAGCAAACCGTAGCTATAAGTGATGATTAAAAAATAGTATATTTCAAGGAGGAGAGAGAGAGAGGAGAGAGAGAGAGAGAGAACTCTAATAGCAAACCGTAGCTATAAGTGATGATTAAAAATGTATATTTCAAGGAGAGAGAGAGAGGAGAGAGAGAGAGAGAACTCTAATAGCAAACCGTAGCTATAAGTGATGATTAAAAATGTATATTTCAAGGAGAGAGAGAGAGAGAGAGAGAGAGAGAGAGAGAGATTGCCGCCGCTAAGCAAGAAAAAATGTCTGGCAAATAATCTATGCGAGAAATAAAAGATCCCGAGATCGCACAAAGTTTTTTTTTCTTTTTTTCTTTTTTTAATTCTGGAATTCTTGTCATCACTCGAAGATTCTGCGGAAGTTTCCCCTTGTCAGGGTTTCTTATATTTTTTCCCATTTGCATATGATTGATCGAGATATCATTGCTTGATTCGTCTTTTTTCAGCCTTTTCGTTCGATATCTTGTCATCATCATTCTATTTTAGCTTCTATTTCGTATTTATTTCTTATTACTCTTCTTTTATTCATGATTTTTCTTATTCTTCCTTTCCTTTTCTTTAATAAAATGTTCGTATTTTCATCTTACATTATATCTTTCTTATCTATTCTAATCATATTCAAATGGTATCTCAGCATCACTAGCATCAATTCCGTTTTTTTGACATCTTAAGCCAAAAAAAAAAAAAAAAAAAAAAGAGAGAGAGAGAGAGAGAGAGAGAGAGAGAGAGAGAGAGAGAGGAGAGAGTAAAACCCTTACGAGACAACATTATAGAAATTGTATGTCCAACTGACTAGATGGCTGAAGAATTAAATGTGTTTTCAAACCATAAAGAGGAAAAAATTTAATTTTATGTATCATCGACTGGCGAAATCTGACCGAGGCCCTTTGCGTCAATAGGCGAGGGAGGGGATGATGATGATGATGAGATATCGTCAACTCATTACCATATTCATACGTGAATAGCATCAAATATAATTAAGAGCTAATAACAGGATAAAGATATTTCATAATCAATCAGCTATAAATGTGTTAGATATTTGCAGTAATGGCATATTTCGGTCTTGGTTTCAGGACCTCGTGATGAGTTCTGTTTAAGTTGAGTATCGTGCCTCTGATCAGAGAAATTTAATAACTGCGCACGATTAAACTTGTATAAAAGCAAATCAGGGTAATTATATTTATTCGATAACAATGTAGTAAATATTGCACGCAACCCTGTACGAGTACAAGGCGTCGGTTTTGGGAAGATCTTAACAATGGAAGATGAATTAGGCACTTCGTAGACGTCCCAAACGATGGCAGACATTATTTATAAATCTGGTGGCTTCCAAAGGCTTGGATACCAAGATATATAGAAGACAATATTTTTGACATTTAATTTCCCGAGTATATATTTTCTATAATTATGAAGAAAAAATTCTTCATCTTTTTCGTGAGAAAGAAATTAGAACAGTAAGCAGTGATACTGAGTTTACCGAAGTCTGGCCTGGTTTCGATCTGTCAGATAAAGGTAGGGGTGAATGGGGGATAGGAAGTAGAGCAAAGGGTAAGGTCGTCGAGATGATTGATGACTTGTCAGAAGGACAGAGAAGGATGATAAATGTGATTGTTTGGATGAATAAAATAATAAACAGGAAAAAATGGAAATCAAGAGAAATCATAGACTTTAAGAATTTTTTTTTTTCTTTTTTTTTTTAAAGCACATCTTAAAAGCTGTTAAATGTAAGCCGCTAAAAGAAGATTTTTAAAAGGATTTAGTAACAGATTTCGCTCATTTGAAAAAAAAAAAATGTAAGAATCATTTAGTACGTAAATGAATATGTGGAATTAATGATTTGGAGAAAATTCTCAAAACAAGATCGCTCAGGAGAGAGAGAGAGAGAGAGAGAGAGAGAGAGAGAGAGAGAGAGATGGGGGGTTCAACTGCACATACACATAATTCACGAGGGTACAGACAATAACTCATGACAAAGTAAACTGCAAAGAATTGCGTCAACATGTACACAGGGACGTATGTGAAGTACTGTCTCTGCCATGCATTGAAAAAGAGAGAGAGAGAGAGAGAGAGAGAGAGAGAGAGAGAGAGATGGGGGGAAACAAACAACTAGATAAGATGTGAGATAATGAACTTCAATTAATCTTGAGATTCCAGGAGAGAGAGAGAGAGAGAGAGAGAGAGAGAGAGAGAGAGAGAGAGAGGATGGGGGGGTTCAACTGCACATACACATAATTCACGAGGGTACAGACAATAGTTCATGACAAAGTAAACTGCAAAGAATTGTGTCAACATGAACACAGAGGGCGTATGTGAAGTACTGTCTCTGACATGTATTGAGAGAGAGAGAGAGAGAGAGAGAGAGAGAGAGAGAGAGAGAGATAAAACCAAAGGAAAAAGGAAAGAACGCCAAAAACAACTGGAACAGCAGAGCAAATAAAAAAACACCAGGTTATCAAAAGGAACCTCTTATTTGGCGTTCAATTAGTCCTACAAAAAGATATTAGAGCCGAGATCCTCGATTTCTTTCTCTCTCTTTCTCTCTTGATATCCTTTGGCAGGAACGAGACAAATAATGTTAGGGTTATCCTTAGCGATTCCCTGTAATAAAACTTTCCCATATATTGGTAAGTAAATTTCAGATGTTGAGTGATAGTGAAAATTATTTTTGTTTACGGTGGTTCCAGGAAGAAGCAACGCCATCATCTATATTTTGGTTATGTATCTATCTTTATTAAGTTTTCATTTTCTTCATTTCCTCTATTTCCTTTTCCCCCTTACCTATATTTCCTCTTTATTTCCGTCCATTTATTCATCTTGATTATATTTTCATTTTTCATTTCCTCTTTATTTTTGACCATTTATTCATCTTGTCTATATTTTCCCTTTTCTCAACACTCATTTCCCTATATTTTCCCTTTTCTCAACACGGATTTTGTTTTCATTTTATATCGTTTGTTTCATTCATCTCTCTCCTCATTTCGTCACTCAAGATCTCACCAGTTTTACATCCAAATAATCTATTTTTGTCATCTTTATTCTTAACTACCATTCCTTTACCAACACGTCCATTCCTCCCTTAGCTTCTAATTTTCTATTTCATTTCCTTAAGGCTTAACTTATCTACCCCCAAATTCCCTTTTCCTTTACCATAACAACCCTTCTCTATCCCTCACTTTCTCCCTATGTAAGGGGGGTTCTCAAATAATCTTTCCTTTTACCTCTAATGCGATCGTTTTTTTGAGATCTTATTTTTTGGAGGAGTGTCATCTTCATCCATTCAACTTCTGAGTTAACATTTTCATAATTACATTTTCCGTTAGCCATAGATTGCTTCTGGGTCTGTGATTTACATATCATTCCCTTTTGAGAAGAAGAAGAAGAAGAAGAAGAAAGAAGAAGAAGAAGAGAGGAGGAGGAGGTGAGAGAGAAGTCAAATAAAACTGAATATTAATTGTGATAGAAATGCTGGAAATAGAAATTTCGGAAAATTCTCAAAACAACACCGCGAGAGAGAGAGAGAGAGAGAGAGAGAGAGAGAGAGAGAGAGAGAGAGAACGCCAAATCAACTGGAACAGCAGAGCAAATATAAAAAAAAAGCGAGGTTATCAAAAGGAACCTCTTATTTGGAGTTCAATTAGTCTACAAAAAGATCATTAGAGCCGAGATCCTCGATTTCTTTCTCTCTCTTTCTCTCTTGATATCCTTTGGCAGGAACGAGACAAAAAATGTTACGGGTTATCCTTAACGATTCTCTGTAATAAAAACTTTCCGATATATATTGGTAAGAAAATTTCAGCTGTTGAGTGATTTAGCGAAATCTATTTCCGTTTACGGTGGTTCCATGAAGATGCAACGCAATCGTCTATATTTTGGTTATTATCTATCTTTATTGGGTATATATTTTCTTCATTTCGTTTTCTTCCTTTTCTCCCCTTACTTATATTTCCTCTTTATTTCCATCCATTTATTCATCTTGCTAACATTTTCATTTCCTCTATATTTCTGTCCTTTTATTCACCTTGCCTACATTTTTATTTTTCGTTTCGTTTCCTCTTTATTTCCATCCATTTCTTCATCTTGTCTATAGTTTCCCTTTTCTCAACACGTATTTCCCACTCACATTTTGTTTTCATTTTATATCGTTTGTTTCATTCATCTCTCTCTTCCTTTCTTCACACTACATTTCGCCAATTTCACATCCAAATAATCTATTTTTGCCATCTTCATTCTTAGCTCCCATTCCTTTACCAACACGTCCGTTCCTCCCTTAGCTTCTAATTTTCTATTTTCTTTCCTTACGGCTTAACCTAATCTACCCCCAAACCCCCTTTTCCTTTACCATAACACCCTTCTCTATCCCTCTCTTTCTCTCTATGTAAGGGGGTTCTCAAATAATCTTTTCCTTTAGCTCTAATGCGATCGTTTTTTGAGATCTTATTTTTTGGCGGAGTGTCATCTTCATCCTTTCAACTTCTGAGTTAACATTTTCATAATTACATTTTCCGTTAGCCATAGATTGCTTCTAGGTCTGTGATTTATGTATCATTCCCGTTTGCGAAGAAGAAAAAGAAGAAGGGGAGAGAGCGAGAGAGAGAGAGAGAGAGAGAGAGAGAGAGAGAGATAGAGAGAGAGAGAGAGAGGAAAAACAGAATATCTAATTGTGATGGAAATGCTGTAAATAGAAAATTAGGAAAATTCTCAAAACAAGATCGCTAGAGAGAGAGAGAGAGAGAGAGAGAGAGAGAGAGAGAGAGAGAGAGAGTCAAATAAAACTGAATATTAATTGTGATAGAAATGCTGGAAATAGAAATTTCGAAAAATTCTCAAAAACCAGACAACTCGAGAGAGAGAGAGAGAGAGAGAGAGAGAGAGATAAAACCTATGGAAAAAAGGAAAGAACGCCAAATCAACTGGAACAGCAGAACAAATAAAAAAAACGCGGGGTTATCAAAAGGAACCTCTTATTTGGCGTTCAATTAGTCTACAAAAAGATCATTAGAGCCGAGATCCTCGATTTCTTTCTCTCTCTTTCTCTCTTGATCTCCTTTGGCAGGAACGAGACAAAAAATGTTAGGGTTATCCTTAGCGATTCCCTGTAATAAAACTTTCCCCATATATTGGTAAGTAAATTTCAGCTGTTGAGTGATTTAGGGAAATCTATTTCTGTTTACGGTAGTTTCATGAAGAGGCAACGCAATCGTCTGTATTTTGGGAATTATCTATATTTACTAGGTATATATTTTCTTCATTTCGTCTTCTTCCTTTTCCCCTTACCTATATTTCCTCTTTATTTTCGTCCCTTTTATTCATCTTGACTATATTTTCATTTTTCATTTCCTCTTTATTTCCGTCCATTTATACATCTTGTCTATATTTTCATTTTCTCTTTATTTCCATCCATTTACTCATCTTGTGTAAATTTTCCTTTTTCTCAACACGCATTTCCCACTCACATTTTCTTTTCATTTTATATCGTTTGTTTCATTCATCTCTCTCCTCATTTCGTCACTCAAGATCTCACCAGTTTTACATCCAAATGATCTATTTTTGCCATCTTCATTATTAGCTCCCATTCCTTTACCAGCACGTCCATTCCTCCGTTAGCTTCTAATTTTCTATTTCCTTTCCTTAAGGCTTAACCTAATCTATCCCCAAACCCCCTTTTCCTTTACCATAACACCCTTCTCTATCCCTCCCTTTCTCTCTATGTAAGGAGGTTCTCAAATAATCTTTCCCTTTACCTCTAATGCGATCGTCTTTTTGAGATCTTATTTTTTGGGGAAGTGTCATCTTCATCCATTCAACTTCTGAGATAACATTTTCATAATTACATTTTCCGTTAGCCATAGATTGCTTCTGGGTCTGTGATTTACATATCATTCCAGTTTGAGAAGAAGAAGAAGAAGAAGAAGAAGAAGAAGAAGAAGAAGAAGAAGAAGAAGAAGAAGAAGAGAGAGAGAAGTCAAGGAAAACTGAATATCTAATTGTGATGGAAATGCCGTAAATAGAAAATGAGGAAAATTCTCAAAACAAGATCGCTGGAAAAAAGAGAGAGAGAGAGAGAGAGAGAGAGAGAGAGAGAGAGAGAGAGAGAGAATAACCTAAATAATCAAGATCAAGTCTTCGCAAGCATTATAATTGAGAAATTCATCCTAACATGAAGTTATCAAAAAATCAAAAGAAAAGAGTGAAAAGATTCAGGAACTACACACCAAGTTTTGATTGCTAAACTTGACGGGAAAAAAGGACTAGTTTTGTCGCATCTTTCATCATGTTGAGATACGATACCTAAATCTGTTCCTTGATATGCCATTAAACCTTAACGGGGAAGGATACAGTGGCATCGCGGAGTGGAACTCTGAGGGACTAGATGCTAGCCCTCAGAGGACGAGGGCCACTTCATACCGTCGTCCTCAGAGGGACTGGAAGCTAGCTGTTGGTCCTCAAGGGGAGAGGGTTATTTGTATTATCGTAGTGTCGTCCTCCGAGGGAGTAAAAGCTAGTTGTTACTCCTCAAGTGGTGAGGGCTATTTGCAGCATCTTACCATTGTCCTCTAAGGGACAAAAAGCTAGGGTCCTCAAGGCACGAGGGCTATTTACAGCAACGCACCGTCACCCTCAGAGTGTCTAATAACTACATGTTGGTCCTCAAGTGGTAGGCGCTATTTGCAACATCGTACAGTCGACCTCTGAGGGACTAAAAACTAGCTGTTGGTCTTTAAGGGGCCAGGGCTATTTTCCCCATTGTACCATCATTCTACAAGGGACTAAGGGGTAGCTGTTGGTCCTCAATAGGCCGAGGACTATTTAGATAATAGTGCCGCCGTCCTCAAAGGGACTCAAAACTAGCAGTCAGGACTCAAGTACCGAGGGTTAATAGCAGCATTGTACCGTCATCCTCCAAGGGATTGAAGCTAACTGCTCGTCCTCAAGTGGAGAGAGCTATCTGGATCATAATACGACCATACCTTCGAGGACTAAAAGCTACTTGCATCATTGTATCGTCATCCTCCGAGCAAGTAAAAGCTATCTGTTGGTCCTCAAGTCACTAGGGCTACTAGCAGAATCGTACTCCCCACCATCAGAGGGGACTATAAGCTAGCTGCTAGTCCTCAAGTCTCTAAGGCTTTTTGCAGGACCGTGCCATCGTTTTCCGAATGACTAAAAGCTAGCTGTCAGTCCTCATGTGGCGAAAGGCCATGTGCAGCATCTTACCGTCATCCTCCGAGCGACTAAAAGCTAGCTGTTGGTCCTCAAGGGGCGAGGGCTATTAGTATCATCGTACCATCGTCCTCCTAGGAACTAATAGCTGGCTTCGGGTGGTTCTTCACAGGTGAAGACTCTTAGGTTATCAAAACTATCGTACTCACGAGGAGTATTATTGTTATCATCATTATTACGAGCTAAGCTACAAACCTACTTCGAAAAGCAGGATGCTATAAGCCCATGGTCTCCAGCACGGTAAAATAGGCCGGTGAGAAAAGGAAATAAAAAAAAATTATATTAAAAGTACTGTAATGAATAAAGAATATAAAATATTTTTAAGATCAGTAAGAACGTTAAATTTGATATGTCACATTAACTATGAAGACATGAAAATATTTGCTGCATGTATGAACATTTCATGTACCACCAAATCAACTGCTTGATTAGGAAGATCACTCCCAAAATCTGGTCATAACTAGAATAAAACTTTTAGAATACTGTGTAGAATGGATCATGATAAAGTCAAGACTGTTAGAACTAACTGCAAACCTAGTACTCCGTACGGGATGATACTATCTGGGAAGGATGCAAAGAATGATTAGAATAATGAAAAATCTTATGCAACATGCGTAAAGAACTAACTGAACGACGGTGCCAGAGATTAATACTTAGATCAGGAATAAGAAACTTGATAGACAGCAAGTTAATGTCGAACAAATTAAGATGAGAGTCCGCAGCTCAAGACCAGACAGAAGAACAATACTCGAAACAAGGTAGAATGAAAGAATTACAGCACTTCTTCAGAATAGATTGATCACTGAAAATTTTAAGAGGCTTTCTCAATAAGCTAATGTGTTTCTCAGAAGTAAACTTGCTGTTGAGAATCACACTAGAATTCTAAAAGGGTCATACAAAGTTAAAGAAACATTATCAAAACTGAGATCCGGATGTTGAGGAGCCACTGTCCCTCAACCTACTTACAATCATACTTTGAATTTCGTTAGGATTCAACTTCATACCCCATAATTTGCACCATTCACTAATTTTGTCTAGATCTCTATTAAGGGATTCAGCAACCCCAGATCTACATTTACGGGATGGAATTGATGCAGAGTAGCATCATCTGCATATGCAACGAGCTCGTCTTCTAGGACAACCCACATCTCATATGTACATAGTATGAAATGTAATGGATCAAGAACACTACCCTCAGGATCACCAGATATCATATTTCTATACTCACCATGGTGCCCATCACAACAACTCTTTGCAATCTATTAGATAAGAACTAAAAACTGATGCTAAGAAAAGACCCACCTACTTCCATCTGTTTGAGTTTGAAAACAACGGCCTCATGATTAGCAAGCCCAAAAGTTGCACATAAATCAAGGTCAATTATACAAACTTTCCTGACCACAATCAACGG